>NW_028270177.1:107524234-107871128 GCF_037043375.1 Chiloscyllium plagiosum
GGAAAAAAGATTTGTCATTCCTTACAAAAATCTTAAATTTAATCTGAATTCCTGACATTACAAAACAGCAAACATAGCAGTTCTGTCAGGGTGAGTGAAAATTTCATATTGGAGATGAAATCAAATGGGAAGAAACGCTGAAATCAGTTGCCTTTGCCTGCTCCGACTCAGTACAACAAAAATGAACATTATTGAAACGAATTGTTTTTTTTTTCAAGGATTTAATAAGTCGGATGCAGAAAGTTTGGTTCTGTGACCAAAGCGCCTCGTATCGAATGACTTGGAGATGCCGATTGTGGACTGAGGTGTGCAAATTTGAAAATTACACAGCAGGTTATAGCCCAACAGGTTTAATTGGAAGTACTAGCTTTTGGACCACTGCTCATTCATCAGGTGGTTGTGGAGTACACAGTTGTCAGACACAGAATTTATTGCACAATTTTACAGGGTGATGTAGCTGAAATTGTCCATTGAAAAATACCTTGAATGTTTGTTAGAATGATCATGATAGCTTCACTTCTTTCATATGTTAGGGGCAAAACCTTTTATTTTATAGTTATATTCTCATATATTGTTATATGAACTTTAAACAATTGGTGTCAGCCCCGTGTGCTGCTGTCTTTTCCATAATGTTTAGAATGATTCTTTTTTTAAAAAAAACGAGTTAACTGAGACTTACATGGATTCATGCAGTTTTTGAACAAAGTACAATGTAACTCTGCAAGTACAAATTCACCCCACAAACGTAGATATGCGTGTGTGTGTGTGTAGCTAGGGCAATGGAAACACCTGTACTGTGACATGAACCCAAGGTCCCAGTTGAGGCCATCCCCATTTGTACCGAACTTAGCTACCAGCCTCTGCTCGGGCACTTTTAGCTGCTGCCTGTTCCGAAGTCTGCCTTCGAGGATTGTCACCGGAAGATCCGCGGTCGATTGTCCTGGACCACTGAAGTGCTCTCCAGCTTGGAAGGGGCACACCTGTCAGTGATGGATGTGCAGTTCCATTCATCTGTTTCTTTAGCCTTTGCTCGGTTTCACAAATGTACCATACCTCAAAGCATCCTTGCCTGCATCATGTTTTTTTTAGATTAGATTACTTAGAGTGGCAACAGGCTATTCGGGCCAAAACGTCCACACCAACACGCCGAAGCGCAACCCACACGGACCCATTCCCCTACACCTAACTCTACGGGCAATTTAACATGGCCACTTCACATAACCTGCACATTTTTGGACTGTGGGAGGAAACCAAAGCAAACACTGGGAGAATGCTCAAACTCCACGCAGTCAGTCACCTGAGGCGGGAATTGAACCTGGGTCTCTGGTGCTGTGAGGCAGCAGTGCTACCCATTGTGCCGAGATGAGCATCAGCCTAAACATTATGGCACGGACACAGCACACAGGGACTAACACCTTCAAAATATTATATGGGCTGACACTATTTGTTAAAGGTCACCTGAGAATGTAACTTTCAAAGGAAGTTTTGCAATTTACATAAGAAAGAAGTAATGCTAACATGGTCATTCTAACAGATAGAAGGCTAAACAAACAATCAAGATATTTTTCAATGTATAATTTCAATTACATCGCACTGTAAACATTTGCTACAAGTTCTGTATCTTACAACTGTGTACTCCACAAACACCTGATGAAGGAGCTGCTCTCCAAAAGCTAATGCTTCCAATTAAACCTGTTGGACTATAACCTGGTGTTGTATGACTTTTAACTTCGTATTAGAATCCGGATCTCACAATTAAAACAGAGATGAGGAAGGATTTATTCTCTCAGACAGTTCTGGATCTGTGGAATTTCTTGTAGCAGAAGGCTGTTGAGGAAGTGTCATTAGGTGTAATCAGGCTGAGATTGGCAGATCTTCAAACAGTAAAGATATCAAGCGTTATGGGGAAAGGAAAGAAAGTGCAGTCCAAGGTTATCAGATCAGGCATGAAACCATTCAACAGCGGAGCAGACTTGATGGTCTGAATGGTGTATTTCTGTTCCTAAAATTGTTGGCCTTAATATGAAGCTGCAAAACAGATCTGAGTAAAATGTGCCAAAATAAAAAAGCGTGGTCCCCCCAGAACACTGAACCGAAGTGAAATGAACAAAGAATAACACAGAAATGGCAGATAATGTGGGTAATTGATCCGGAGTGTTCAGTATACCAAGGTAAACAGGAAAACCGATATTCAGTATCTACAATGAACATGGCTCCACTAGGCATGTAGTAAACTCTCACAAACGACTATTCCCCTTCCGTTTTCCAGACGCCCCCTCAATTCTTGATGTAAACTGATTGTACATCAGGCAATTGCAGCTGACATTGCTGATGCGGAACTGTACCATGTAGGGAAGCGATTCTGACTGCGGCACAGCACCATTCTGCATCGAAAGATCAAGCAGTATTTCACATTGATTTCTGCAAGAGTTAACATTTAACAAGCCATGACAGTGAAAACATTGAATCCTCATCAACATACTACCAGGTAATATTTCTGTTAACACCACCCTGGACCCCATAAGATTCGATATTCTATTCTCCCATCCTTCTCTGCATGATGCCCTCGGCTCTATTCCAGTCTTGTTGTTTGTCTTACAACGCTGAGGCTAAATAATCATCTGTTGCATTGAAGTTTCTAATGTTTGAGACCTTACCTCTGAGATGGCAATGTGCTGGCTCAGTGGTGATACCACTGGCCTTGTAAACTAGAAAAGTGTTTGAAATAACCCATTCCTGCTTTTCAGTCCAAGAAATTGAGGACGGAAATAGCGGGCGTAAGCAACGATCCAGTTTTGCAGCAAGAACGAGGTGAGGCAGTATAAACTACAGAGTAATAGGGAAACAATGGGCAAGGAACACTGGGACGGGAAGGGCTGAATACTTCCTTTCTTTGAAGTAGCCAGACACTGGTGTTGAAGTCTGAAATGGGATAATATCAGCCTAGAGGGTGAAATCTTACTTTCTGCTTGTTTTCTCCCGAGTCCTGTTTCACTCTTGGGGATATGTGTCTACGTGCTTCAGTCTGTGCGTAAAAATGGGGTATAGTTCCCCGACTGGGTGTGAACACATTTTTCCCATCTCAAACCTCAATCCGATTTATTGTGTCTTACAAGATTAAAACGTTCCAGGGTAATTAGCATTGAGATGAACACGTGAAACGTCAGAGTTTACAAGGGTACAGACCAGAAGTGGGTCTGGTAAGTGAGATAATGGGACCCATTTCTGTGCTGTAAACACTCGATAATTCAGGAATTTTTGAAGGGATACATATCGACAGTGACATCATACCAAAAACTGTGTTATGAAGAAACTGTGCAATTGTTTCTGCCCTCATCTCTGGTGGTCTCGTGGTTAGTATTCGGCGCTTTCACTAAGTGTCCTGGGTTTCATTACCGTTCAGGAAATCAGGACTTCTTGTTCCTGACGCAGAGAGAGCAGCTCTACCAGGAATCTGTTTAATGCCTTGGATCAGTCAATACCCCAGCCCTTGAAAGAAGGGAAAAGTGCATTCCTCCTCTCTGCACAATCGGACAATTCATCCTTCATTCTCCTCTGATTCCACTTCCCAAAGAGTTTCAAAGAACTGTCAAAACTGAGTATCAGCTGTTTCTTTTCTGCGCTTTTCATACACAGGAGCTGCCGCTATTGAGTGGGTTGGTTTCTGAAAGTGAAACGTACCTATGAGCAATGTGTGAGGCTATTCCAGGATTGCCTTCTCTGACAGCGCTGGGACATGACTGATATTCTCTATGATATGGAAGTGCCAGTGTTTGAGTTGGGTAGACAAAGCTAAAAATTACACAACTTCAGGTCATAGTCCAGCAGGTTTATTTGGAAGCACGAGCTCCCAGAGAGTCGCTCCTTCATCAGGTCTGATCAGTCAATCAATGAGGTCACTGCTGATCGAGGAAATTACAACTTATTTTGCTGTGCTTCCACAATAATTCGAGGTAAACTGCAGCTTAATCACAACATTGCATTTCCCATAATTTTCAGCTTTAGATTACGTCAATGACCTGTCCGTATTTGCAGGAAACTAAATAACATGCAATGAGTGAAAAAGTCGTTTTGGTGATGTAATCCAGTGTAGAGTCGGCCAGAAAAGAAAGGTCAAAGAACTGAAACATCACTTGCATTTCTCTCTGTATTAATGCATTTTCCTGAGTTGAATATTTGCAGGACTTGTCTTCAATATCTAAAGAATTTTTCCCCCGCGACAGATTCTTCATAAATCAATTAACATCTGAGTTGTTAAAACTTATTTTACTTCAGATTACATTAGTTGAATATCCTTTTCCACAGCCTAATGTCCCAATACTCCCTCCACCTCCATGAAAATACAAACTGCTCCAGGTGAGGTTGCAGCTCCCAACCTGACGTTCGGTTGCTCCTTGCTGCTCCTTGTCAATAGAAACTGCTGCAAGTGAGATTGGAGCTCCAACTCTGATGTCTCAATGCACCCTGCTGCTCCATGCCATGAAAGGCTGCTCCAGATGAGGGTGAAGCTCTCAGACTGATCTCGCAAGCTCCCTGATCCATGTCAACAGACGCTGCTCCAGATGGGGTACGAGGTCCCATCCCTGGCAGCTCACACACCTCTATACCATCATAGAAATACTGTCCACTGACCATTTCCACCACTGGAGCCATTGGTGGAATATCCGCATCATGAGTACCTAATCTTATTTTTCGACACCACCGAATCATTATTGCCAAAATACTTTCTTTTTAAATTAGATTAGATTACATTACAGTGTGGAAACATGCCCTTCAGCCCAACAAGTCCACATCGAACCGCCGAAGCGCAACCCACCCATACCTCTACATTTATCCCTTACCTAACACTATGGGAAATTTAGCATGGCCAATTCATCTGACCTGCACATCTTTGGACTGTGGGAGGAAACCGGAGCACCCGGAGGAAACCCACGCAGACACGGGGAGAATGTGCAAACTCCACACAGTCAGTCGCCTGAGGCGGGAATTGAACTCTCGTCTCTGCTAACCACTGTGCCACCGTGCCGCCCATAAACCTTATTTATTAAACCTTATTTAGCATGTACATATTGCAGTCAATGTGAAGTAAGGTAATGGTGTTAATTGGCGTATGTTAAATAAAAATTACATCTTATTTTTCATGTTGAGTTAAATCTACTTAAAAAGGACAATGTTTGTAATGAAATCACCGTTTTATTCCGTGTGAGCGAACGTGGTTGTTCATATAATTTAAACTGAACTTGTTCACTCTGTAAAATGATGAAATATATCTCAATTTCAAAACAAAATTGATATTGTTGTCATGCACCTTGAAATGTGGTCATAGAGTCATAGAGATGTACAGCATTGAAACAGACCCTTCAGTCCAATCTGTCCACCCCGACCAGATATCCCAACCCAATCTAGTCCCACCCGCCAGCACCACGCCCATATCCCTCCATACCATCCAGTTCATATTCCCATCCAAATGCCTCTTAAATGTTACAATTGTGCCAGTCTCCACCACATCCTCTGGCACCTCATTCCATATACATACCACCCTCTGTGTGAAAACGTTGTCCCTTAGCTCTCTTTTATATCTTTCCCCTCTCAAATTAAACCTATGCCCTCAAGGTCTTGACTCCCCGATCCCAGGGAAAAGACTTTGTCCATTTATCGTATCCTTGCCACTCATAATTTCGTTAATATCTATAAGGACAGCCCTCAGCCTCTAATGCTTCAGAGGAAACAGCCCCAGCCTGTTCAACCTCTCCCTAACGCTCAAATCCTCCAATCCTGGCAACATCCTTGTAAATACTTTCTGAACCCTTTCAAGTTTCACAACATCTTTCCAAAAGGCAGGAGACCAGAATTGCACGCAATATTCCAACAGTGGCCTAACCAATGTCCTGTACAGCCGCAGTATGACCTTCCAACTCCTGAACTCAATACTTTGAACAATAAAGGAAAGCATATAAAACGCCTTCTTCACTATCCTATGTACCTGCGACACCACTTTCAAGGAGCTATGAACCTGCACTCCAAGGTCTCTGTTCAGCAAAACTCCCTAGGACCTTACCATTAAGTGCATAAGTCCTGCTAAGATTTGCTTTGTCAAAATGCAACACCTCACATTTGTCTGAATTAAACTCCATCTGCCACTTCTCAGCCCATTGGCCCATCTGGTCAAGATCGTGTTGTAATCTGATGTAACCCTCTTCGCTGTCCACAACACCTCCAATTTTGGTGTCATCTGCAAACTTACTAACTTTAACTCTTATGCTCGCATTTATCCTATCCATGCCCGTCATGATTTTATAAACCTCTATAAGGTCACCCCTCACCCTCTGATGCTCCACGGAAAACAGCCCCAGCCTATTCAGCCTCTCCCTGTAACTCAAATCCTCTCACCCTGGCAACATCCCTGTAAATCTTTTCTGAACCCTTTCAAGTTTCACAATATCCTTCCGACAGGAAGGAGACCAGAATTGCACGCCATATTCCAACAGTGGCCTTACCCATGTCCAGTCCAGCCGCAACATGACCTCTCAATGCCTATACTCAAAACTCTGACCAATAAAGGTAGGCAGACCAAACGCTGCCTTCATTATCTTATCCACCTGCCACTCTACTTTCAAGGAGCTACGAACCTGCACTTCAAAGTCTCCTTGTTCAGCAACTCTCCCTCGGAGCTGACCATTAAGTGTGTAAGTCCTGCTCAAATTTGCTTTCACAAAATGCAGCACCTCGTATTTATCTAAGTGGAATAGAATTAAAGGTTTTGGGGTGTTTTTGAAACATGCCAGTCACACATAAATGGAAGTGAGTTACACGTTGGAATCTAAACGAGAGGGTTCCGGGTGATTCATCTAATCCCGACAGTGGGGAAACAAGCCCTTCAGCCCAACAAGACCACACTGACCCTCAGAGGAATAACCCATCCTGACCCATTTCCCCACATTTACCCCTGACTAATGCACCTCACCTACACATCCCTGAACACTGTGAGCAATTTTAACAGGATTTGGATTGGATGGTTCATATACAGACGAACAGATACCCAGGAGTGTGATACAGACTGGAATCTAATCAAAGGATTGAGGTGGCTAATGTGCAGAGCCCCTTAAAATTGGAAGTCAGTTACAGATTGGAATTTTATCAAGGGGTTTTGGGATGATTGTGTGTAGAATAACAGATACCCCAGAGTGAGTTACAGACTGGAATCTAATCGAGGGTTTCAGGGTGGTTATGAGTGAGTTACAGAGTCATAGAATCAGAGAGACGTAAAGCATGGAAACAGACTCTTCGGTCCAACCCATCCATGCCGACCAGATATCCCAACCCAATCTAGTCCCACCTGCCAGCACCCGGCCCATATTCCTCCAAACCCATCCTATTCATATACCCATCCAAATGCCTCTTACATTTTGCAATTGTACCAGCCTCCACCACTTCCTCTGGTAGCTCATTCCATTCACGTACCACCCTCTGTGTGAAAAAGTCGTCCCTCAGGACTCTTTTCCATATCTTTCCCCTCTCAAACTAAACCTGTGCCCTCTAGTTCTGGACTCCCTGACCCCAAAGAAGTTTCACAACATCTTTCCGATAGGAAGGTGACCAGAATTGCACGCAATATTCCAAGAGTGACCTAACCCATGTCCTGTACAGCCGCAGCATGACCTCCCAACTCCTGTACTCGGTACTCTGACCAATAAAGGAAAGCATAAAAAAAGGCCTTCTTCACTATCCTATCTACCTGCGACTCCACTTTCAAGGAGATATGAACCAGCACTCCAAGTTCTCTTTCTTCAGCAACACTCCCAGGCCCTTATACTTATTTGTATAAGTCCTGCTAAGATTTGCTTTCCCAAAATGCAGCACCACGCGTTTATCCGAATTAAACTCCATCTGCCAATTCTTAACCCATTGGCCGATCTGGTCCAGATCCTGTTTTAATCTGAGTTAACCCTCTTCGTTGTCCACTACACCTCCAATTCTGGTGTCATCTCGCAACTTACTAACTGTACCTCTTATGCTGATACTCAAATCATTAAGGTAAATGACCAAAAGTCGACGACTCAGCACCGATCCTTGTGGCACTCGACTGGTCACAGGCCTCCAGTCTGAAAAACAACCCTCCACTGTCACCCTCAGCCGTCTACCTTTGAGCCAGTTCTGTTTCTAAATGGTTGGCGTCCCTTTGTTCCATGAGATCTAACCTTCCTAATCAGTCCTGCATGAAGTCCATATGGATCACATCTACTTGTCTGCCTTCATCAATCTTCTTTGTTACTTCTTCAAAAAACTCAATCAAGTTTGTGAGACATGATTTCCCACGAAAGGCATGTTGGGTATTAGTACGAAATGTCTGTTAATGACATGCATTTAAAGACACTTTAAATCATTTTTCATGTTTATGCTGCATTAATCTGTCGTTATTGATCCACAGTTTATGTTCGTTTCCTGCAGTTAACATGCTGACTTCTCCCGTTGTTCATAGTTCAATGTGATGCATCCAGTGTGTGCATAACGAGAGGGAGCTTGCTTCCCACATCTTGTGTTTATCTGTGTCTTATGTCCAGCTTTTATCAATGGCGAGAGCAAGGGGGATAGGGCGAGAACAATGTGTAAGTCTGTCTGTGCCCATGCACGGCACCCACATCGGTAACTCTCGACTGTGCATTCACAGCCAGTTTTCTGTGCCGCTACACCCACCCCCTGCACTTTTGAAATATCGCTATTATTTTGTGCTGTCTCTCTGCGCTCTTCCTCCCAAGATGAATCACGTCCACCCAACTGCTCCAGATTTCATATGACAAAACACTCATTAAGAACCATTGCATTAAACATGCACTTCGCATCTGTCGTTATTTGGTTTTCCTGGATCTCTTTCATACGATAAAAGTTCACAGCAACTTGACTTGGAAAAGAAAATCGCGTTACTTTTCATTATCCCATTTCAGTCTACATTTCAATGCAGTTAGACAACAGGCTCAAATTATTGTTTGAGGTTTTATAATATCGTCGATGGAGTTCGAATTTCAATAAGACAGGTGTAATCATCCAAAAACAGCGACCAGAGTGGGATTCGAACGCACGCATGCAGAGCACAATGGATTAGCAGGCCATCGCCTTAACCTCTCGACCACCCCGTCGCACATGCTTGCAAGTATGTCACCTAATCTCTCAGACCTACACAGCCTCATCGTGTCTGGGGAATCTCCCATTCACAGTCTCCAACCCCATTGTCCATGAACCCCGCACTGCCTGATTCTACCTGCTTCCGAAGACCTGCTGTCTCAGCCTGCCCCTGTCAGACCCGACTCATCTCTTCCTACCTCAACACCTTCCTTTCTCCTCAGTCCAGGAAATCCTCGCCTACGTTTGTGACACCACCTATGCACTTCATATCCTCCAGGACTTTTATTTCCCGGCTCCACAACGCGTCATCTTCACCTTGGGCATCCAGTCCCTCTGCACATCCATCTGCCATGACGAAAGTCTCCAAGCCCCCTGTGTCTTCATCTCACCCCATCCCAATTGGTACCCTTCCACCCACACCCTCATCCACCTGGCTAAACTGTTCCTCACCCTCAACAACATTTCTGTCCAATCCCCCCACTTCCTCCAACCCAAAGGGGTAGCCATGGGCACCCGCATGTGACCTATATATGCCTGCCTGTTTGTCAGATTTGTGGAATTGTCCGTCTTTCGTAGTTACACTGGCACCTCTCTCCACTTGTTCCTCCGCTACATTGATGAATGCATTGGTCCCACTTCCTGCTCCCACGAGGAGGTTGAACATTTCACAAACGTTACCAATACCTTTCACCCCGACGTCAAATTCACCTGGAACTCCTTGGCAACTTCCTTCCACTTGTTGGACCTGTCCATCACCGTCTCCAGCGAATGACTAATGACAGACATATATTACAAGCCCATCGACTCCCACAGCTACCAATTCTACACCTCCTCCCACGCCACCTCGTGTAAAAACGCCATTACTTATTCCCAATTCCTCCGCCTCCAAACACATCTTTTCCCAGGATGACCAACTCCACCTCAGAATGTCCCAGTTGGTCTCCTTCCCACGTGGCTCACCTTTCCCTCCACTTCATTCACCATCACCCTCAAATCCCACCCCTCCCGCAACAAGGACAGATTCCCATGGTCCTCAACTTCCACCCCACCAAACTCAGCATAAAACACATCAGACTCCACCACTTCTGCAATCTCCATACAGACCCCACTATCAGGTGTATATTTCCCTCCATACCCTTATCAGTGTTCTGAAAAGGCCATTCCCTCCACGAGCACCTCGTCTGGTCTACAAACCCCAATAAACCCACACCCCACTCCTGGCATCTTTCCCTGCCACCGCAGGAAGGGTAAAAGCAGCGCCCACACCACTCCACTTATCTCCATCTAAGGCCCCAAGGTATCCTTCCACATCAGTTAGAAATTCACCTGCACAAATTCCAATGTCATCTACTGCATCCGTTGAACCCAGTGTGGTCTCCTCTACATTAGCGAGACAGGACACCTTCTTGCAGATCATTTCAGAGAACATCTTTGGGACTCCGCACCCACCAACTTCACCATCCCGTGACTGAACACTTCAACTCCCCTTCCCACTCCGTCAAAGACGTGCCGTCCTGGGCCTCCTTCAGTGCCAAACCATAACCACCCAATACCTGGAGGACGAACGCCGTATATTCCGCCTTGGGACTCTGTCACGTCACGGGATAAGTGTGGATTTGAACAGTTTCCTCATTTCCCTTGCCCCAAGTCCCAAGCCTCAAACTTGGCATCCGCCTCTGGACCCATTCCATCACTGCTCCTTCTGAACTATCATCTTCTCCCTCATCTTCATCCAACTACCACTTTCCCAACTATCTCCCCCCCAACACAACACCACACCATTTATCTCTCAGTTCCGACTCATAAGCCTTATTTCTTTTGAAGGGCTATGCCTGAAACGTGGATTATCCTGCTCCTCGGATGCTGCCTGACCTGCTGTGCTTTCCCTGCACCACACTTTCGACTCTGATCTTCAGTCCTAACTTTCTCCTAGGAAGAATCAATGACCTCGGAGTGAAGATGCCCCTGGATTGCAGTGATCATAATGTGACTGAGTTTTACGTTTATTTTGGGTGAGGGTAGGCTGGATCTGATTCGAACACTTAACACCCAGACAACGGGAATAGTATCAGATACTGAAGCTAGGACGGACTGAAGTGAAGTGGAAAATTCTGTCAGAACGTGAATCAGTACAACTGCATCATATCACCCAGACTGTAAAAGACAAGCAGAAGGAGCAAATCAACTTCAGTTCAGACACAATAACAGGTAACGTGGAAAGAAGACAATAGAACACAATGAGATGGAATGGAATTATTTATGAAAAAGGATTAAATATTTAAGCTATTTTACATAGAGATTGTCGTCACATTGGAAAAAGGAATTTATAGCAGTGTAACGGTTGTATTTGCCTACGACCTCACAATTCAGAGAGACACTGACATAGTATCTTCTGCATCAGCGTGGCCAAGTGAAAGCATGATCGGCCCATCAATTAGAATTCAATACTTCAAAGCTCTCCTCTGAGCTGTATAACCTATTTGCTGCTCCTGTAGTCAGGTCCCAATCGCTTCACAGTGTATCTTGTTTTTGCTTCCTGCCTCACGTAAACACTTGAAATCTGATCAAATCCCCAGTGTTTCCGCCTTCACACATATTTTGTAACTCCCGAGCTGACACAGGTACGAGTGACCAATTGGCCTTTTCGAAGGGTCTCACTCTGTATGATCTGAATGATAAAGCGCACTGTATCTGATCGGCAGGACACACTGCAGAAATTATCCCATCCCAGCGGACTGAGCTGCCTCCATTGATAGAGCTGTCTCCATTAGTACAGTCTCACACAGTCACAGCGAACATCTTTTCATGTCACCCTCGAAGGCACTTGCTACAAAAAAAGCTGAAGAGTGCTGGAAACTGCTGTCATCAGTGCAATGTACAGAGGCCCAGCGGGAACCTAGTGGGCCCATAAACCAGAAATCAATGGATAAAAATATTCTTATTTTTAGAAGAATCCGATTCAGACCATCAAGTTAACACTTACTGGGGAGAAAACGGATGTGGGAAAGCGGACAGTCTCAACTGGTTCCAGCATTTACAACTTTGGTCCGTGTGACAACAAAAGCAGAAACTTGAAACTGTTTATCTTGCTTCTGAAGAACAGGTTAGTAAATTTTGAAGAGCATAGATATTTCTCCCTGGTGTTCATGAAATGATCTAGAGCAGAGTACTGTTCCCTGAGTATGGGCTGACTTCTGGGTTATGGACTATGATATTCTGCTCACATGGTCTGAACACATACAAAGAAATGACTCAGTGATAAGATCTGCTGAATCAGATTCCGTGAAGAACAGAAACCGATGTAATGAAAAGACCAAAAAGAGCGGTAATGCAGCAAATTATTTTCCAGACTCGAGGAGAGTGCATAGTGCTGTTTCCAGGGGTCAATATCTGTGCAAGTACACTGAATCAGTTTTCGGTGTTGTTGTACTGCATCTTTTGTATAATAGTGCAAAAGCACGGAACTTTTGTATAGAGGGGATAACTTCAAAATCCCCAATTAAGCAAAACACACAAATGAGGTAAACAACAAAGTAACACCACACAATTTGGTGTTACGTCATGCGGTAAACTTTCCTGCTCAGATTTCGTTCAAAATCGCTCTCTGTAGAATTCCTAAGACTGAGATTCGAACAGTGAATGGTTCGAGAATGTTAACATTTTGCATCCCCATCCAGGCAGCCGAGAATCACTGTCACTGTTGAATTCAGTAAAACGTCAATAAAACTGCTCTGATCTCACAACTTCAGCATTTGATACCCACCCCCTTATGTATGTCTGGCAATAGTAATTGATCCATCACTGTGTACTTCAGCACACGTAGAGAAGAAATAACTATAACAACAACAGTCACCTTTGTAACTTGGATTTGACCCGATTCTGTTGTATCCAATCGATTCAGCTGTAATTGAAATTGCCTCCACCTTTCCTGTGTCGGTAATAAGATTGCATAGCTTAGTGGTGAGTTTTCATGCATTGAATTGGACCCAGCATCCTTTCTCAGGTTGAAATATACCGGGATATAAAGACATGATGAAAGACACAGGCAGTGTTTACTGGACTATAAAGACGTTCGGAATGACACGGCCATGATACCATGTCGTTAGAAACGATGGAAATGAGGTTTACTGGGAGATAAAGCCACTAGAAACCAAAAGAGGCGGTTTAATGGGATGGTGGCATTGAATAAGGAATAATGCGGGAGAAATCAGGAAAGACTTAGTTGTTTCTGAAAAGAACTTATCCAGCTGATGTGAAGTTGTTAAGAGTAAATACGAGGGAAATTTCCTCGTTTAGGTGAGTGGAAATTAGAGGTTAGAACTTCAAACCCATCAGGGCACGATAAAGAAGCTTGGTGTAGGCATATTTTATTCTGAGAGTTATTGAATTCGGAGATGAATTTTCAGAAATAGAATCACTTTAGGAGCTGATTCAAGAATATTTGAAAAGCGAGCGCAGGCAGATAAGGAGTGAATTAGATTGGTTTAGATTAGATTAGCTTACTTACAGTTTGGAAACGGGCTCTTCGGCCCAACAAATCCACACCGACCCGCCGAAACGCAATCCACCCAGACCCATTCTGCTACAATCACCTCTGCCCCTAACACTACGGGCAATTCACCTGACCTGCACATGTTTGAGCTGTGGGAGGAAACTGGAGCAACCGGAGGAAACCCACGCAGACACAGAGAGAATTCAACAGTGACAGTGATTCTCGGTTGCCTGGATGGGGATTGAAAATGTTAAAATTCTCGAATTGGTTAACATTCATAGGAAAGAAATTGCATAACACCTGCAATGAAAGTGTAAAGTATAAGAAGTGCTGGTGGAGTTGGAAGGTGCAGCAACTCATTCAACATGAAATATTATATAATGTAAATGTACTGAGCTGTTTGGTTTAGCTCTGCATTAAATGGAAGTCTGTTAGCTCAGTCCGCTGACTAACTGGTTTATGAGAAAAGTGAGACCAACAGCGTGGGAATAATTTGCTCACTGTCTCAGGTTTCAACAAAAATCATCGTCTCCCCCGCTCTCCTGATCTGAAACACTGTGCTGCCTCTAGTGAGCAAGATTTGGCTTGTCGATTTAAAACGTCATTATCATTGCCATCTGTTGTCTTGAGCAGTTGGTCAAATTCAAACGAAAGGGGAGTCAGTCCATTTAATATTCTTTTATCTCCGCTTGAAAAATCCTGCGTCAAGACACAACCTCTTTCCAGTTTGACCCTTTGTTCCTCCCAACAGCAAAACTACTTGCCCACATCCTTTACCAGGTTTACTAACGACAGTCAAACCCCACAAAGAGATAAAGCCAATACTTTCGATTGTTTGAATGAGCTGTGCAGCTTGCAGGAAATCAAATGATATGAAACGATTTATGCAGACTTTCCCAGGATGCAATCCAGCGCTGGGTCAGCGATTTGAGGAAGGTCATCAAGCTAAAACTTCACCTCTGTTTCTCTGTCCACCGATGGATATTCACGTGGGGAATATTTGCAGATTTTCTGTTAATAATTGGCATGTTTAACAAAGGCAAAACATTTTCCCACGTCAGAAAATGGAGTTTTCAAATAAATGCTACTTTACTCAACATTGTGTTCAACTGCGCTTCAGTCTGATACTTCAATAATCCCTGGTCAATGTCAGTAACAGCATCTTTAGATAAGCATTGAACTTACAACGTTGGCAAGTTATGCACCTTTAAGTAATCAGCGCTGACCAACTGCGCGACTGGAGCTGCAGAGAGCGAACCTGTCACCTGACCTGCACATACCTTGGGAACTTTAACTCAACTGGTCTACTTTTGCTGTGATTATTAGATTCCCTACAATATGGAAACAGACCCTTCGGACCCAAAAGTCCACGCCAACCCTCCGAACAGTAACTCAACCAGAACCATTTCCCCTCTGACAAATGCACTATGGGCAATTTGGAATGACCAACTCACCTGACCTGCGCAATCATTGGACTGTGGAACGAAACTGGAACAACCGGAGAAAACCCACGCAGACGCGGGGAGAATGTGCAAACTCTACACAGACAATCCACCGAGGCTGGAATCAGACTTTGGACCCTATTGAGGCAGCAGTACTAACCACTGAACCACAATACTGTTGGATCATTGGTGGTGATGTGCTGCCCCAATGGTACCTCAGTCACTCACCCTGCTTCATTTAGCTGGTTCTGAAATTAAAGCTAATGCAGACAATATGAACCTGACATGAACCTGTGATTATTGAAGCATCGGGTTCACGAAAAGAATACAAAAAGGACAAAGAAAGATGTGAAAAAATAGACGACAGTGAAAAATGAGTTTCCATTGGTTCCTGCGTTAATTACAGACAATGTTACCTTGCCGCTGTCGCTGGGCCTTTCCTTCAATCAGCTTCAATCGGCACAGAATTCGAATCAAAGAAACTTCTACAACTTCATTCTGAAAGTTCATGCAGGTAACATGAAACATATTGCATTCATTAATAATCTTCACCATTCCTACACCCAAGAACACGATGCACAGTTTCCATGAATATTGAAGATGTAATAATGTTATGCAATAATTAATAATAAACATCCAATTACAATTTAAAACGTCAGTAGGTAGAATTCACAGAAAGTCTCAACATGTCAGAAATTTACGTGACCAGAACTGCAGCCCAGCAGATTGGAAACCTGTCCCTGAATCCAAATATCCACACGTTTGCTTGCTCCATTTGCCCAGTTAGAAACCTGTGTGAAGGAGCATGCAGTCTGACAGAGCGCCTGAGAGAATCCTTCACTGTCTGATCTACAGCCGCAATACGATCTGTCTTTTCTGGCTGTGAGAGCGGTGGGGTAAAGGGGAGGACTTTGATATTCCGTAGTGTAGATTCACATTGCCCTCATCATGTTAATTTTGAAAAGCCTCTGTAGGAAACAGCACAGAAAGAGAGGAACAGGAGGAGGGTAATCCAAATATCATCATGGCTGACCAAACACGTCAATGTCTTTCCCGAGCTCATCCACAACAACCGGTCGCACAACGGGATAAAGATACTTAAACAATCGAAAATTTCTGTGCAAGTTTGGCAGGGAAATGTGTTTAGAGACAGTGGGTTTCTGCACTAAATTTGCAGGTTTTTTGTCTTTCCCCTCTCAAACTAAACCTATGTCCTCTAGTTCTGAACTCACCGACCCAGTGGAAAGACTTTGTTTATTTATAATGTCTATGCTCCTCATAATTTTGGAAACCTCTATCAGGTCACCCTTCAGCCTTCGACGCTCCAGTGAAAACAGCCCCAGCCTGTTAAGCCTCTTCCAATAGCTCAAATCCTCCAACCCTGGAAACATTCTTGTAAACCTTTCTGAACCGTTCCAAGTTTCACAACATCTTTCCGGTACGAAGGAGACCAGAATTGAACGCAATATTTCAATAGCGGTCTAACCAATGTCCTGTACAGCCGCAACATGACCTCCCAACTCCTGTACTCAACACTCTGAACAAAAAAGGAAAGCATACCAAACGCCTTCTTCACTATCTTATCTATATGCGACTCAACTTTCAAGGAGCTATGAAGCTGCACTCAAAGGTCTCTTTGTTCAGCAAGACTCCCTCGGACCTTACTATTAAGTGTATAATTTCTGCTAAGATTTGTTTTCCCAAAGTGCAGCACCTCGCATGTATCTGAATTAAACTCCATCACTTCTTACCTTTTCTTTATTTTTTTAGATAATCAGAATGCCCAACTGTTAGTCAGAATTACCTCACTCTAGCTATACAATAAACCAATACTGTTAGTTCCCATTATCGTTCTACTTCTGCCAATATATTTCTCCTAATTCTACTTAACATTATTCTCCTGTCACTATTAGGTATTCTACTGCCATCTGTGCTATAATGAACTTCCAACCCAGACTAACCTGTCATGATTAGATACTTAGCTACCCCATCTCTCACAATGTTTTCCTGTACCAAGCTGATTCTACTAACTACTGATTAGATATTTAATGTCATATTTTTCCGTCTACCAGCGTCTCAAGCAGGCTGACGTAACTATCAACTAATTACTTAAAGTTATGTCCTTCGTATGTATTGTCACGACTTGTCCCAAATTGCCATGATGATATTGAGTAGGCGAGGCTGCTTTACAAATTATTTTTATCTCAGCCTGCCATGTTAACCTTTCAGCCCAGTCTGACTCTGCTAATTGGTGTAGGAGCATTCCACTATTCTTATCCCATCCTGACACACTGGCCCCATCCTGCCCCAGAGACCCTTTGACGAATGTAGCATTCTGCAGACTCCTTGTAACAGATCGCCAGTAGTTTTCATGTCTTTACCCATCTCATGCTTTCATGCTCTGTGTTTTCTGTACAGTGTTCTGTTCTTTCATTGGACACCTGTTTAACTTCACCCCACTTTCCAATACATGGTCTTATCCATGTGTGGTCTAGCTTCTCAAGTATTCGGCTAAATACTCCTGACGCACAGCTTTACCACACATTTAAACAGTGAATTCCAAATAAACAACACACTCAGAGTGAAAACGTTCTTCCTATATCTCCTCTGAACATCCTCTCACTTGCGTTTGACGGAGATCCCTAGTTATTAACTCTTCCCATTAGAAGTTTATTCCTATCACACATATCTATCCCTTAAATGTGCACCTTAATCACTTCCTCACTCAGCCTTCTCCGTTCTCAGATAACGAGACTAAGCTGATCTCGTCTATCTTCAACATGGTGATAGTGTCGTGCTGGAAAAGAACAGCAGGTCAGGCAGCAACCGATACGCGGGAGAATCGACATTTCTGGCATAAGTCTTTCATCAGGAATGAGTCTTGTTGGTGGGGGCTGGGAGATAAATGAGAGGTGTTTGGAGTTGTTTGCAAGATAGCTGGGAAAGCGTATGGTGGATCGAGGCAGGGGAGGAGGTGATATGTTAAAGGGGGAGAGATGTATGGGTCCAGAGGATGGTGCTGAGTTTGATGCTTCAGACTGGAATAATGTGGGGGGAGGGGAAATGAGGAAGCCGTTGAAATCCACATTTATCTCGTGTGGTTGCAGGGTCCCAAGGCAGAATATGAGGCGTTCATCTTCCAGGCGTCAGGTGGTAATGGTTTGGTGGTGGCTTATGCCCGAAACGTCGATTGTCCTGCTCTGCACTTCACATGACAGGAGAGATGTGAAAAGCAAAGACTAAAAAAACGACAAAGACTTATAGATTCAAAGTTTATGGAATTAGACACAGTGCAGACAGAACCCATTTGGCCAGTTGAGTCTGCACTATGCCGTGGAAGAGATTCACACTTCCCCACTCAATCTTTCTAAACCCGCATTTATGATCCACCTACGAAAATAGAAATTGCTCCAAAAGCTCTGCGAGTCAGGCAGCATCATTAGAGAGGAATCAGAGTTAACATTGCGAATTTAAAATAGTTCCGAGGAAGGGTCTGTTGACCCGAAATGCTCATTCTGTTTCCCCTGAGCTGCAATTCTGACTTTTGACTCTGATTTACAACACTTACAGTCCATTCAGATTTTGTTGCCATTGACCTGAATTGCACACCTTTGCACTGTGGGAAGCAATCGGTGCAGCCAGAGGAAACTCACACGGGAGAGAGAGAGCAGGACTGTGCAAATTCCACACAGTCAGTCACACAAGTCTGGAATCGAATGCGGGTTTCTGGCGCGGAAAGGCGCAGTTCCACCCACTGAGCCATCGCAATTTGCAAGCATATGTCCTGGAAGCGAATTGAACCGGAGCTCGCGCAGCGACTGCGACATCCAGGAATTTTATGCAAAAAGAAGCCTATTTGGTATTACTGGAAATTAACATTCGCTTAACTATCCTAACACTATTTTTAATCACTTGGCCTCTAGCCTCATCTGTCTTGGCATCACAAAATTCACATCTGAATACTTCTGAAAGTTATGAGGATTTCTGACTCTCGAAGCTTTGCATGCACTGAGTTCCAGATTTCAACCAATCGCTGTTGCAAAACATTTGTCTGCGCATTCACTCAAATCTTTCCTCTTCTATCCTTAAGTCTATGCTACCCTGCCTTTTACCCCGTGATCGATCTCACCATCAAAGAAAAACGTTTATTTCAGTCTACACCATCCATATTCCTGATTATTTGTACATCTCAATCATGTCTCCTCTCAATCCCTTCTGCTATAAGGAAAACACCTCCAGACTGTCCAATTTCTCTTCATAATTTAAACTCTTCTACCCAGACAATATCCTGGTCAATCTGTCCTGCATCATTTCCAGTTCTATCATATCCGTGGGTATCATGCAAATTGCTGAACTGCACACAATAGACTAGATAGAACCAAACGAGCAAGTGAAATACTTGATGTAGAATTCCACAGAAAGAGGTACTTTCAAATACATTTTCTTTTCCTCACTGCTACCAATTGTCCTTTTTCCTGAGCCTGATGTGCCAATAATCTATGCTCCATGTTGTAAAAGCTGCGACATGAGAAACGATCTCACAACCACGGTATCGAAATGGAATGATTGGTTTGAAAGTGAGGAGGTGGTTCTTCTATGATGGCACAGAGGCGCATGAAATGCCAAAGCTGGGTGTGTTCCTGGTCAAAGGCGGGATGGAACGGCACATTTGTCTCGGTTTATTAGATAATTAAGACACAACAGCAGCATTAACCCGCACTGCAGATTGGCTCAGCTGAAGCGTGGTGGAGCTTTAAGCGAGAGGTCGATTAATTGAAAGCATTCCCTGAAATTTTCCATAATAATGCGCTGTTTTGTTACTTTGACAGTAAGAGCTGTTTTTGATCACATCGTCTCCACATCAGCCTCTTGCTCCCAGTAAACAGTCCAATCCAGCGTACATCACTTGCATTCCGACACAGCCATATGTCATATTCTCATTCCCTCTGTGATAATTGGAATTGACAATGTTATTCTCTAAGATGTAGCAATGTACCATGAAGTTCGTAGTGTATTGAACACAGAAGAACAGAGAACACAGAAAATTTACAGCCCAAGAACAGACCCTTTCGCCGTCGAAGCCTGAGCTGATCCACTGTCTAAACCTATCACCCAATTCCAAACAAACTGTATCCTTCTGCACCCCATCTACGCATGCATCTGTCCAGACACATCTGAAATGAATCTTCCGTGCTTGCCTCTACTACCTCTGCTGGCAATACTATCCAAGTACCTACCACCCTCTGTGTAAAACACTTCGAACGTCGACCTCTCTTAAACTTTTCACCTCTCAGCTTGAACGCGTGACATCTCATTATTGAATCCCTCACCTTGGGAAAAAAGTGTATCTCTGTCCACCCTAGCTTTACCCTTCATAATTTTGTAGACGTCAATCAGGTCCGCCTCAATCCCGTTTTCTTTATTGAAAACAAACATTATCTACTCATTGTCTCTTCGGAGCTAGCATCTTCCATACCAGGCAACATTCTCATAAACTTTCTCTGCACACTTTCATAAATGTGCACATCGTTTTGGTAAGTTGGAGACCAGAACAGTACACAGCATTCTAAATGCGGTTGTACCAAAATCTTGCACACTTTTAACATGACCTGCCAGCTCTTATACTCAATGGCCCGTCCGGTGAAGTCAAGCATGCCATATGCCTTCTTGTCCACTCGATCTACCTGTGCAGCTGCATTCAGGGTACAAAGGACATGAACTCTATGATCGTTCTGCTCATCAACTTTACACAAGGCTCTTCCGTTTACAGTATACTTTGCTCGAGAATTAGACTTCCCAAAATGCATTACCTAACATTTGCCTGGATTCAACTCCATCTGCCAATTCTCCGCTCAACTCTCCTGTCTATCTATATTCTCCTTCATTCTTTGACAGTCCCCTATGCTTTCTACTTCTCCACCAATCTTCGTGTCATCTGCAAATGTAATGGCGATATTTGGGCCAGCAACCCTTGGAGAATGGAGCGTGGCAGCTGGTATTAATTAGATTTGATGAATAAAATCTGGAATATAAAACCGCTCAGAGGAAGAATGACAATAAGTTTTAATTTGCTGAAAACCCATTCATTCATTTCCCTTCAAAAGGGCAATCTGCCGTACTTAACGAGACCTGCCAAAATATGACTCCAGCCGCACAATAGTACGGTTCACCCATAAATTCCCTCTGACTCAGGTCAAGGAGAGTTAAGGATGAACAACAAGTGTTGTTCAGACTATGATGGTCACATTCCGTAGGAGAATGAGGAAGGATAAAAAAAATATATGGATGATGGGGATAATTGGGAGTTGTCTCAGCGTGGACTCAAATGCAACTGCTTATCCAAACTAAACAGACACAAGGCTACCCACGCCGCAATGAAGGCATGTCCATGCGGGCGGGGTCTGCAGGAAGGGATTCAATTACCCGCTGATGTGTAAACTCACTTGCTCAGTTACAATTTGGACAGGTCATTCACCACTCCCACATGTGAGAAGGAATCAGTCAGGAGACCAACCTGCAGAATCACCATCAGGTTTACAAATGACAGAAAGGGTCCGGTTCTGCTGTTATTTTCAGGTATTCATCCCATCCAAAAATGAACCATGTTTGGATGCCTGTTTCCAGTGGAGTACCACTGTTTCCTGATGAAGATCGATAATTCAAAAATAGTTGTAGGAATCACGGTTAAGAAATTTACAGAAGATACAACAATTGGTTGTATAGTTGACAATGATGAATAATTTCAGGGACCGCAGGGATGTAACAATCAGTTAGAAAGGAAAAATGGCGAATGTAATTAAATCCAGACCAATAAGTGGTAATGAACTTGGGGAGTTGAAACAATAACAGTGGGGATTCTGAGTGGTGTACAGGAACAAAGAGATCTTGGAGTGGACATTCACAGATCTCTGAAGGTTTTTGGACAAGGAGATCAGTTGTTCGAGACGGATTTTGGATATTTTCTACTGTCGACCACAGGCTGAGGATGATATTCGATCTTTAGCAAGCGCCAGTTTAGGAAACAACCAAGGGAATGTGCACAAGTCTGGTCAATGCAATAGTCATTTTTTTAAAAATTGTATGATAAAAGGTGGAGGGCTGAAGTATAATTCTTTGACCATCAAGACCGCTTCATCACTCAATGAATTTACCACTGATTCCTCTCCAAGTGATGCTGATATGTCCTTGAAGGGTAATTTGCAAACAGTGACGTTTCCGTGCATCTTCAAACTTGTATTATAGTCAGTAAAGTTTTTGAACATTGAAGGTTCTGTCGTCAAATCCTGGACGACGTACTCCAATGAATGTTCTAGGCGGTGCACTCTGTTGCAATTGTGCCTTAGCAATTAAGGGAATAAATATTCAGGTATTGAAGAATGTACATTTAAGTGACTGCATTGTTGTGGCGGGTGCCCAGTTCCCTCAGTGGTATTGAAGCTGCACCCACCTAGGCAAATGGAGAGAGTTCTGTCAAAAATCTAATTTGTGCGTCGCGGACAACGTCGGCTTCATGGAGACGAGAATTGAGTTAATAATCAAAGTCGATCAACCGACATGTTATTGTAGTCAAGTTCTTTATATGGGCGGTCAGGTTCCACTTCACCTAAATACTAACTCCTAAGACGATTACACGGAGGAATTCAGTTACAATGAAGCCATTGAATGTCAATCGAATATGATTAGATTCTCATTTGTCGGAGTTACCATTGCTGCATTTGGTCCTTCTGTGGATCAATCCGATTGCAATCGCTTTCTGATTTCAAGTTACAATTCCCATCTGCGCCTAAAATTTCAATCCGTTTCCTCGCCGAAATTTCTCCACCTGTCTTGTAACTTCGTAAGGACGCTGTAAGAGCCAGCAGAGATTTACAAACATGTTGTTAACTCTGTATACAATGCAGCTTCGTGGAATGATTGGTTATGTTAGGATTATTCTCCGTGAAACAAAGGAGGTGGAGGGGAGCTCTATAATCACATAATGACATTTATAAACGTACAATATTCATGGGATCTTGACAGAGTAGATACAGGCAGGTGGCTTGCCCTATGCTATGAGGAGAGCACCAATCGACATGAACACAGAATTAGGTATTGCCTATTTATTTCAGATATGATGAGTAATTTCTTTTCTCAGGGGCCATAAAGTCTGTGGTATTTTTGTGGCACCCACTGTTGAGGTTGAGTTGTTGGGTATTTTCAAACTGTGCCAGATAGTTAATCAGAAAGATGATGGAAAATTGCCGAGGTAATGAAGCAGAATCGAGTTGAAGATTACCAGATGAACCATGAGTTCATTGAATGTTGGGGCAGATAGATGGGCTGAGTGGCATACTTCCACTTTATTAAACATTTGGTCTAACGCCTTATTTTGTTCATAAGTTCAGAATTGTGAGGGGATGGGCTGAAGGGATAGGAAACGTTTATTAAACAGATCAGACAGATCAGGAACAAGGCTCATGAACTCAGGGAGAAGAAATGTGCTGTGGCCTGGGTGCAACAAATGACACTGAGCACAGCTCAGGTGGCTGTGTCCAGAAGCTGTGATTGCTTAAGAAAGTTGGTAGACCTTATACAGTTGGCATGTCAGTGATCACTCTGAATGATGGATCATTGTACGATTCACACACAGCAGAAATGTGTGAAAGAATGAAAGGTTCGTTTCATTGGAGAAGTTTCCTGCGGTTCCGATTCCGAGTGACTGTTTGAAATACTGATCAGATCATTGTGTGAAATATTAGGTTAAAATACTCATGTACACCCCCATTGGATAAACTTGTGCTCCCGATCTCTTGTTATTTGTTTCTTTCTTTCGATGTAACTTCACAGAAAGACAAGATGGAATGTGGTGCAGAAAGAAAAATGCGTTATATCTTATTACAACAATTTAATGCACAATTGAATAGAATGACTGCTCTTCATTTCGACTTTAATGTGGTGTCGATTGCTCGTCAATCTCACGTGCAGTGAATGGCAAGAACAAGATCCTCGACCCAGTGTATACCAGAGTTGTGACGTGCAAAGGAAAACTGCTGGAGCGGTTTGTGAAGTTAGAAAACAGTGTGAGTCGAATCCGTGAGTGTGGAGCGCAATAGTATAATAACCCACCACCATAATCGCTCAGTCTCCTCAGCACATTTTGTCGAGCGGTGACATGTGACCTCATCAGGTTACATGCATGAAAGTCATGGATAAGAAACTTCCAGAGCGGATTAGAATCCATGCCAATGTGTTTCTGCTTTCACCAAAATTATAATGACAGAAAATTCCAATAAATAGCCATGCTGGTCAGAATTAATAGCTGTCATTTATACATTCTGAGTCAGAACTGTGTCAGAATCAAACAGAGAACAAGACTTTTAAGTCATATTCTCGCCTTCAATTGACTCATATTTTCTTCAATCACTTTCGCTCACACGTGGAGAAGTAGTCATGGAGAGGGAAATAAAGGTGATGTTGTGGCTCAACGGCCTTTCTGATATGGCTGAATTGGATTAAACCGCAAGAAACGCTGTTTGTTCGTTTCATTTTACTTTTGCTGCAACCTGACAATGTTCATTGTAATATCGCAAGTGAATTAGATTTATCTCATTGTAACGATTAATGTTGTATTCAAATTTGCTCCGACTTTATTTCAACTGAAGGAGAATAATTCTTAGAAAAGCAGAGTTTTAAAGTGCAGTTTTGTTGCTCATCATTTTGGCAGATTTCACCGAGTATTAAATGGACCAAATATCATTGTGTTTGTCCTCACATCTATAACGCATGTGATTAAAGCACGAGGTCGATCTCCAAGCAACTGGTCACTTCCTATTCATTATGTAATATGTTCCCATCGCAAAAAAAACAAAATCCACTCAGTTCCATTTACAATGCTTGAAGTGGAATATTATGCCAAATCGTTCAAAATTTAGAGTTTTGGAATCGAATCTTATTCATCTTCGGCACAGTGGTTAGCACTGCTGCCTCACAGCGCCAGAGACCTGGGTTCAATTCCCACCTCAGGCGACTGACTGTGTGGAGTTTGCACGTTCTCCCCGTGTCTGTGTGGGTTTCCTCCGGGTGCTCCGGTTTCCTCCCACAGTCCAAAGATGTGCGGGTCAGGTGAAGTGGCCATGCTAAATTGCCCGTAGTGTTAGGTAATGTGTAAATATAGGGGTATGGGTGGGTTGCGCTTCGGCGGGTCGGTGTGGACTTGAAGGGCCGAAGGGCCTGTTTCCACACTGTAATGTAATGTAATGTAATCTTAACATTTAATGACAACCAACTTATACATTGTTTCCCCGCAACTTCCGACCAACTACACCACACCTCTGCACCTTTACCTAGCCACACGCTGTCTCACTCCTTGTGAAATTTATTCCTTGTATGTCACCAAATATGCCTTTTCAAATATTTTTAAACACAGATTCTCTGAGTGACAGCGATTCTGTTCTCATCATTTCTTTGTCCTTCAAAGGTTTTATTCAAAGGATTTGAACGCCTGGCATCTGTATGTTTACTTACTTGAAAGAGGGAATTTTCCACCCATTTACTCTGTCCAAACATTTCATAATCGGAAAACACCCCACTAAGTCTTCCTTGGTTCAGCAATAACTGTTCTCAAATTTCCAAGAAGAAAAGTGAATAAAATCTCATCCTCAGTACACCCCCATCAGCATCTTCTCTGATGGCTTTACATCCCAGTAAACACCATCATTGTCCGTTCCGATAGAATCACAGAATCCTACAGTGTAGAAAGAGCATTTCAGTCAATCCAGCCGGTGTCGACTACCTGAAGGTCATCTCACCCAGACCGAGCTCCCCTCCCTATTCCCGTATATTTCACCTGAGGAAGAGTGAGCCCTCCCCTTATGATTTCAAAAAAACGTTGGACTATAACCTGTCGTCCTGTGACTTCTGACCTTGTCCCCACGTTACCCATGGCTAATTCACCTAACTTACTTAATTCACTCCCTGGACACGAGAGGGAAATTTAACTTTGCCACTTAACCTAACCCTCCGACCGAACAGCCGTGCGAATTACTGACACAATGTTCCATCATAGTGAGCAATTGCTGTGTCATTTTTTAATGGTTTTATAGCCTGGTAACTCAGCCTGGTCAAAGCAATTCATCCCAAATTCAATGTATCGAAACGCGACTCTGTCCTTTACAATTTAATTCGTGCTGCGGGAAATATTTCTGCACTCATATTTGAATGTTTTTATGCTGTTTATTCCACACCTTCCTGCTTCCAGCAAACACTTCAAACCGGTAAAAGTCTGTCAAATGCTTTTCATTCCAAAGCAGTCACAAGGTGCAGCTTGTAGAAGTCACTGACACTCTGCCTCCCTGAGAGTTGCAGCCCTTCCCAACACTGATTCAGGCAGCACTGTCCTTCCTGTGACATGCACCATCGAGAATGGAAGGACAGGTATCAATGCCCGAACTGGGGAATGGAGTGGCAGTTTTAAAACATTTGCATTGTCCCCAGCGGAGAATTGAGCCCGGTGACAGGCGGGGACACTAACCATTATACTACCGAGGACAGGAGTGTCAAAGGAGGCCCTTCAGCCAATTGTGGCCACACTTGTCAAAACCAACTGCCTAATGCATTGAATCGCATTTCTCAATGCTTATCCCACAGCCTTATATGTCCTGGCATCACAAGTTCACATCTGAATATTTATTCTGCTTATAAGGATTTTTGCCACTCTGAACAATGCTGGCTGTGTATTCTATTTTCCAACCACCCACTGGCTGATAAAGTTTTTTGCACATCTTCTCAAACCTTTCTTCCTTTCTCCTTAAATCTCTGCCCCCTGCTGATCGATACCTGCATCAATGGGAAACTCTTTCAGTCAAATCTGTCCATACCATAACTCATTCATGACTTACCTACATCTCCTTTACAATGTGATAAACAATCCACTCTGTCCTGTCTTTCTTCACAACTGAAACTCTTCATCCCAAACAATATCCCGGTAAATATCTCCTGCAATTTTCTCAGTGTGATCACATCCCTGCTATAATGTGACTTACAAAACTGCACACAACACTCTTGCTTGAGTCTAATGAACATTTGTTTTAATATTTCTGTATTAGTATGAGGATGATACTGGCTAAGCAGAATTTATTACTCATTCGGAATTGCCCAGAGGGCAGTTGAGACTCAACCATATTGCTATGAGTCTGAAGTCAAATGCAGGCCAGACCAAGTAAGGATAGCAGATTCCATCCTGAAATGACATCAGTAAACCAGATGTATATTTTTCAACAATTGTCAATGGATCTGTAGTAGTCATTGGATTCTTCATTGCAGATATTTGCTGAATCCAAATTTTACAATCTCGCATGGAGGGACTCAAGCCCGAGTACTAAGACTATTACCTGGGTCTCTGGATTAACAGTCCTATCAAATTATAACAAGACCAACGCAGAAAGCCATAAAAGTTGATCTTTTCGAACAAAATGCCTTTTCACCAAAACTGCCCTGGGTATTTTCCATGAGCCTGATGCTCCAATTGTCTCTGGCCTATGTCAGTAAAAGCTGCTACATGGGGATTGCTCTCACAACACGGTATCCAAATGGATCAATTTGTTTAAATGTCCCGTTGGTGGTATTGGGGCACGTTCGCCCAGCAACAGTGACCGCAGCAGCAGCACAGACAGAACAGTATGAATGTGAAAGAGAGTGATATATGAAACGCAGAGATGTGAGAGAGCGGAATTTGAAGGTAAAACAATTAATTTCTTAGCATGTGTCACAAAAAGGACAACGGAGAGAAAACTTAGTGCCGTGATTTGGTTTCAAATTGAGGTTGCTGTTGTCACAATGTAAAATACCGACAACCACGATCACAGTTACCACAGAACAGGATGCTTGCAAGCAGCAATAAATATACTAGCAGAGGAAATGATCGGAAGAATAGAAAATGTACAATATCAGTACTCAGCGAACAGTGACAGATATGTGGGAACTGAGATTGAGCTGAATTTTTAAGTTCGATGTCCTCAGAGGCTGTGGAGATCCCTTGAATGCAATGTTGAAAAAACAGATTGATCAATTTCGACAAAATATCAAAGACTTGGGGGACAGTACAGGATATTGTTGAAATGTATGCTTCAATAGCATTTTAGCTTAACATCAACACAGCCGCCCAGATCCAAACGGAAATGGGGATGGGAATGAGTGCACAGAGTTACTCTCTGGCTCTAGTGATGCAATAGGTGAGCATGCAAAGAAGGCAAACACAAGCCTTCTTAAGAAGTAGAATCTGAAATCAGAGTCTCAGATTGCTCAGCTACGCGAGCACACAGGCCAAAACCGGAAACCCAAGAGCATGTACCTGCTGATACCCTGCAGCATACTCACAGCAACTGTACCAGTTCTGCAGAATAAGCGGTGGGAAGGAATTGCTCTATCTGAGCGGTCGTGCTTGTTGTTCTCATCAGCAAATCTGGCTTTGAATTTGCTAGCCCATACTTGTTACCATGCTGAAACGGAATGCAATTCCGATTATTCGCTGTGTGAAACATTGTTCATTTTCTCTCCTCAGTTAAAGTGATCACTGGAGATGATGAATTCTGCTCCTGCCAGAAACGCCGACTCTCCTGCTGCTCGGATAAACTGAAAAACCTGTTTCGCACTGGAATCCGAGAATGGCAGAACACGTAGCAAGATTATTGGAAACCCAGAGCCAATAAGAGTTCCAACTTTCATTTTCTTTCTCCAGAACAGTGCATTATCCAGCAGAGCCATGAGCAACTGCCACCTGGCTGCAAGCTGAGTTGGAAACCTTTGTGGCAATCAAGGACATCCGACTCACTTATTGTCGGTAAATCAAAAACTTCTCACTTTGAGGTGTACAAAAATTAATTTCTATACATATTCAGGGAAGGTCAAAGGTGATCTGAGATGTCAAGGAGGTGGTCACTGTTCGTGATTGCTCTTTGTTCGAGTTGTGAAAAGGTTTCCCGCTTCAGTCGCATTCACGTTTCTTGTTGATGACTGAATCAGACAGAAGGTGTTTCACCAGAGCTGCACTTGCCTTGCATTCCTCTCCCTCGCTGTCATACGTTCCTGGAACTCTGTGAGAACAAGAAAACAAAATACATACTGCGTCATTCGGCAGCCTGTCTGTGATTTCCTCATTTTCAGTTACAACATGGCTTAGGCTTCAGACCACACGGTAATATTATTAACAGTATGAGAACAAGAGTCGATAGTTCATCTGTGCCTGTAAATCTTTTCATTCCTGTTGTTGACTGAATGAACTGTATCCGTGTCTGCTGCTTCGAAACTCGAATATGTGAACTGCTCCAAACTATGATTGAGGATTTCTGGTTTTGGTTGACACACGTTGAGAAACGCCAGACAGCGTTCAAATGAAGCTTTCAGAGCACATCTTCGGATGCATTTGACAGAGACTAACATCATGAATCCAGTGTTCGCTGTGACAGAAGGAAATGAATGCTCTCCTTGTTACTGATCCAGGCCACCTTCGCATGTAAAGCACATGCAGTACTGTTGTTACAGAATGGATCAGTGCCCGGTAACTGTGTCCTTAAAGTGGACATGATTGAAAAAATAAAGAATACCATGTTGAAATATCCAGGAAATATTGGCTGAAAAGGCACAGACAATTTTCCCTGCAGCGCCAAAACAGAGGAACATATGTTACGGCACTCTTAAACAGGATGGCCAGCAGTGATACAGACATCGCCACATATGAAGGACCACTGCGAATAAAAATTTGAAAATGAATTTCACGCAGCAGGTATTCGGAATTATATTCCTTTCACCGCTACAGTAGTATTGGGCGAGTAAATTCAAAACAAGTTTTGCTGATGAGAATGCAATAAAGCCCCATCGATCATGATATGAAAGACTGTCGTCCGTAAAGAGGGAACAACAATGTTTCTTCTAAGCTTTGTACTGGGCCACTTTCGCACAAACTGTTACTGCGACTCTCCAGAAAAGATCAGGGCCCGCGGCATGCACTCTTAGAAATGGTGTCCATCAGTGCTGGAAACTCCCTGCATATTCAGAACAAGGAAGAATACATCTCGAATAAAAGCGTAGATGGCAATTAATTGGACCCTTTCACCACAACAGCTACAATGTGCGGGGATATACAGAGTAACGTTTACTGACCAGGTCAGAAAGCAATTACCTCCACATATCTTGACACACAAGCCTATCTTTCTTTCTGTCCGTTTTTTTTTTTGAAGCGCCGATCCTTTCCGTAGGAGATGAAGATGATTACTGCTCCCCCGCAGGTTCACAGTGGGGCCAGAGACGCGATCAAGCTGCTCAGAACAGTTCGTGTTTGCCGAGAATCACTGAAACTGAGATTGGTGACACGGAGACATGGTGTAACAGCTGCCAACACACGTGGAGGGTTTTGGGACGGATTAGGACCCACTCTGGGAAAAAGACTGGAGCCTAAGACTGGAGAGTAAGTGTTCAGGAGAGGACTGGAGAATGGGGTTAAGAACGATATTAGGCAAGATCGAATGGCGGAGCAGACTAGATATTCTGAAAGCGCTAACCGCTCGTATGTCTTCCAATCTCTGGCCATCTGGTATCTAAGGAAATCGAAACAGAGTTATTTGTTCAGTTGGAGGTCCTGGGCAAAGTGAGAGATAGAACAAGCATTGTACAATTTTAGAGACTGGGAAAATGTTTGGAGAGGAAGCAATAAAAGTGAAGCTGAATATCAAGTTTGAAGTCAGGACATATTCAATAAAAAGGAAGTTTGCAGAAAGGCAGAGGGACATGGAGATGGAGAAATAAGTGTCACCAGTCCCGAAATCAAATTCGGTTTACATTTTCAAGATGTGACCGGACCTGCTGAGATTTTCCAGCAATTTCATTTGTTGATTCTGAAACAGAAGACGGGAGTGATCCTGGACCAATCAACTCTCCCACGTTCTGGGAATATTTGACTTACCCGTTCGATCAGATCACGTCTGTCCCACACTGAAACCTCAGAATCCTTCCCCACCCCCACCCTCGTTACTGGCATTAAACTGTTCATTACATAAACTTACATGAGCACACAATAAGAACAATTGCAAAACGTTCAGGGAGAGCTCCGTTCCGTTCCATCAGCACATTCTGAATCAGTTAATTTTTGTTCAGGATCCATGAGACATTAAGCCGTCTCTGTCAGACCACTAACAAATGGCCATTCGCGTTCTGTGTCTTTGAACACTTTGGTTGGTGCACGGATGTAGTGGAATCTCACCTTTTGAAATGGACATAATTCATAGTATTTTCAGCTGCACTGATAAAGTTGTCTCTGGCGCTTTTTGTAAAGTGCAGACAGTTTTCACTCAGAAACCGACATGTGATTAAAGCAGGAGGACATATGTGTCAATTCTGCATTTGGAACGAAGAGCTGGAACTCTATTAAACAGTGAAAACGACTATTATGGGGCTTGGACGCACAACTCTCTGATTAAACAACTCACATTGCACCGAACTGAGATATCCAGGCTTGGCACACGATGAATTAGTTTGCTATTTCATTCTGAGCATAATTCACCTGACACAGCAATTTGCAAAGATCCAGCTCATTCCTCTCAATCACAAATAATATAATTCACATCTTTCCCTTTTGTTATTTCTTCAAAACATTACAATCTATTTAACACTTGTCCCGGCATTTAAGATTCAACCCGAATATTTTCACATGAAGTGATTTCCAGTTACTCTGGCAGACAGTAAATCAGTCGGAAAATTACCTTAGGAAACCCAATCATTTCTGTTTACAGTATTGGGAATTTCCCATCTGCTGACGAGACAGAGTCCTCACAATCAACATTTTCTTTGTTCTTCCTGCCTAAAACGTTTACCACTTCTTATTTTCAAGACAGGAGTTTTGTTTATACCACGTTCCAAGAACAGGAACAACCTTCAATTCTCCTGAAGCCGTTTCCAATTTAAAAAGGAAGTTTTGTTCCTTTCCCACGGGAAGAGCAGTTAATGAGAAAGGAGTTTCCACGAGCTGTGTCCCAGGGTTTGTCAGGAATCCCTGATTGAAGCTGCAGTGGCCGCTTTCAGTTGGCATCGGGGGATTGGAGAACGTGGTGTCGTATTCTGCTGCGTGTAAACGTCTTGTTCCCTGTGGACTCGGGGTGAATCATGGATGTGTTTTCGGAACAACACTGCCTTTCAGTCTCTGGCCATCTGATATCTACGGAAATAGAAACAGAGTTATTTGTTCAGTTCGAAGTCCTGGGCAATGTGAAAGATGGAACAGTTCTGATACAAAATTGGAGACTGGAGAGGAAGTAATAAAAGAGAAGCTGAATATAAAGTTGGAAGTCAGGAGACATTCAATAAAAAGGAAGAGTGTGCAAAATCAGGGGGAAATGGACATGGAAAAGAAGTGTCACTAGTTCCGAAGTCTTAAATCGATTTATATTTCCAAGATGCTCCCAGACCTGCTGAGATTTTCCAGTAATTTCATTTGTTGGTTTAGAAACAGAAGATGGCAGTGATCCTGGACCAAACATCTCACCCGTGCTCTGGGGATATTTGACTTACTGTTTCTATGTCCCACACTGAAATCTCACGATCCTGCCGCACCTCCACCCTCGTTGCTGACAATATACTGTACATTACGTTAAACACAAGAAGAACAATTGAAAAATGTTGAGGGAGAGTTCCCTTCTGTTTCCATCAGAACAATCTGAATCATTGAAAATTGGTTCAGGACATGTGACATTGATCCGTCTCTGTCAGACCCCTAGCAAGTGACCATTCGCTTTCCGTGCCTTTGAACACTTTGGGTGGTGCACGTTGGTTTGGAACCTTACATTTTGAAATGGACATCATTCACTGATAAAGTTGTCTCTGGCGCTTCCAGTAAAATGGAAACAGTGTTCACTCAAAAACCGACGTGTGATCAAAAGCAGGCGGGCAGATGTGTCAATGAAAGCAGCAAGAACATTCCCCTGCGAAGTGTTGCAATACTGCACGTGGAACGAAGAGCGGAAATTATATTAAGCAGTGAAAGCGCCCATTGTGAGACTAACACCCACTACCCTCAGATTAAGCATCTCACACTGCACCGACTGAGCTAACCAAGCACGGTGCACTGTGGATTACTTTGCTATTACATTGCGAGCATAATTCATCCGCAATTTGGTCAGATCCAGTTCATTCCTCCTAATCACAAAAATATCATTCACACCTTTCACTTCAGTTATTCCTTCAAAGCATTACAATCGATTCAGCACTTGTCCCGGGATTTAAGGTTCAACCTTAATATCTTCATATTTTACCCTCACCTTTATGTCGCAGATGTGATTTCCAATCACTTTGGCAGACAGTAAATCAGTCGGGAAATTACCTAAGGAAACCCAATCATTTCCGTTTACAGTGTTGGGCATTTCCCATCTGCTGACGAGACAGAGTCGTCTCAATCATCACCTTCTTTGTTCTTTCTACCTAAAACCTTTACCACTTCTTATTTACACGTCAGGAGTTTTATTTATAACATGTTCCAAGAACTGGAGCAACACTCCAATGTCCTGAAGCCCTTTCCAATTTAAAGTGAAAGTTTTGCTCCTTTCACACGGAAAGAGGTGTTACTAAGGAAGGAGTTTCCATGAGTTGCTTCCCATGGCTTGGCAGAAAGTCGCTGATTGAAGCTGCAGTGGCCGCTTTCTCTTGGCATTGGGAGCTTTGAGAAAGTGATGTCGTATTCTGCTGCGTGTAAACATCTCACTCCCTGTAGACTTGGGGTGAATCATGGATGAGTTTTACCGGTTACAATGTCAATACGTGGTCAGGGTAAATGCTTGTGCTGAAATATTTTAGGCTTATTCCCTGGGTGGGCTCGAACCACCAACATTTCAGCCAACTGCGCTGACCATTTGAGATTTAGAAACTGGCAACGCAGATATCCAAAAGCAATGTCATCGACGGGATATGAGGATACGTCGGACAGCAGGAGCTTGCGTTGTTGTCAGAGACGGTCGCTGATTTTATCACCGAGAGGGTAAGCAGACTGAGGAGCTGCAAACACTCAAATTAAAAGGCATCCACACATGCGCAGTTCACTCACATACATCTCCACATAGCAGCTCACTTACGATGCTGGTATTTGAAGCCACGATTCGATAGAAACTGAAGCTTATTAATCCAGCATATGAGACCGCTCGACCACGCTACCACACAAAATCCAACGCTCAGATTTGTTATGACCAGTGTTTCACCATCGATCCACTTCAAGCACTTAGAACTCGCAATTTTTGTAACGAAAGTGGCGTAATTCAAGAAGACAGAGCAAAGAAAATGTACAGACAAGGAACAGGCATCCAATCAAGCCTGAGCCGATCCAAATCTACTGTTTAAACCTGTCCCCCAATTCCAAAGCATCTGTATCCCTCTGCTCCCCACCTACTCATGCATCTGTCCAGACCTATCTTAAATGTATCTACCGTGATTACCTCTCCCGTCTCTGCTGGGAACGCATTCCAGGCACCCACCACCTGCTGTGCCAAGTCGTTGCCGCGTGTATCCCTCTTAAACATTTCACCTCTCAACTTGAAAGCGTGACCTGTCGGTATTTAATCCTTCAACCTAGGAAATAAAACTTTTCTCTATCGACGCTGTCTGTACCCTTCATGATTTTGTAAACCTCAAAACGGTCCCCCTCAAACTCCTTTTTTCGAATGAAAACAAACCTAACCTACTCAACCTCTCGTCCTAGATTGCACCTTCCATACGAGGCAACATCCGCTTAAACCTTTTACGCGCCCTCTCCAAAGCGTTCACATCCATTTGGTAATGTGACGACCAGAAATGTACACAGTGTTCTAAGTGTGGCCAGACCAATGTATTGTTCAATTTTAACATGACTTTCCAGCCATTCTGTTCAATACGCCATCCAATGAAGCCAAGCGTACTATATGCCTGCTTGACCACTCTATCCACCTGTGCAGCAACCTTCAGTGTATAATGGGCCTGTACTCACAGATCTCTCTGTCCATCAACTTTTTTCCCCAAAGCTCTTCCATTCATTGTATAACCCCATCTAGAATTAGACTAACCGAAATGTGTCAGCTCACATTTGTCTGTTTTGAACTCCAGCTGCCACTTTTACACCCAATTTCCAGTATATCTATATCCGCCTGTATTCTTTAACAGTCACTTATACTTTCTGCTCGTCCAGAAATCTTCGTGTCATCTGCAAACTTCCTAATCATTCCAACAGTGCTCTCTTCCAGATCATTTATGTATATCACAAACAACAGTGGCTACAACACTGACCCCTGTGGAGCACTACTGCTCATCTTTCTCCATTTCCCGAAACACATTCAACTGCTACTCTCTGTCTCCTATTGCTCAACTAATTCTTTATCCACCTGTCAAGAACACCCTGCATACCATGTTACTTTACGTTCTGTATTTGGTTACTTTATTTAACTCCCTACTATAGTGCATGTATGTGACATCAACAGCCTTTCCTTCATCTATTTAACTTGGGCACTTCCCCGAAAAACTCTATGCCTCTCACTGATAAGCACATTATTTTCTAAATATGAATAATCCTATCCCTCAGTACCTTCTCCAGCAACTTTCCCAACACTGATGTTAGGCCCATTGTTCTGTAGTTATCTGGAATATCCCGATATACTTCTTGTACACGGGACAATATGAGCAACGTTCCAGTCAGCCAGTACCTCACCTGTGCTGAAGGATGCCACGAAGATATCTGTCAGGGCCTCAACTATTTCCTCTCTCGCCTCACTCAGGAACCAGGGATAGATCCCATCCGTTCCTGGGGATTTGTCCACATTAATTACAACTAGCCTGCCCAACACAGCTTCTCTACTTATGTCAACATGATCTAGATAAATCAAATGTCTGACTCTAGACTCAAAATTCATCATGTTCCTCTCCTCAGTGAACACTGATGCAAAATAATCATTCAGAATCATACCCAGTCTCTCAGATTCGACATCTAGCCTTCCTTCATTTTCCTGTAGTGGACCAATCCTTTCTCTGGTTACCCGTTTGCTTCTTATATATGAATAATAGGCTTTGTGATTCTCCTCAATTGTGCTAGCGTGAAGTTGTTTCATGACCCCTTTTAACCCCCTTCATTCCTCGTTTAAGACTTGTCCTACTCTTCTCATGTTCCTCCAGGTCACATTATGTTCTTAGCTGCTGAGGCGTTATGTATGCTTCCCTTTTCCTCTTGGCGAGCTGTAGAATTGTCCTGTCATCAACAGTTCACGAATATTGCCTTTCAAATCCTTTGCCTTCAACGGTACATGCCTATCCTGCACTATATCTAACCTATCTTTGAAAGCCTGCCACATATGAACTGTGGACTTTCCTAAAAATAGCTGTGTCCAATCCACATTTCCGACCTCCTACATAATTTTGATATAATTAGCTTTGGCCCAGTTTAGTCCTCTTTCCTCAGGACCACTCTCATCTTTGTCAATGAGTATTCTAAAACTTACAGAATATTGGACACTTCCCAAAGAAGTCACCCACGGCAACTGCTATCACCCGTCCTGGCTTATTCCCCAATATCAGTTCCAATATGGCCTATTCCCTCGTCAGACTATTGATATACCGCTCCAGAAAACTCACCTGGAGGCTTCTTACAAATGGTATCCCATCCAGACCTCTGACGCTAAGAGTATCCCGGTCAATGTTGGGAAAACGGAAATCTCAATCAACACTAAATTATTGCCTCTACGTCTTTCCATGATCTGTTTAACTATTTTTTATTACACCTCACGCTCACTGTAATACAGCCCCAAAAATCTCACCTCACCCTTCTTATTTCACTGCTCCATCCATCGTGTCTCACGACCCAAGCCCTACATGGTGTCCTCCTTTCGCACAGCCATGATATCATCCCTGACCAGCAATGCAACTCCTTCCCCTTTTACTTCCCTCCCTGTCCCGTCTGAAGCGTCTACATCCTAGATCATTTGGTTGCCAACCATGGCCTTCCTTCAACTAAATCTCTGTGATCGCAATAACGTCATATTCCCAGGCACCAACCTAAACCCTAAGTTCATCTGTCTATACTCCATGCATTAAAGTAGGTGCATTTCAGGCCACCAGTTATTTTGCATTCATCTGCTCTCTGCCTACTCTTCCTTTTTTTAGTGCTATCTTCCAGATCTGAGCGTTTCCAGTTTCCACCTCACTGCCGACTTGTTTAATCTTGTGGTTCCCAGCCCCCTGCCACATTAGTATAAAACCTCCGCAACAGCAGTAGCAAAACCTCCCGAAAGGACATTCGTTCCCGTCTGGTTCAGATGTAGATCGTCAATTTTCTTATAGTCCCACATTCCCCAGAACTGGTCGCAAAATCCAAAAAAATCTGAAACCCGCCCTGCAGCACAATTCCTCAAGTCACGTGTTCATCGTGCCTTTTATTATTCATTTCTACGTTGGCAGTCACATGGCACCGGCAGTAATCCCGAGATTACTACCTTTGATGTCCTCCTCTTTAATTTCTCTCCTAGCTCCCTGAATTTTCCCTGTAGGTTCTCGTCTCGTTTGTTTTTCGTTGGTGCCTGTATGCACCAAGACAACTGGCTGTTCACGATCCCCTTTTCGAATGTTCTTCAGCCGATGGGCGACATCCCTGACCTGAGCACCTGGGAGGCAACATAATTCTCCAGAATTGCTGATGCTCCACAGTGAGTCCACCCGCATGTCCAGAGTGACCACGCGGTCAAACAAGTGCTGCAGCTGGACACACTTCTTGCAAGTGTAAGTTTAGAAAACCTTTCCAAGGATTTGCAAGGTTTGCACTGTTTGGACATGAGAACGAAACTGAATATGCTTCGTCAGATTCCCAGGAGCTTCAGGGCTTAGATATGGCCTCACAGAAGCTTATAAAATCATAAAGAAGACAGACAAAGTAAATAGTAAGGGAGCACTTTTTCACAAGACACGCGAGTTCAAATCTACATAGCAAACGTTTAATGTGAGAGAGGAAAAAATTTAAAAGGGATGTGAAGGACACATGTTTTTCACACAGAACTTTTGAGTGTGTGGAATGAATTGTCACATTTAGTGGCAGTGTCTGGTGCACTAACAACATTTCAAAGGCATCTGAATGGGTGTATAGACAGGAAGACCTCGGAGAGATATGGCACAAATATTGGCAGATATGTATGGATTAATTTCGGTTATCTATTCAGCAATGCCAAATTGGATCGCGGGAATTGTTTCCATGCTCGACAACCCTGAGATGCTCTAGCCACCGGCAACGGTTTGAATGAACCATTTGCAAAAAAAACGCATGTTGTTTGTTACTCAGTCAGCGAGTTTGGCTATTTTGTTTGGAGGATGGATGGGCCCAACCGATCCAGAGATGAAGGTTTTCCGGATATTTGCTGCCAATGACCATTCTTCTTGACACTTTCCCAAGTTCGCCATCAAAGATTTTGGCTGAAGAAAAATACCTCATATATCGCATTACCCAATTTGCTCTCCAGCAAACCCAAAAGCTGACAGCTCTTAACGTGGAACAGAATCAAAACTGAAAAGGCAGTACCATGATCAGACAAACCGAATCTTAAGTGCTGTCTGTGAGGCACTGTGAGTCGTCTCTGACATGAACTGCTCGCACAAATAACAGCGAGGCAATTCCAAACCTACTGGAGATTTAGTGTATTGCCAAGTCCTAGAAAGTGCTCAAGTATCTTAAAAAATAAACAGAACAACAACGAACCATTGGAAGTGAACATTTCCAATTATATCCGTGATTAAATTAGGCCATCAATGCGCCGGTGCCCCCATCTGATCGAGAGAGCCAATCACCTCTCTCCCTCACCAGGACAATAATGAAGAAAATGAAAGTTAAGCAACGTTTCACATCGCGATTGCCCACCTTCCTGCCACAGCATCAAAAAACGGTGAACAGCTTCAATACAGGATCTTCTCTCGAAATAAAGGTGAAATAACTATGTCTATTCACTTTCAGAGTAAACGGGGAACAATACAAGTTTTCTGGAATACGAATAACCAACATGGACTGGTTGGGTCCCAGATTCTACTGATGCACAGACTTTCATATGAAAAGGTACCTTGTGTGATTGCACTACACCCAGAAATCTTCTGGCTGCCTTCTGTTTACCCTGTCACATTAACCTTGTGCTGCTCTAATCGAATTTGTAGTTCTTGCCATTTATCCGTATTGCTCCAAGGGATAGCTGGTCGTGGCAACTCGTGACTGCCACACAAATTATTTTGCAAACATTGGATAGTCCCGCAACGTGATTCGCAGTGCACGAACTTCGCAACGAGGATATGCCACGCAGCAAGTTAAAAAGCACGCTTCGATTTATTAAAGTAAGTTTCTGGGAACTGACAGCCAGATTCCTCCTTGCACTCAGAATTATGACAACACATAAACCAACAGCCTCTCTCAGAGACAAATGACCAATGGCCATCTTGTGCCGGACAAACGTAGTTAACAAGATTGCACGCAGGGACTGCACAGAAAACTATAGAGGAGAAGCAGACAGACGACCATCGAGCTGCATTCATGCAGTTCATTTACCCTGTAAACCCCATGCACAGCTGTTCCTTGTAGGTACACACAGGGCACTGAGTGTCTCTGACTCCGGGACTTGGAACTCGGATTATATGACCGTCTGCAGCACTGGTTACTTCCTTGTGTGAGGTAACTCCCGACGGAACATATGTAAAACACGATAGCTCATTGAGAAATACATCCAAAATAGTACCCAAGAGATCTATTTCTGTTGTATTTCTGGTCTTGTTCCTGACATGGCATCCAGCATTGTACTTAGTGTGTGCTTCCTGACGGTTCGGTGCATGCTTCCGTGATCGCATTGTGTGCAGTAATCTGCGTTTTAGCTGCAATTATGTGCGTTTGAAGCCCAGGACCACCTGCCTCGATTCTGTTTTCTTCTTCTCATGCGCAATTGCAACACAGTAAACGATCAATTAATATTGGAAAATGACATACACAGGCGTGTGAAAAGCCCAGTTTCCGTGGCAATTATGCAATAGATAGAGATTACTTGGATTCAGGAGATAAGGATGGAAAATGTGTTTGGGTAGAGATGAGGAACATTGAGGAAAGACGAAACCAGCCGGTGTAGCTTACAAGAACACTTACAGTAACCACAGTGTGAAAGAAAACGTACAAGAAAAACATACTGTCTGTGAATGATAAAAGAAGGCAAGAATTATGGGAAACATTCATTTCCCTTCTTCTTCTTCCACTCCCGTTTGAATTGTAAAGAAATTTTGAAGAAAAACAATCAAAAAGTCATATATGCCCCATCGAACCACGTGCGCCACCCCTTGGTCATTGATTACTGTAGATTAGAATACTTACAATGTGGAAACACGCCCTTCGGCCCAGCAACTCCACACCGACCCGCCCCAGCCCAAATGCATTCCTCTGCATTAACCCCGTCAATTTAGCACGGCCATTTCACCTAACCGGTACATTTTTGAACTGTGGGAGAAAACCAGAGCAAGCGCCGCAGCCACGAGGAGAATGTGCAAACTCCACACATCCAGTTGTTTGAGGCAGGAATTGACCCTGACTCTGGCATTGTGAAACAGCAGCGCTCACGATGGTGTCAGCGTTAGATGGGACTTATTTGCCGTCTTTTATTGGGAAAAATCTCTTTCATTGAGAGTTTCTGGAAAGACCAGCTCGTTCGCCAGAAAAAGAAAAGAATATGTCACTAACCTTTGTTTGTTTCATGTCTAAGAACATTCAGATCAATAGCTCCCTTGATTACTTCTGCTGGTCATGTTCGCAAAGAGATCTAGCAAATTGCCATTGGGATTTTCCTTTCAATCAATAATTTTGACTCAGTTTGGCTACAAATATCTTTTCCTAACTTTGTGCTTTTCTTCTTTTACATGATGTCTCGCACCTTAAAATTGACAGCAGAGTTAGGAGAGGAGATGGAAGCATTTAGCTCATCAAGTCAGCGACAGCTTTCAATGAGATCACGGCTGATTTGGTTAATGCTCAAGACTGCTTTTTAGTCAGTACTCCTGGCAGAGTGGTTAAGGTGATAGGTTAAAAATCCATTGGGGTTTCCCCGCATAAGTCCGAATCCTGCTGACTACGCTATGAATGACTTGCTGCTGGGCGAATTTTCGCTCAAAGTTCAAAACACCTATTTTGCAAACCAATCCGGTAAATTAATTAGACTTTGGAACTCGAGTTATTCATCAGAAATGTACCATATTTAAAACATTATCTCTGTTTCTCTTTCCAGATACACCGCTCGACACATCGGTTTTCTGTAGTTGTTATTGAACGTACAATGCAGAAGTGCTGCTTTTCATTAGGTTCCTTTAATCCCTGTCCTCTCTTCTCTGACTCTGGCCAGTGGCAACACTTCCTCCTGCTCGTCAAAGTGCTCATTCCCCACCGCTCCCTCTCCCATCATTGCAAACAACCGCAGGAAATTGCCAGATAACCATCTTTGTTCCAAAATGAAACTCACCAGCCTCGGGAATCTCTCCACCAAACGGTTTTTCTCATCACTGGATATGGTGCAGGCCAGAGGTTTCTGGAGCTTTACTGTGAAAATATTGTCAATTGGCAGTTGGAAAAATGTTAAGGAGCCAAACCAATCCAGACATCAGCTTTGGGAATCTAGAGGAACCCTTTGGGAAGTGAAATCAGAGGAGAATGCAGAAGGGTGAACTGTCGGACCAAGCAGAGGCTAGAACATTGACTCTGATGTTGTCGGGACAGGAACTGGTCTTATACATTGAAAGCATGTTCCCCCTGTACATGGGGAATAGAAACTTCATCTGTACTCTGCGACAATGAAAATCTCTGGATGACACAAGACATTGAGAGGCAAAAAGGGAGATTATCCCTGATGGAGGTGAGCTGGTTCCCAGTGACATGGGTGTGTCTGTCCTGGGGTATCAGACTGTTACAATGTCTCCATAATGAATGGTTCAGTCTTTCATTTGGAAAAGTGAAACTGATAGAGGACAATAGTCGTTCAGGGAATGGCACTTTGAATTTGGAATTCAGTCACGGACTGCTTTAGAGGATCGTCGAATTTGTTAGGTTGGAAGTTTCAGCGCATTCGACTGTTAACTGAAACGTCCTTGTGGAACATAGTAAAGAATCTTTCTGTTGAATGAGCAGGATCTAGTATTGACTGATGGAGCCACAGCAGGCGGCAGGACGTGGTACACGAAATAAAAATGCGCTGAGCTCAAACACAAGAAGCATGCTCTTTCGGTGTGGCGGATCAACAATACAGCATTTTAAAGAAGTTTAAGCAACGATCCTTCAATGTACAGGACATGCAACGCCAGGATTTGACACCATACTCGTCTCGTTATTACCAGGCGCTTTAACTAATTCATCAATGGTGTCAGTGCAGACAATGCTGTTCAAATCCATATGTGTATTTAATGAGCTGTTCAATCACAGTAACTTGGACATTTGTTACTTTATTAAAGTTACTCCATAAGAATTTAAACCAATCTCGACTGATGCAGAAAAGAAACGTTCACACCTGGACATTCTCCAGTGTAAATGCACAGAAAGAGCCAATCTAGTATTGTGTTCATTTAAAACTGATATATTCATCTGTTTTAGTCGACAGGATAAAGAAGATACGTTCATCCTCTTGGGGCCCATTAACCACGTTAATATGCACAGAGGGAAAACAACGCCAAGAGAACAGTATCATTGTGATCAGCAGTGTTGTGTAAGTCAGGGTAAACAGTGGCAAGTATAAGCTGACCCATTAATTCCAACAGTGAGCCTTGCATCATCACTTCATCTTTCACTTACAGCCTCATGTCCTCCAGTCATCATTGCCTTTCACTTTACTCAAACGCCCTGCTCCACTACTCCCTTCTCCCGATCGCTCGCGGGCGTCCACGTAGAACCTGCAGGTGTTCGAAACTCATTCGTGGCGTATAGACGTCACACAATGGCATTGGATTCACTGCCAATCGCCTAATTACTCCAGTGATTGAGATGATGAGCTACTGTACAGAAACTTGAGCGAACTGAACATAGAGGTACAGCCAAGATGCTGTTAGCGAGGGAGTTTCAGGATTTAGGAATAGACAGATATTTCCAACTCAGAAAGGCGAGATCCCTGATAGGTGATTTGCGGTCACAGATTTCTCTTGTTTCTGCTGCTATTGTCCTTAGAGATAGATGTAAACAATCACAGAATTGATTCTGGCAACCAAAATTAAAACCCTGCATCTACTGTCGTTTGTGGAAGTGAGTTCCAAACCTCTCCCAAATATTGTGTGTAGAAGTGCTCACTAACATCTGTCCTGAATACTCTGAACCTCATTTTCAGATTCATTGCAGAATCCACAGCGAACTGAAACAGTTCATCGCTTCATTTTAGTATCTTGCATTACTTCTCTCAGGTCACCACTTAACATTCAAAGTTGTCGCAAAAACAGGCTTCATTTGTATATCAGAAACAGAAATGGCTCAGCATGTCTTACACCATCTGTGGGATAGCAAGAGTTAATGTTTCACTTCCGTTGACCATTCTTTGCAACTGACTTGCCTGATTTCTTATCATACCTACAAACATGAAGTGATATTTCGTTTTAAGATTTCGCACTGTAAATCTTCTCATAATGCCCGGTAAAATCATTAATAAATGAAACACAGAGGCATTTGAAATTCCAGATAAAAAGACAGTAAAATGCAAGAGAAGTAGTCGGCAATTCAAACTATACAGTCTGCTCTCAACATTCAGCGAGATTAGGGCTGATCTGATAATCCCCCGATTCACATTCCTGCAATATCACCTAACCTTCGAATCTCTTGCTGTTTAACATCTGTTTCTCCCAGTCTTGGATATACTGAGCAGGCAATTTCTAGAGCTGTCTGCAGTAAATAGTGTCACATAATCAGTCGGCTCGAAGAGTACTAATTTGCTCCAATACTCTCTTAAATCGTTGACTACTTACTCTGAGATTATGTTCTCTGGTCTTCGATTCTTAAACAAGGCGAATCATTCTCCCAGAAATTATCCTATCATTCCCCTCAGCATCTAATGTATCTCACTAAAGTCGTGTTTCATTCTTCTGGACACAAATGATTACAGGATCAATCTTCTCAATCTCATCTCCCGAGAATATCCTCCCATATCCAGGATGATTTGTCTTAAAATTCCCTGAATTGCTTTTCCTAAAATAGGGGGACTAAAGCTGTTCACATTAATCCAGCTGCGATCTGACTAATGCCATGTATAAATTGAAAAAAATTAAGCATGTCCTCATTCCCTTAAATAAAGTGAAAGAGATTATTTGACATCCCGAATACCTGCTGAAACTGGTTGCGAGCTTTTCATATTTCATGTACAAGGAAACAAAATCATCTGTACGCTGAAGCTTTGTGCAGTGAATCTCCCCACGTAATATTCATCTCTGTAATTCTTCCTGCCAAAACGCATAAAGCTTTTTTCGCGTAAAATCTTGCTGAGTTTTTGTCCACATGTTTATCTTGATTCTGCCCGTCCACTATGTTGCTGTGTCACCCTCACTACTTGCAGCCCCATCTATTTTGTGTCATTTCAAAACTGAACAACAGTCCATTAACTTCTGTTATACAGGTGATTAGTATATGTTGTCAACAGCTGTGGCACCAATATTGTTGGCTATGGGAATCTGCAAGTTACAATTTACCATCATGAAAAGGCCCTCATTACCTCTCCTCTGAATCCATCCCCTAATCCTCGATTAATACATACCACCAACTGTGTGGGTTCATGCTTCATGCTTGTGAAGTGGTATCATATAAAACACCGTTCTGAATAATTTTAGAAATTCAGATATTTTCCATTTACTGTATTTCCAATTATGTATCGTGTTTATTACGATGTAAAAATACTTATAAAAATGTTCGATCTGATTTCTTCTTCACAAAGCTGTACTGAATCTATTTTATTCTGCAATGCATTTCTAATGCTCTGTTATCCAACTTTAATGACAGACTAGCACTTTCCTTAAGACAGAGTTAGATGTGAACCTGAGCTGAAGTTGTTAGGCTGGACACTCACCCGAGGTGACCATGGATGAGTAAGTGTGTTCTGGGTCTGGTCAAAACGAAACAATATCATATAGTCATACGAGGATAGGTTGAGAGTTCTCGGCCTTTTCTCGTTGGAACGGCGAAGGATGAGGGGTGACTTGATAGAGGTTTATAAGATGATCAGAGGAATAGATAGAGTAGACAGTCAGAAACTTTTTCCCCGGGTACAACAGAGTGTTACAAGGGGACATAAATTTAAGGTGAAGGGTGGAAGGTATAGGGGAGATGTCAGGGGTGGGTTCTTTACCCAGAGAGTGGTGGGGGCATGGAATGCGCTGCCCGTGGGAGTGGTAGAGTCGGAATCATTGGCGACCTTTAAGCGGCATTTGAATAGGTACATGGATGGGTACTTAATCTAGGTTAGAAGTTCGGCACAACATCGTGGGCCGAAGGGCCTGTTCTGTGCTGTATTGTTCTATGTTCTATCTATGTTCTATATCAGACAGGCAACATGGTTGAAATTAATTTCTCGTGGGGACTTCAACAAGTTGCAGACCAGGAAGGCAAAAAGGTGATATGAAATAATCTTATCCAACTGGTTTGAAGATAATCCAAAGAGGGTCCAGAAGTACATATCTAGCAAGAGAACCACTCGAGAAATAGTCCCTTAAAGATCAAGGAGTTTGACGTTGCGTTTGAGCTCAGCAGATGGAAGAGACATTAAACGGATTTTTCACGTCAGTTTTGACTGTGGAGAAAGCGAGACCCAATGTTTACACTCCATGCATGGAGAGGACGATTCCTTTTCCTAAACTATTTGACCAGGCATCAAAGAAATTGAGATTAGGTGATGTTTATAGTGGCTGGATTGCATTCAAATCTGTGTGGCTTCATGCATCAAAGAGTCCACATGTTCCCAGGAGTGGATTGTTAAAGGGAGACTGTGCAGGCTTTGACTTGTCGGACTGCAGCATTGGAGTTCGAAGGACGACTTTAGAGAGATTCATTAAGTCAGGAGTGCTCTCGATAAGGTGAAAAGCAAAGGTCTTTTTCCATTGGATACAGGAACTCGTAACATTTACACGGAATGACAAGACATACTTCTCACACAGAGGATGGTTTGCATGTGGAACCAACTGCAAGAGCAACTGGTACGTGGAGGTGCGATTACATTATTTGAAAGACATTGGGACATTTAGATGAAGAGAAAGTATTTAGAGGGATTCAGACCAAATTCAAGCAAGATGGAATAGTTCAGTTTGGAAAACCTGTTCACCAACGATATGTTGGACTTAAGGAGGCTACAGAAATCATGGAAATACATAGTGATAAACACTTCATATTACAGGAAAATAATTGCTGAAGGTATCAGAAAATGCAAAACGGACAAATCTCCAGACCCTGGTCTCGTGTATTTTTATGAAGGTGTTATGAAGAAAAGAGTTGAAAAGCTTGCAAGGAGATGGCACAACCTGTTCTGAACAAGATAACAATGTGACATTTCTTCGAAACAGCCAGCAGAGCTGGATTGCCATCAGGTTAAATTATGAATCAAGATCCCAAACCAAAATCAGGTTTGAACTTAGCATTTTGATAATTTTAAAGCAAATGAAACAATCCGGTGTTTGGCGATATAAAATAGGATGTTTTGAATAGCTAGTGCGAGGACTGTGTCAAAGACATCCAGCTCAAAAGATCCCAGAAATGTACCTACCTGGGGAATGTCTTTACATGGCAGAACATCGGTGACAACCTGGTAATGATCTACACAGAAAAATACACAAAAGGAGACTTGGCCATGCTAAGTGGTTTTGAACAGTCATGTTTTTTTTTTAAATCGTCATTGGGAATTTTTTATTCGGAATATTATTGTGGATTGGAAGGTAAAATTTGGTTTTAAGAGAAAGTAGTTGTAAATAGTTGTTAGTTTTCATATTCTCTGTTAGACGTAAAGAATAAAGTTGGTAATTTTTCTTTTAAATCCTGACCATTTGGCTACGCTTTGCCTCTCGAGTTTTCACGGATTACAACACGGGGTAAATACCTTTCTGTGTTGCTGGTTTCAATTAGCATAGAGATTTACCCTGTGTCGGAACTTTATCCCAAAGCATTGTGGGAGATAAGCGTGGAAATTGCAGGACTCCTTGCTGAAATAATTGTGTCATCTCTAAATATGGGTAAGATTCCAAATGACTGGACAGTGACGAACGTTGTTGAAGAACGGATACAAGGAAAAGACTGGGACCTCCAGATTTGTGAGTTTGAAATTGCTGCTTCGCAGGTTCTTAGAGGTGGTTTTGGAAGACAGCATTTGCAGAGGCCAGAAAGTATAGGGCGTCATCAGCATGGATTCGTGAGGTGCAAACTGTATCTCACAAATTTGTTTGTATTTTTGATCAAGTATTCAAGAGGATTACTGAGGCAAGAACAATAGACATTGCTTATTTAGGCTTTAGGAAAGTGTTTGACCAGATTCCGCATGGAAGACGAATGAGTCAAGTTCGATCACATGGGGTTCACAGTGAGCCTGCTAATTGGATACAAAATTCAATAACAACAAGAGAAAGAGTGAGGTTTTGAAGGATTTTTTGCCAGACTGGAGACTTGTGACCAGCAGTGTTCCACGCGGATCAGTACTGGCCTATTTGTTTGTGACTTACGTAAATGTTTTAGATGACAATATGGAAGGTAGGGATCGTCAGTTTGTGGTTGACACCAACATGAGCAATATGCATATAATGAGATGACAGCAGAAGCTTTTGTGTATACACAAAGAACATTTAAAAGGCGTTTGGACAAATACATGGATAGCAAAGGATTACAATGAAATGGTCAAAGTGCAGAGAAATGTGGTTAATGTGGACTGGCATTATGATCAGTATGAAACAGTTTGCACCAAACGACCTCTTTCTATGCTTAGAGTCTCCATAACTCTCCATGGTGGTACAGTAGATAGAGAAGAAGGTTATCTAAGGTTATCTAAGATTAAAAGAGACATTGATCATTCAGGTATATGGCCAAATGAATGGCAGGGAGAGTTTAACTTGGATAAATGCAAGCTGCTGCATTTTGAATCATAAACTGATGTAGCACTTGTACAATTACAATTGAATAATGCTGCATAATATACACGTGAATAGATCACGAAATTGACGTTTAAAGTCGTGTCACATATCGACAGTTCCATTAAAAATGCTGTTAGAATGTTTCCGTCATTGTTCTTTTTATTGTGTTGGAGTTGGGACGCCATGATGAGGTTGTACGAGATGCTGGTAAGGTCTCTTCTGGGGTACTGTGTCTAGTTCTGTTTGCCCTGTCATACGAAAAAGAATATTACTGGAGAGAGTTCAGAAGAGATTTACCAGTATGTTGGAATGAAGGAATTGAGCTGTCAGGGGAGGTTTGATAGGCTGGGACTTCTTTCAAAGGAGCAGAGGAGGTTGATGTTTACCATATAAAAGTTTTTGAAATCCTGAGGGGTACAGATTAGCTCAACTGCAATTGTGCTTTCCTTCTTTGGGGGATTTCTGTACGAGTGGACATATTTTTAATGTGAGAGGAGAAATTTTATACAAAGGCATGAGGTGCACTTTCTTTTACTTTACACGGTATGTCTCCTGTGCAAAGGAAGTAGTGAATGTGGATAAAGTTACAACGTTTAAAAGACAATTGGTTAAGTGCATAATCAGGAAATGTTAGGAGAGATATGGTAGCATGGACTGTTTGGAACAGCGGTCTGTTTCAATTATGTCTGAGTCAATGACTCGATGTGATTGAAATTTACAGAATGATGAGAGGCCTGTGCAGAGCCAATGTAGAGAAGATGTTTCAACCAGCATGACACATCAGAAACCGAGAGTACAGAGTCAAAGTGAAGTGACAACAATTTGGAAATGAGACGAGGAGAAATACCTTCAGCCAGAGAGTGGTGATTCTATGGAGATCGTTGCTATAGAGGGCGAAAGGCGTCAAGTCAGTGAGCAAATGTGTGACACGGTGGCTCATTGGTCAGCACGGCTGCCTCGTAGCACCAGGGTCACAGGTCGGATCCCAGCCTCGAGCGACTGTTTGCGTGGAGATTGTACATTCTCTCCGTGCCTGTGCCGCATCACATGGCAAAATCGAGATCAGTGCATGCTTCCTCACACAAGCCCTTCATCACTGACCACCACCAACCAACATACCCCGACCAGCACCTTCCCCTGCCACTGCAGGAATTGTAAATCCTGAGCCCACACCTCCCCATTACCTATGTCCAAGGCACAAAAAAAGGCCTTCCATATTTGTCAGAGATTTACCTACACTTCACACATGTGATTTACTGTATACGTTACTCCCGATATGGTCTCCTCTACATTGGGGAGTCAGACCACCTACGTACAGAATGCCCGCAACAACAAATCGCACCACTGACCACTTAAACAACCCCCTTCCACTCTGCCAAGGACTTGAAGGTTCTGGGCCTCCTCCATTTCCAAGTCCTAACCACTGCACCCTTGTCGGGAGAACGCCTCATCTTCCACCTTCGGACTATCCAACCTCACGGGATTAAGGTGAATTTCAACAATTTACTCATTCCCTTCCCCCCACCTTATCCCAAATCCAAACTTCGAACAAGGAAACTCCCTCATGACCTATACTACAACGTCGAGCTTCCTTCTCATTTATCCACTCCACCATCCTCTCTGACCTATCACATCATCCCCACATTCATCCACCTATCGCACTCTCAGATCCCATGACCTTACCCACCCCCTTCCAATTATCTTACTACTGTCTTGACTCAGAAGCCTCATTCCCGGTGAAGGGCTTTTGCTCAAAAAGTCAATTCCCCTGTTCCTCGGATTCTGCTTGACCAGCTGTACATTTGCAGCACCACACTCGACAGCAATGATTTCACTCAATAACATTTGATTTCAGCCCCATGCACACCAAAGGCAGAATAAAAAACAGTTAAGCGATAACTCAAACGAAAACAAGACAAGCTGATTCAAGGATAATGGCCGTTGTATGGGCCTGTTAGTGAGAAGAAGCCTGAGGCTCTCTGCAGCTTCCATCACGGTCCATAAAACCACTTGTTTGGGGCTACAGTCCTGCACAGACCAATCATGAAACCTACAAACCTGTATATAGCTTGGTACGCTGCCTTCCGCTTCAAAGTACACTCGCTGCCTATGATGGGAGAGACCAACATTTCTGTCTGGAGATAACTTGTGGTGAGCATGTTCATAATCAACATTGTGCTCTTGCTCCAGCACGCTGCCCAACGGCATGGTGATGTGACACTATCAACAGTAAGCAAAGGGTGAACTGGTGGTACAGAGATGGAGAGGGGTCCATGACTAAACATGAAATAAGGGAAAGATAGAACCTCGCTCTCTGTAAGTGTGAGTGACGGTGCGAAGGAGTTGCTAGGTTCGCTGGGTCATTGATCATCACTGCTTTCTCACAGCGCAGACGACCCAGATTCAACTTCATCCTCTGGCAATTATCTGTGAGGATTTTGCACATTCGCACTGTGCTGAATGGATTTTGTTTTCTAGGCGCTCCAGGGTCCTCCGACAGTCCAAAGATGTGCAGGGTAGGTGAGTTGGCTAAGCTACATTGTCCTTAGTGTTCAGGTTTATGTAGGTTAGATGCATTAGTCTGAGGTAAATCGAGAATATTAGGATATCAGAATTGCTATTGCTGGTTTCTTCTTGGGTGCAAAGGTCCTGTTTGCACACTTCTGGGATTCCTTAACATGGAATTGTCACGTATTCTTCGGTACAGGCTATGAGAGAGAAGTGGGTATTGCCCCCCACAAAGCAGCATCTTCAGAAAAAGTGTCCATCACCAAATCTTTGCAGCAGACCTTGGAGAAGAATCATATGCTTTCTCAATATAAAAGTTGAGAAAAGTAATAAATTTGAAAAAAAAAACCGACATTAGAGTCTTTTTTTAAGCCATAAGCTGCAAACTCTCCATGTTGGGCTTTCTGCAAAAGTGTTCGTACTTCCCCGCCGTGGTCATACGTTCCCACGTTGGGCAAAGATGCACCTTTTTCTTCCAGCTGACCCCACTGCTGACTGCTGCTACCGAACCTCAATGGTTATATTACACCTCACCACTTCAAACATCCATCGCTGTCACGAGCACATTCCGGGCTCATGCTCGGCCAATTCTGCTGCCATGCTCCGGTACCACGTCAGCTGTCTCGCTGCAGAATCCAGTTGTCGACATTAATGAAGCCGTGATTCTGTTGGCCGTGAACAACCGTCTCGTGGCCGACTGACAAAGCCCTGCAGGAAATTGCAATACCACCTCCACGAACAAGTTCCAAAGGCAAACCAGTATTCTCACCACGTCTAAAGCACCCAGAAACCCGATAAAACATTTTAAAAACTGACGTAATTATAATCAAATCTCTTGATAACTTCCTCTCTGCCTCGGTCGTTAAAGTCCACCAGCCCTCTTCATGGGCAATTAGAGCTTGTCAATAAATGCCAACACAGCCAAAGATGCCCATATTCAAAGAATGAAAGTTTTAAAACACCCTTCATGATATCTGCATTACCTCAAATCCGTGCACCTAATCATTCTCGCTTTTAACTTTTCCATATTTTCACAAAGGCTACCCACAACTTCTCGCTGCCAAAGCCATAAACTGTGTAGCCTCTTCGCTAAACTCCCTCCCTCAATCTCAGATTTTCACTTTAAAATACTGCTTAAAAAACCAAGCACATTTTGTGACCTCCATTATAACTCATTACATGACTGGTGTCAAAAAGTTGGTTCGTAAAGCTATATTTATGTCATGAAATGGTAATTGAATTGGTACTTTTAATATTAATTATTTTTGTACATGAAAATGTTCTCTGAAGTGATTATTCTGTTCCCTCAAACTGCCGCTACCTGACATATCTCCAAGTGAAATATCATATTTGGCAAGTAATCCTGTTGTGGATATGTTCCCTCATTCCATTTCAAACAGGCATTGCACATTCTAACACTTACTTCTACATGGACACGGTTCAGTCTGTGCTGCTGTCACTGTTGCTGGGTGGACTTGCCACAGTCTCACCAAACCATTCGAACCATCAAACAATTTGGATAAATCAGACACCGTGGTTGTGAGATCAATCCTCATTTTCCACTTTCAAATGGCATTGACCAGACAGTGTTCGAGCATCAGTCTGAGGAGAAGAATACAGAGAAGTAGCGAGGAAAAGGGATTTTTTTTTTTGGAAAAGAGCAATTGATGTTGATTTCTGTGATATTTATATCATTTTGTTCCTTCAGCTGCAGATTTTTGTTCCGAGTTCTGCAATTCACGTTATAGCGGCAAAATGACAGCGATGCGAAAAGGAAAGAAGTGAATTATGAGGATAGTTTCTGTGCTGAACAACTTCAGTTAAGAGGTGAGATGAGACACCTTGGGGTTATATTTTCTGAGGAAGAGGGATAAGATGAGGAGACATGATTAAGCAGTGCTTATGAGCGGCACGGTGGCACAGTGGTTAGCACTGCTGCCTCACAGCGCCAGAGACCCGGGTTCAATTCCCGACTCAGGTGATTGACTGTGTGCAGTTTGCACATTCTCCCCGTGTCTGCGTGGGTTTCCTCCGGGTGCTCCGGTTTCGTCCCACAGTCCAAACGATGTGCAGGTCAGGTGAATTGGCCATGCTAAATTGCAGGTCGTCTTAGGTAAGAAGGGGTAAATGTAGGGGTATGGGTGCGTTGCACTTCGGCGGGTCGGTGTGAACTTGTTGGGCCGAAGGGCCTGTTTCCATACTGTAAGTAATCTAATTTGGACAAAATAATGAGGGATATGGACACGGTAGACAGAAAGAAACGCTTTCCCTTGGTTGATGGCTTCATTCACCAGGGTGCCATAGATTTCAGGTCAGAGTTAAAAAGGTTTGTGCAGATGTGCGGAGGAATTTTATCAGCCACCAAGTGGTTGAATCTGGACCGCAATGTCGGCAGGGGCAGGAGAGGCAGAAACCATCACAATCTTCAGAAGCATTCAGGTCAGTTTTTGATGATAAGGCATACAGGACAAAATGCTGGAAAGTGGAATGAGGATAGCAGTTGTTATTGACAAGAACACGCACAATGAACAGGCGCCCTACCGGATGTATTGAGTTATTTGGTGGTGAGTATCCTCGCCTATTCCGCGTGAATCGGAGTATCAATTTCCTGCCGGTGAGGACCGTCTTGGAGTCTCAAGGTTTGTGGAAAGATTTGGCACCATGGAAGCGGGGGCAGTTATTTTGGGTGTGTTCTGTCGACCTGGGAAGTTGGCTTGCAGCCATTTCCTCCCACTGGTTGGATCATAACAATAGATTTTTGTAAATTAGTTGTCACTGGTTTTGACACACATCACAGTCATTTCACTATTTCAGTCATTTTCATATCTCCTAGCATAAAGGCCTTATGGGACCTTCTCAAGGAAGAAAATTGCCAGTAGCACATAGTCAGGAAATGTTCAGTTCTAAAACCTAATTCAGAGAGTCAATAGAGGTAAGAATAAAAGGAAACCAAGACAATACTGACATTCTTGGAGAAAGAGGTAGTTAAACCATGACAGAAACTTCATTCAGGATACAAGTATCAAACAGATTAATGGATGAACTTTGCCTCAGTTGGCACGAAAATGTCACATCAGCCAAAGAAACATGTAAAACAGTTTTCAGATAAGAAAGCACAGCACGGAAATCCGAACTGAGGAGTTTACCAGTTAAAAATCTTGAAATAATTCATTTGCTTCCAACTTGGTAATCTAATGCTGGAGCCGGCAGAAGCACTGTGGTCAGAGCAAACGCTCACAGTTGAGGAAATACCCAGGAATCAGGATGATGTTACTGAGCAATTGCCTGTGCGTGATAACATCACCCACATGAAAACACAGCATTTGGTTATGCGCAAACAGGTGATCATCATAAAGAATGTGAGTGTCTGTGGAGAAATCTAAAAGGAGAATTATCAGAACAGTGAAAAAAATGCGAAATAGTATATGTAAGTTCAGGGTGGAGAAGTTGAAGTTGTTCTGCAGAGAGCAAAGAAGATTGAGGTCTGATTTGTTAAAGGTACCGAGATTTTAATACATTTCGGAAGTTAGATGAAGAGCAGCTGCTCCCTTTACATGTGAAAAAAAATTATGATATTATGCAAGAATTATTGCGAGTCAGAAGGAAGAACTTTTATATTGCTTTTGTCTTAGCGAATAAAGTGGTATAATTTTATCTTGATACGTAACTTGGTTTCCGTGTTCGAATCTGTAACTCCTCTTCTAACATGCTGTAAGATAATTTTCCAAAGGTCATCTTAGTCAGTCGGGGACTGAAGTTCAGAAAAGAATAAATATTCCTGCTATTTGGAGCTTGCTAAATTTAAATTCTCCCCGCCTGACTCCATGTAAAATGAGTTATTAGCTCAACTTCTGTCAGTCCAGGTGAGACATTCACAAAACCAGCAAATAAAGTCATCCACACTGCTTGTGTTCAATAATCACCACTTTGTGATGCGGTAAATTTTATTGGCAAAGAAAGTACATTTGTCGTCATGAAGATTCCTTTCACTCTCTATCTGCCCACCCATTCAATTGGATCACTGCTGATCTGAAAAATTTCACCATTACTCTCCTGTTGTTCCTCCATAATTCGAGGGAAACTTGAACCGAATCACAACAGCATATATTCACTTTCTATTTCGGATGTTTAGGTTACTTTAACGACCTGAACAAGATAGCAGGAAATTGCATCGTATGGAAAAAGAAAAGATTTTTAAAAGACCCTACAAGAAAGTTAAACTACTGCAGAGTCAGACAAGTGAGAAATGTTAGAGGACAATAATATTAAATCCATTTCCCAATGCACAGGTGCTCCGTCACGAGCTCAGTCGTTTTAAAATGTTTATTTATAGTTGAGACAATTCTCTGGGACAGATTCCTCAATGCACAAACACGTGCTGCCGAAACCAATTTCAATTCAGATTAAAATTGCTCAGGATACTTTCACTTAACGCAATACTCCCTGCGCCTTGTCAATTGAAGTGTCGCGAGTTAAGGTTAGACCTCGCAGCCACTTGTCACAATTCTACCTGCTCTTCGTGAACAGAGTTGTTCCAGCTGGGTTTGGAGCTCCCAGCCTCGGCGTTTCACGCGCTTCTTTGCCTTCATAGAAGGACTGCATGGTCACGGACTTCGTCAGTGGCAGATAGAGTCGAGATCCACTCCCAATTTGCGATCGGATCGTCACCACTCCTCCACTCAGTTTCTCTGATTCCAAACCTGGGAACCGGTGTGATGTGGTAAAGTAACAAAGTGAAACTATGTTGTTATTGAAACCTGCATTTCAACAATATTAGTGCACTATCGCTTGTAAATTTCATCCTTTATAGAAATCTATCGAATTCAGTCATCAAAATTCTCAGTGCTGGAATCTCCACAGCCACTGGGGACATCGAAGATGACGACTCAATCCAATCTCAGTGGGTTTTCCTGTTGTACATGTGGTGCTGTTCCTGGCCTATTTCTGCCATTGCATTTATTGCTTTTTGTGTTGTGCTTTTTCATGTGATCGTATAAAGCTTCGTCCTCTGCATTGTGGCCGAAGCGACCTCCACTTAAATCTGAGTATCAGTTATTCACTATTGTTCCGTATTACTCCACATAACCTGTGCAAAACAAATGCAAAAAATAAACAATCAAATTTTAAGGTGAAATTACTCTGTAAATTGATTATTTTATTGCTTCAAACCGCCACTCTATGCACCTAATCTCAGAGATTTTTCTCCATTTCACAATCACATTTCCCCCTGTCCATCCCACCTCCCATGTCACTGGGCCATTGCCCAAATTATCATTCACGTTCACATTGGCACTGTTAAGTTTGTGCTGCAGCTGTCACTCTTGTTTGGTGAACCTGCTCCAATATCACCATCAGGACCTTTCAGACACTTAATGCAATCAGATAATGTGGTTGGGTTATCAAACCTCATGTATAGCGTTTCATTTGCATGGACCAGAGATCATTGGAGCATTGGGTTCATGAAAAGGACAGAGAACAGTACGGAGGGAAAAATACTTTATTGGAAAGGACCAGTGTCTGTGGTATTCGCACATTTATTTCAAGTCTACATTCGTCTTTCGCCTGATTATTGTGCACAATTCTGCAATTCACATTATCAAAGCGATATGACAGCCGTGGAAATGGTGCAGAAGTGATTTGCCAATATATTATCTGGATTGAAGAACTTCAAGAGTTTAGACAGACGGGCGTTGTTCTTCTGAGAGCAGGGGAGATTGAGAGGAGACAGTATTTAGATGTAGGAAAGAATGAGAGGTTTGGATTGGGTACACTTAACGAAAGTTTTCCCTATCATGGAGGGATCATTCACTAGGGAGCCAGAGATTTAAGATAACAGTCACATTGGTTTGAGTAGGAGCTCACAAAAAAAAACTTTACCAGCAAGCGAGTGGTTGGAATGTGGAACTCACTGTCTCTAAGTGTTAGAACATAGCACATAGAACATAGAACAATACAGCACAGAACAGGCCCTTCGGGCCACGATGTTGTGCCGAACATTTGTCCAAGCTTAAGCACCCATCCATGTACCTATCCAATTGACTCTACCACTCCCACAGGCAGCGCCCAACATTCTCTGGGTAAAGAACCCACCCCTGACATCTCCCCTTTACCTTCCACACTTCACCTTAAATTTATGTCCCCTTGTAACACTCTGTTGTACCCGGGGAAAAAGTTTCTGACTGTCTACTCTATCTATTCCTCTGATCATCTTATAAACCTCTACCAAGTCACAGCATCGATTTAGGAATTCTTAATATCTGCTGATCCAGGTGCTCACCGGGAAGAGAGATATCTTTAGTTCCAAATCTGTGAGACATGCTGTAAAAGTCCAAGCTACTGGATGGCTCATCACCTTGCTGAAAGTATAATCAGGTCTTTCTAAATGCCCTCACTGCGGAAGTGTTCCACAAGTTCCTGGAGACTAACGTGTCATCAACGCGTTCACACTGAGGAAAGACATTAATCACTGTAAAATTCTTGGGGACAGTTTATCATGAACGTCTTCAGTTTGAGGAGAGACCTATCAAATATATAGTATGTGGGATGTGCTCTCCAGTCTCCGTAGAACTGATGTCCCAACGTCATTTTCGCAATGTGAGAGACGTTTCAAGTGTATTTATTCCAGGAATAGTATCAAACGATCTTCTCAACTCTCTGTACACCAGCTAGGTTGCAGTGGGCAGAAAGCATTTACCTGCTCCATGTGAGAAAAACAAAAAATTCACTCATCGACCCTGCTTCTCTAATACCGAGAATTCTTAAAGGTCTCTCATTCATGTGAGAATATTTCTCGGAGATGAAGCACATCGAGGTTTGATAATATTTTCCAAAGTCTGGAGCGTGGTGTTCGGTTATCCAATGGCTGGATGTTTAAAAACATTTTCCACAGTCCAGACATTAAAATGGTTTCTCCTCATTTTGAACGAGCAATCTAATCAAATTATACAAATTTAATGTCATTGGAGTGTAAATAAAACCAACATTTAGTAAACTAGAGTCGGAACTACTGATGGAGAGCTACCCGCCCATCTAACACTTCCCTTTCTAAGAAATTAGAAGGCACTCTCTAAACGTTCCTTTTTTCTGCAAAACATACTCTGTAAAAATGAAAGAAGTTGAAAAATTGAGATGAGCAGGTTGAAGACAGCGAAGCACATACAAACTGTGTGGACTTCAGATTAAGTTGATGGCGTTTAACAACTGTGTTGTTGAAATAGCATGTAAATAGGATTGTGTTCAGTTAAAGTAAATAATCTTTAGTTTGTTCATTGTTTTGTTTAGTATTCGCAATTGCATTAAAATAAGAAGTTGTTTTTCTTCAACTAATGGATGTTAAAAGTTCTGTGTCACTCACTTACGCTTCAACAGATTACGAGATGAGAAGAGGTTTCCCGAGTGTTTGCATTTAATTAACGAGGGGCTCGACGTCCTCATTATAACAAAGGTTTCCTTTCATTCCAATCGACTCCAGGTTTGCAAAAGCTCTTCAATGCTTTATCAGACTGTCGCAGCCTTAATATCAATGTCAGTCAGTCTCACCTTGCCTCTTGAGTGCAGTATTTAATCCATGTTGGACTAATTTAAAATGAGGATAAAAGTTAAATAACTCTGATGGAACACACAACATCAGAGAGCTGCTTATTATTGACTGAACGCACAGTTTCTACTCCCTTCCATCACTTTGCTGATGGTTGAGCATTGATTGACTGGAGTAAAAGTTGGATTTGTCCTGCTTTTGTGCACTCGACACAACTGAGCAGTTCATAAAAACCTGTATGAATATGAATGTCGTGGCTACACTTCAATGTTGTGAAAGCGGGATCAGAGCATTGAGTATGATTACCACCAATCATTATATCGAAAGGAAAGACAGGCTTGAAGGCCGAAATGTCGGCCTGCTGTTCCGATGTATCAATGCTGGGATCTTCGGGGGAGGGGAAGCTGATAAAGAATCGTCCAGGGTCTATATCATTTCGCACGTCTGCCTGAAGATTATTGACAATGTTTCGGACTTAACTTATGCACGGATTGTGCTGGGCGCTCCCGTCTGCCGCATGGCAGAGACAGTCTTTGAGAAGAGTAGCTCATTTCCAGTCCAGTTTGTTATGTGAGGACAGAGTGATCCTTCTCCCTCACCTGTCTGCGCCGGCACTGGGCTCATCCTTGTTCGCTCTGTGTTTGGTGGATAACTATTCGCGCCCCCTACACCTATTGGAAAGACGCCACTGTCAATCACCTGTTTAACGTGCACGGGCAGCATTGTGAAGCAGCGGTAGAGACACAAACCACGGGCTGGAGCCATATGGACTAGAACTGGAGGCTTACTCACACTGGGAGAGTAGAAATACCCAACGTTCGCCTAAACTTCCAAATAAGACTGTTTATTGCTCTGAGTTAGAGTCAGTAGCATGCTTTCTTCAGGTAACAGGCGCAACGTGAACGTTCTGGGCTGAATCTCAGTGAGTTAGAAGGGAGAGGGACTGTGAACAGTATTGAAGATTAGAAACACTGCCTTTAATCTTCCCAGTATTTATTGGAGTTAATTAATCAGCTAGAAGGGAAGCAGAACTCAAGATGGCTCACGAGACGGATTCCAAATGCAATTGAATATAAGCGGGAGAACAGGAAAGAATGGAACACTGGCAGGTTTAGAGAAACAACATTGAAACAACAGTCTCCAGCAGTTAATCATTTCTGCCATGACGGTAAATTGGAGAATGCGGACAGGAAATTCCGAACAATTTTTCAAAATCATGACAGTACCATAGAGAGTAGATAGTGAGAGACTGTTCCCACTCGGAAAAAGCTTTGAGAATAAGAGTTGAGATGTCAGATAAATTACAAAAGAAGATAATGTGATGTGAGAAATAAACTTCACACAGTGAGCAATTCGGTATGGAAAGCTTTTTTTTAGATCTGTAGTTTAGGCTCATTCAGTCAAGGGCATTAGAAGATAGGGAAAAATTACAGGATTACAGAGGGAGAATCAGCAAAATGGCACAAAATCAGAAAACATATTCGGAGAATCGTGCTGACCAAAAGAGATGAATGGCCTCCTCTGTGCCTTAACAATACTTTAATTCAAAATTACTCATTGAATCTCCACACAGTCAGTCAAGAACATGGCACTAATATTACATATTCAGTCTGGTTGCTCAACTATGCTGCGATTAATTATTTGAGAGAATCAGTGACAAAATTGAATGATCAAACACAACACGGCTTCCAGATACACATTTATTTTTAAAAAATTTCTGAAATGAACTATCCAAAGCAGAATTTAGATTTTGTCGAACCAGGGGGAAGAATGTGGGACACAGATTTGTAACTTTGAGATTCACAGAAAGGTAAAATGTTAAATACAAATTGGTTTGCCTGGCAAATACCTGTTCTATATGGACAGAGCTGAAGTTGCACATTTTTTTCCCCAATCGATGAGAAAGAGAATATTTGCTGATGCGAAAATTAAACAAGGCACTGCACTGAGATCTGAAAGACCCATGCGATTGATCAACAACTGAATGCTACCTCTCAATGTGTTCATCTGAAAAGTTTACAAACATTAGCATTATAGATTCCCTATGTGGGAAATAGGCCATTTGGCTGAGTATGTCCACACCAACTTAGTGCACAGCATCCATACTAGAGTCACCCATCTACCCTCCAACAGTGCATTTTCCATGGCTAGCCAATATAAATGTGAACACTGTGGGCAATGCACTTCACCATTACACATTGAACTGTGGGATTAAACACGCACACACATCTGGGGAATGTCAAAATTCCACACAGACTGTCACACAAGGCAGAGGTTGAACCTAGATCCTTGGAGTTGTGAGGCGGCAGTGCAAACCACCGTGCCACCCTACTGGAAAAAAAAGAGCACCAGTACATAGACACTGAGTTGGTGTTCCAGGGAACAGACTGTGGAAAGAACGAGTCAGTTACTCAGTTGTAAATTCACTTGTTTCCAAAATTTGTATGTTTCCCCTGAAACCAATGCTTGGATTATTTGATGTTTACAAAGACCAGCCTGCCTTATCAGTGAATTGATTCAAATGTAAGGAAAATTCTCAGCGTTATCCTGGGACTCCTACTTTCAGTTTCGGTCAGAATCGTGGACGTTCCTGATGGAGATGTCGGAGTAAACTCATATTAATTTCTGGTGAGCTCCGTCACTATCATTCTCACTTTTATCCGCTTATCCACAGTAAAATCTATGACCGCTGTCTGCTAATACGTTTGGGTTCTTCATGGGAACACTTTGATTTTTCACACAGTCCTAATTCTCATTAACGTTCTCTTCCTCCAGAGACTCAAAGTTAGTGGGACAGGGACATGGGAGAGGTAATGATCTCCTCTCTGGCAATGGTGGGTAGATCTCCACCATTCCTTGAAGGCCCTAATTTTGTCGGTTCTCTGGCCTGAGCACCTGTGACTGCACACATGTGCACTCCATTCTCACATCCAAGAGGCATATCAGATTCGAATCCAATCCGTCTCATTTGAGTGTTCTTTGATATGGATGGGTTGCTTTTGATTCATGTATCATTTGGCTTTTCTAATTCCGTGATTGAGTCACTTATTGGTGTCAGGACAGGAGTAGAAGTGGTCAAATTTAAAATGCCCCCGGTCAGGCAACTTTAACCACATCCACAAACGTGCCTCTCATGCACTCCTTTTTTTTTCACTTTGAACCAGCAACTGAGGCAAAGATAATCAGGACAGGAGATAAACTCACTTCGAATATGATGTCACTGCCAGTGGAATGAGAAACCTATGTTCAGCTCAAAATACAAATTTTCAATGGAACATTATGCAATGAGGGTGTCAAACTTACGACCTGAGACTGAAACGCTCTTATTCTCCGAACACTGGCAAGTCGACAACACAGATAAGATACAATCACATATCTTATCAAGGCCAGGTTACTGTCTAAAAACCATGCACAGAATTTAATTAACTCTCAGAGGCCAATGACATCAATGCTTCCTCATCAAAAAGTCAGTGAAAGCTTTGAGATATACGATAAGGAAACAGTTTTCTGTGGTACTTTTCCTGAGTACCTTCGTCAGCCATGATTGTCTAATCTGAACCCAGGTAATCTTTCTTTTCTTTTGGATTCAACCTGAACAGCCTTCAGAATTTTATCAATTGTTTCTCTACCACTGATGACAAAATTGATAGTCTTTATTCTGATGGCTTATTTCTCACACTCTGAAAATTGAACCAGCATTAGATGTTATCCTGAGGAGAAAGTGAGGTCTGCAGATTCTGGAGATCAGAGCTGAAAATGTGTTGCTGGAAAAGCGCAGCAGGTCAGGCAGCATCCAGGGAACAGGAGAATCGACGTTTCGGGCATAAGCCCTTCTTCAGGAACACAATTCCTGAAGAAGGGCTTATGCCCGAAATGTCGATTCTCCTGTTCCCTGGATGCTGCCTGACCTGCTGCGCTTTTCCAGCAACACATTTTCAGCTTAGATGCTATCCTGTCCTATCAAACCTCTTCAGTGGCCAGAGGCAAAACAAAAAGGAAAGAAATTCAAGAACATGTAATCTCCTCACTCATCTCCCACATCAGCCAAAGATACAGCTCATCCAGATCTGAGCATTTGCCCACTCTTTATCGTGCATAAACTTCCAATTCTTCCTTAGCTTTTGCCTCAATCTGTTCGAGGATCGCACTGTCATTCTCCCTGAATCCAGTCACTGCTTTTCCAAAGTGAAGACCAACATGAATTGCGTGTTTAACATATTTTCTGGCTCCCTGCACATGCTTCCTCCTTGGTCCTTAATACAACCAATTCTTTCATGTGTTATCCTCTTCCCCTTCACAAACCGATGCAATATCGTTGGATTGTTGCTAATTTTACCCTTTAATGTTTTATCACATCACCTTTTAGCTTTTCTACTCGGTTTCTTAAGTTCAGCCCCACACTTTCTGTACTCTCCTTGTACTTGCACTGATCTGCTCACATTATACCTGTTTTTAGCTTTTATTTATGTTTTTTATTCTGTTCTGAATATTTGTCGTCATACGAGGGTCTCAGTGCTGCTTTTCCAAACTTTCAGCTTCGATGTAACATGTTGGGCCGGCACTGACATCATTTCCTTTTTAATCATGTGATCCCACCTCACGCTGTTCTGTTGCAATGTTAAACAGATCTAACCACACTTTCGTAAGTTCCTGTCATTTAAAAAAAAACATGCCTCCGCAATCCAAAAACATTTTATTTCTCAGGCCTTTTGCTTTGTCTTTTCCTGGATAAATTTGAAATGTATGAGACATGGTTACTGGTCCTATAATGGTCTCCAAATCCTGCCTAGAATAACTGACTGGCTTCTTCCCCCACAATGAGGTCCCAGTATTCCACCATCCCTTGTTGCGGCTTTTACATTTTAATATAAGAAACTCTCTGGAATAAATTTCAAACCGTCTGGCTACTCTGAAGAAACATTATCACGGCCCCAACATAAGTTGGTATATTAAATATCTCAGTATAATGATCCTATTATTTCTTTACACACCTCAATGATTTGCGTTTATATCTGCTCCTGTATTTTCATTCATCTGTTAATAATATATCCCCAGCAGTTGTCTGTCATCGTTTTAATCCTAAGCTCCACCCACAAAGCCTCGCTTGAAGATTCTTCCAAGATATCATCCCTTCTTAAATCAGTAACAGACTCCATGATTAATAAACAAAACCACCTCCACTTTTACCCCCTCTTCTGTCCTGGCTATGGTTCCTGTACAATAGAATACTGAGTTACCAGTCCAGCTCTCCCTCAGTCATATCTCTGAGGGAGAGGATTTACCAGGATGTTGCCTGGAATGGAGAATAGGTCGTACGAAAATAGGTTGAGAGTGCCAGGCCTTTTCTCATTGGAACGGCGAAGAATGAGGGGTGACTTGATAGAGGTTTATAAGATGATCAGAGGAATAGATAGAGTAGACAGTCAGAAACCTTTCCCCCGGGTACAACAGAGTCTTACAAGGGGACATAAATTTAAGTTGAAGGGTGGAAGGTATAGGGGGGATGTCAGGGGTAGGTTCTTTATCCAGAGAGTGATGCGGGCATGGAATGCGCTGCCTGTGAGAGTGGCAGAGTCAGAATCATTGGTGACCTTTAAGCGGCAATTGGATAGGTACATGGATGGGTGCTTAAGCTAGGACAAATGTTCGGCACAACATCGTGGGCCGAAGGGCCTGTTCTGTTCTCTATTGTTCTATGTTCTATGTTCTATTTTCTAAAGAAAATTTACAGCCCAGGGACAGCCCCTTCGGTCCTCCAAGCCTGAGCCGATGCAAACGTACTGTATAAACCTGTCGATCAATTCCTAAGCATCTGTATCCCTCTGCTCCACACCTACTCATGCATTTTTCCAGGCGCATTTTAAATGGATCAACCGTTCCTGTCTCTGCCATCTATGCGTTCCAAACGCCCACCACTCTCTGTGTGAAGTACTTACCATCTGAAACCCCCTTAAACTTTCTACCTTTCAGCTTGAAAGCGTGACCTCTAGTTATTGAATCCTTCACCCTAGGTAAAAAGCTTGTCTCTATCCATCCTGTCTTTGCTCTTCATGATTTTGTAAACCTCAATCAGGTCCCCCCTCAATCTCCTTTTTTCTAATGAAAATAACCTAACCTACTCAACCTTTCTTCATAGCAACACCTTCCATACCAGGCAACATCCTCGTAAACCTTTTCTGCACCCTCTCCAAGTCGTCCACATCCTTTTGGTAATGTGGTGTGAACTGTACACAGTATTCTAAATGCGGTCGAACCAATGTATTGTACAATTTTAACATAACGTGCCAGCTCGTTTACTCAATACCACGTCCGAAGAAGACACGCATACCATATGACTTCTTGATCACTCTATCTGCTTGTGCAGCCACTTTCAGGCGACAATGGACCTGAACTCCCCGATCTCTCTGTTCATAGACTTTTCCCAAAGCTCTTCCATTTCCAGTACAGTTCACTCTAGAACTAGACCTCCCAAAATGCATCACCTCACATTTGCCCGGATTTGAACTCCATCAGCCACTTCTCCGCTCAAATCTCCTGACCTATCTATATTTTATCGATATTTATCTATATTTTCTTGTATTCTTTGACAGTCCGCTGTGTTTTCTGCTACACCATCAATCTTCATGTCGTCTGCAAAACTACTAATCAGACCATCAATGTCCTCTTCCAGATTATTTATTTATATCACAAACAACAGTGGCCCCAGCACTGTTCCATGCGGAACAACATTGGTCAACTTTCTCCATTTCGAGAAACTCTTTTCAACTACTATTCTCTGTCTCATGTTGCTCAATCAGGTCTTTATTCACCTAGGTTGAAGACTCTGCGCACCATGTGAATTCACTTTCTTCATTAGTTTACCATGGGGAATCTTATCAAACTCTTTACCAAAGTCCAAGTATGTGACATAGACATCACATCCTTCATCTATGAACTTGGTAACTTCCTCAAAGAATCCTAATAAGTTGGTAAGGCACGAATGCCCCCGCACAGAACCATGTTGCCTATCACTGTTAAGACCATTATCTACCAAATAGAAATGGATCTTATCCATCCGTATCTTCTCCACCAACTTTCCCACCACAGAAATCAGGCACACAGGTCTGTAGTTAACGGAAATATCCTGAGAACCCTTCTTGAACGGGGAAAAGCATTAATAATGTTCCAGACATCCGGCACTTCACCTGTGTTTAAGGAGGTGACAAACATCTCTGTCAGAGCCCCTGCTATTTCCTCTCTCACCTCCATCAGCAACCTGGGATTGATCCCATCCAGTCCTAGGGATTTGTCCACCTTAATATCATTTAGCGACCCAATACATTATCTCTCCTTATGTCCCTCATGATACCAGAACTTAATAAGTTTTGTAACGTTGCCCTCTTCAACAACTCTCCCAGGCAATGCATTCTGGACACATGCCATCCTCTTTGTTGAAAGCAGGTTCCACAAATACTTTCACGATATCTTGTCTTTCATTTGAATCGTGTGTCCCTTGGTTTTTCACTCACTTACTAAGGGGAACAGCTACTGTCTGTTCGCTCTGTCCGTCCCTCTCACGTTCTCTGTCAGGTTCATTGTTCAACCTTCTATGCTCGAAAAGCAAATCTAGCTTATCTTCATGGTTGAGTCCTCTCTTGTTTTGTTTTTTCTTCCAAAGTCCAGCATTCACATATTTCAGCGTTAAGTGTGTTTTGGGTAATTGATCTGGCTATCTGAACAATCTTTTTGTACCCTCCTGGAACCTAACACGGTCCACCTCAATGTGAACGACCCGGCTAAGCATCGTGTCATCCACAGCATTCTTTATCATCCTGCAACACCCCCTCCATCGCACCCATTCTAACCAACAGCATTTATGAATATCAGAAACAAAACCTGATTTTCTTCCTGTTCTACACAAGTTGTTGCAGAGGAAGAATTCAGAATTCCATTCTCCTGTGTTTTTCTCTCGCTTCGTGAATTTGTAGCGTGATGCTGTTTGGGTCTTTTATGAGGGAGCCACAAATAGTATTTTGGACATGGAGCTGAATTCTGCTTTTATATTCGGCTCCGCGGTGGCGCAGTGGTAAGCACTGCTGTCTCACAGCACCAGAGACCAGGATTCAATTCACCATCTCAGGCTACTGTCTGTGTGGAGTTTGCACATTCTCCCCGTGTCTGCATGGGTTCTTGCCGGGTGCTCCTGTTTCCTCCCACAGTCCAAAAATGTACAGGTTAGATGAATTAACCATGCTAAACTGCCCGTAGTGTTAGGAGAAGGGATAAAATGTAGGGGGATGGGTCTGGGTGGGTTGCTCTTCGGAGAGTCGTTATGCACTTGTTGAGACGAAGGGCCTGTTTCCACACTGTAAGTAATCTAATCGAATGTATTATGCATACGGTTAGTACATCATTAATTTTAGATAAGCTTTTAGCACTGTACATTGTAACATTTCCGTTTTATGCACCACTGCAGCTTATTTTTATGTCATTCAATGCAACAGTCAGATCTAAAGACTTTTTTTCATCTGCAGGATGGACACAGGCCCTTTCGTTAATTTTGCTTGAAAGAGCTAGAGCGATGAGAATAAAGGTTGCATTAAATTCTACAGTTAAACACTCTGTAGAAGGTCAATTTTCTCTTTCTCATCCCTAGGTTGAGTTGGAAGCAAACTAATAGAAGAAACAACCACCGTTCTGAATATTGTTTTAAAAAGTGACGTCATGTTGAAATAATGCATTGGGGAGAAAAGAAAATGTTGTGTGCACTTGATAGACAAACAGAAATGCAGAGTAATGCACAATATGAACAAGAATCTAGTGTTAGTTTTAAAAGTAGGAGAAATATTTTCTTAATTTTCAAAGGAAACCAGACCCCAGATTTCCTGAACAGTGATATTTGATTGTCCATCAATCTCACTTTTCCAAATATAGGCTTTTTTTGCCACTGATGCTTTTTCAGCCACACCTCCTCCTCGCCTTCCTATTCTTTCCTTTAACACCTCTTCCCTTGCATTGCACAGTTTGCTGCTACAGACGCTTCCACTGACCATCTCCCTTAACACTTCCTGCACTGTATGTCACTCCACTTCCCCTATTACTCCCACTTTCCCTGACCATCACTTTCGCTTTTTGCTCTCAACTAGATGCTGAAAGTTGCTGATTTCTGTGCTACTGCAGGTCATCAATGAATGATGAGTTTGGAATGATCAATTTCCAACAGCTACAGACAATAATATGTTTCCAACTATCTGCTGCACCGTGAACTGAATGGTTTTGGTCAATACTGATACAAACTGGAGCTTCTTTCCGCCCCTCTTTCACAAAGCTTAACCAAAGAGTCTTATTACCAATAGGACAGAAATCTTCGGACAGAATTAAAAGTCCGTGCCCAATTTACTTTTCAAAATTTTGTGGACATTATTAAATGAAACAGTCTTCTCATCTTTTGCTCTTTATTCTTTCAATGGATCTTCCAGTGTAATTTGAGATGAGATAAGAGGTCACTCCCATCGAAACAGGACTTGATGGAAGGAGGCATCACAGATCCTGACCAAATTATGAAAAAAATCCGAATTAGAGAATATTCTGCACTAGTTATGGGAAGAGTGAATAAAAACAACCTCTGCAAGTTATCTTCCAAGTTACATGTCATTCTGTGTCGGGACTAATTTGTTGATAATTCACTATCAGTTGTTAAAAACATCTTGAAAAGTCCCTAAAACAGTTGTGTGTGTATGTGCATCACTTAGAAAGAAGAGATTCATTCAGATGGCTCTCTGTCACCTTTTGCAGAATGTTTCGGTTTGTCAAATACAATCTTCCCATGCTAGTGCGTTCAAAACTCATGAATGAATATGTCCTGTATAAATATGCCAAGATACTTCATGTTTCATAAAGTTTGAGAGCTTGCTAGACCCCAGTGACATCAGGACATGACATGACATTGAGGTAATGCTCGGGGTTTTTACTTCAATCGATTACTTTCAGAGGGTTGATTATGCGACATCATGACCACTGACTTCTACATTTTCATGGCGAGTCATGGCAGTCCATGACGTTATCGATATTGAGAATTTTTTTCAAAGACAATTTTTTAAATTTTACATTCAAATACTGCAACCAAATACTTGAGAGTCAACTCAAATGGCAGCTTCACCATCTCCTTTCAGGTCAGATAAATATCCAGTCCAAAAGAAAAAAAAAACAGTTGAAAGCGCAGGAAAATATTAGCACATCTGTCAGCATCTGAGCAGCGAGAAATAGAATTTACGTTTTGAGACCAATATGAGTTTTTTCAGAACAGAGTCACAACAGACACAATATGCCAATTCTGTTTCACTCTTCAATCCTGAATCATCTGATGAATTTCGCCATCATTTTCTGTTTGCCTTTCAGATTTCCATGTTCCTCAGTATTCCTTGCCACAGGAACGCAGTTGTGAGCGTGGCACGGTGGCACGGTGGCTCAAGGGTTAGCGCTGCTGTCTTATAGCATTACGGGCCTTGGTAAAATTGCACCCTTAATCCAGTGCCTGTATTGAGCTTTCACATTCTTCCCTTGTTTGTAAGTGCTTCCTTAAGCTACTCCCGATTCCTCCCACAGTCCAAACATGCAAATTTTAAGGGAATTGACCATGTTAAATTGCTCATCCGTAGCTACTTGAGTTGGCTATGGGAGTTACGGGGATAGTGGAGGAGGAAGGATAGCCATAGGAGATACATGGATAGGGTAGCAGGTGGTTCTGGGTGCAGTGCTCTTCAGAAGCCAGTGTAGGTTCAATGGGCCGAATATCTCACTGTTACAATTTAGGATTCCATGTGGAAAGTACAACAAAGTTGGCAGTTACTGAGACCATCATCTCTGCACAAGCTCGGAATGAGTTTTTTTCTTGACTGTTGTTGTTCTGTCTTCTCACATGGCCCTGCGCATTGTTGTCTGTGTTTTTAATTCCGAATATATGCTCAACCTTATCGATCTGGATATCCAGTGATTTAAGTTTATACATAACGTACTCTTATCTCCTATTAAACTTATCCTATTTGGTTCACATTGCGTTACATTCTATCTGGCAGAAAGAGAGAGTTGATGACTGGGCAATATCTCCACAGCAACTGTTCGAATTTCTGTCTTCTAGTTGATGGTATATCCACTCTGTCCCTGACTCATGAATCCATGGTTTTTAATGACCAAGGTCTTTGTACATGCCAAGTTTGACTTAGGTCTGAAGTCATGAAAAGTCAATTATTGTTTTACAACGAGTAATAGAGCAATAAGATGCTTGTCAATTTTTTAAAGAGTATCCTGAGCAGCAATGTGTGTTGACATTACAACTTAGCCTTCTGCGGGTAGTGAGAGGAACGTCCAGACAATTCCAAGCTCCTTCTGTAATGCTAGGGCAACTCAGTTATTTGGCCATCTTTTGGTTGGCATTTGTTGCAGCGGAGGAGAGAGCAGCACAGTAACAACAACTTGATTGTGTGATTTTTGGGGAGGCAAGCGGTTACAGCATTGTAAATGTACAACATTCTGAATCATATAGCCTGCGAAAAGAAATCATCCATCATTTCTCCTCACCACTAACTTCGCTAGAGCAATCGTGTTTGGAGATTAAATCAATAGTTAGTGATGTTGACATCCAATCCAGTCCAAATGTTAATGTGAGCTGGAAGTTCTGTAGTGAAGGGGTTAACTGGAACTGTTTGTTCAGAGACTGATTGATGTCAGTCTCCATGGATCCTAACTGTGTCACTGGAGGGTTTCTCTCTCCTATAAGCAAGAGGCTTCTTTCAATGTGTTATGCTATTGTAGCAAGAGATGCATTAACTCCGTCACGAACAGAGTTCAGCAGCTCCAGAGACAGGGCAAGGAGAAATCAGAATCTGAGAAGATTCGACTGGAATGTTCCAACAATAGATCATAATCTGAGAACAATGGACTGGAATGTTACAATTACGCACAGGCGTGTATCCGAAGGTCTTTACTGGTTGCAACGGACTAAATCAGATTTACCAAGACAGATACTATGTGTACTCATGATTATTCAGGCAGGTTATTATCCAGTCCTCGCTATTATTGGTATTCCTGGTAAGTCCCTCTAATTCTGCTCATATATTAATTACAGAAACCATGTTGAAATTCTTTTTTTTCTGTTTTGTATATCTGTTAAATATATAAACTATTGCATTTAGTTTCATTATAAACTCCATTCATTATCTGTATATTTCAGAACCTTTCCTCACAAATATCTAAGAACAAGACTGTAAGCACCGTTTTTATCTTGAACTGAATTATATCTTGAATTATCTTCCATCACCAAACCTGTCCACTACTCGTTTCATAATACCCCGAATCTCCAACTCTGCGTCAGTGCGGTTACTGAATAAACCATTATCTAAACCAAGTTGAATATCATACTTTACAGTTCCATTTCCCTTCTGGTCACTGATTCAGTTACACATATTTCAATCACAAACTTGTTCTTGTCTCCAAATTTACTTCATAATGGGGACAATGTGTCAGAGTAGGAAAGTCGCTGGATGGATAATTCAGAGTCACACGTCATTACACGAAAGACATTGTTTCAAATCCTACCACAGCTGGTAGCAGAACATAAATTCAAATAATATGAACGGAAATTAAAAAAAAAACAAATTTCACGAACTGTAACCATAAAATGAGCAGCATTTTGTCCAATAACCTATCCATTTTACTGATATCCTTTGGTAACGAAATATAACATGTAACCGAGTTTGGATTAAGAGTGATTCATACCCACAGCAATGTGTTTGGTTCTATACTGCCTTGCGAAATGGTCACAGTCAATGGAAATTAGTGATGGTTATCAAATGCTGCCCTTGTCAGCGATGCTGAAATCTCGTAAAATAACGAAATAAAGGGTAAATCAAACAAAGAAAGATACTGGAGATCTGAAACAGAAAGAAACAGAGTGCTGAGGGACAGGTTTGGCAGCCTCAGTTGACATATAAACAGGGTTTTGAGTACTCTGATCACTGTTCAGGTCTGAAAGTCGCTGGGAATTAGTGTAATGTGTATTGGTGGAGTGATCTAATTATGAAGAAATAGAGAGAAAGGAAAATGAATCAACAAAGGAACTGTTGATCATCATTTGGGATGGAATTAATATATGAGATTATTATCACTGATTTTCCACATTTTCCTATATTCCGTAGTATGATGCTCAGGTCAGTATATGTCCATGTTTAAAGTGAGTTATGTTTCCTCTGTTTCTATTCCGTGAGTGTGGTCGTCTTCTTTTATTCACTAATGGTTCATCAGTGTTATTTCTGAGTCAGTATATGTTTCCCTTTCGCAGTTGCCCTTGATAAGCTATTGGTGAGCTGCCTTCTTGAACCACTGCAGGCTGACAGTGCTTAGCCAGGAATGCAAACTGATGAGAGGATGGCATTTTAACACTGAGTGGGTGTACTATGTACGTAAAGATTTGACTTGTTCCTGTTATTGGAAAGTCATAGGAAGTTCGCTGGATGGTAACCTTGGATTTGTGTTGTCAGCTGCACTGATTGTTCAGGGAGATCTGAGGGTCTTGTATCCCCACAATGGACAAGGTGTAGACACTGCATTTACAAATTGTCTGCGTCTGCAGAGACCGCACAGAGAGGGCCAAGACACTCCACTATCATTTTTGCTACTTCCCAATGTAGTGTCTTATCCAGGTCCGAATGTGAATCCAGTTCATTTCAACAATGAGGAGGTCACAGAGCTTTGTAACCTCAATCAGCACAACCTGTAGTTTCATACCAGAGAGAAGACTGTACTGACAATAGCAAACAAATGTTTTGATTCTAGAACATTCCGGACATGTGGGGGTGATATATCCAATATGCCACATTGTCTTCCTCTCACATATTCGCTACGTGCCAGAGGCCATCTCTGTTCGAGATAAAAATGTTGGTTCTGTCTCCACAGAGGAAGCAACAGGAAATCTTTTGGAAATGGGCTGTAGGTTTGCTCGCTGAGCTGTAGGTTTGGTATCCAGACGTTTCATTACCTGGCCAGGAAACATCATCAGTGGGGACCTCCAAGGGAAGCGAAGCTGTTGTCTCCTGCTTTCTATTTATATGTTTGTCTTGGATGGGGTTCCTGGGGTTAGTGGTGATGTCACTTCCTGTTCGTTTTCTGAGGGGTTGACAGATGGTATCTAGATCTATGTGTTTGTTTATGGCCTTGTGGTTGGAGTGCCAGGCCTCTAGGAATTCTCTGGCATATCTTTGCTTAGCCTGTCCCAGGATAGATGTGTTGTCCAAGTTGAAATGGTGTCTTTTTTATCCACGTGTAGGGCAACCAGGGAGAGAGGGTCGTGTCTTTTTGTGGCTAGCTGGTGCTCGTGGATCCTAAAGGCTAACTTTCTTCCTGTTTGTCCTACGTAGTGTTTGTGGCAGTCCTTGCACGGAATTTTGAAGATGACGTTGGTTTTGTCCATGGGTTGGACTGGGTCTTTCAAGTTTGTTAGTTTTTGTTTGAGGGTGTTGGTGGGTTTGTGTGTTATCAGGATTCCCAGAGGTCTTAGTAGTCTGGTTGCCATTTCTGAGACTTATTTGATGTATGGTAAGGTGATTAGGGTTTCTTGCTCTGTTAGGCCTGCTTGTCGTGGTTTGTTCCTGAGGAATCTGCGGACGGTATTTTGTCGTATCTGTTCTTCTTGAATACGTTGTATAGGTAGTTCTCCTCTGTTTTCCGAAGTTTGTCTGTGCTGCAGTGTGTGGTGGCTCGTTGGAATAATGTTCTGACACAGCTTCGTTTGCGTGTGTTGGGATGGTTGCTGGTGTAGTTAAGTATTTGGTCAGTGTTTATCTGTTTTCTGTACACATAGGTTTGTAGTTCTCCGTCATCGATTCTCTCGACTGTGACGTCCAGGAATGCGAACTTGTTGCCGGTTTCTTCCTCCTTGGTGAACCTTATGCCTGTGAGGGTGTTGTTGATGATGTTACATGTCTCTTCTATCTTGTTTCGTTTTGTGATGACAAAGGTGTCATCTACCTAGCGAACCTAGATTTTTGGTTTGATAGTTGTTCGGGCTGTTTGTTCTCGTCTTTTGGAAATGTTAGAGAACAGGGTGACTGGCGAAAGTGAGGAACTTCAAAAATCTAGAGTTATGAAAGTTTATGTATTGGAAAAGTTCATGGTAGTGAAGGTTGGTAAGCTGCTGGACAAGATGTGTGATGAATTTAGAGGGCTGCATAGATAGTGTTGGAGAATTGAGCTCGCTGGATAACACTTTTGGTATCTGGTAGAGACACGATGGGTCAATGGCCTCCTTCTGCACTGTCAACTCCTTAATTGAGGAGGGAGGAAAAAGTTCATCAAAACTCTTTAGATGATGGAAATGCATCCTATAGACTGAAAATTAACCTGTCTGAACGCAAGATAGATTAACAGAAAACCAACAGATCGATAACTTGACGTCGGGTATGAGGAAAATATTTACATTTTTTTGTAATTAACAATAACCAGACCCTCGGTGAATAATGATATGATTTAGCAGAGTCAGCCGAGATTCATGACAGGGAAATTATTTTAGATAAAAATACTGGAGTTTATGGAGAATGTTAGTTGTGACATCGACGAATGAGAAGAGGTGGGAGTAGTGTATTTTAATCTGAGAAGATACTTTGACATGGTTGCACACAGGTGAGTGACGAAAGTAACAGTGTAGCGTAAGGGAGAGTATACTAAATGAATTGAGAATTGAATGATGGAGAGAATACTGACATCAGGGCCCTGTTCTGTTCTGAAGACTACTACTCATTGGTATCTCATGTATGAGTCGTTGAAACACCACGATTCACAACGCAAATAAATGATTTGAACATCAAATGATGTGAGCATCGTATACAGTACTTTTCATTTTGTATTTCTTAGAATGTGAGAAGTAGGGAAGCACTTTTCTCGAAACGGACCTTGATGTCCTTGGTCATAAGTCACTAATAGAATTCATGCAGGCTATCTATAAATCACTACAGTGAATTGTATGTTACCCTTCATTACAAAATGAATCGAGGTAGGAGTAAAGCTGGAGAGAGTTCTTGAAGCAGTATTTGGGGTATTCTAGACAGAGGTTCGCTCCTTTATAAGCAAAGATCTCCACGTCACAGAGACAGTGCAATGGATTTTCACCAGACTAATCCCTGGGTTGACGATACTATGAGGAGAGTGTGAAGGAAATAAGTGTTCAATTTGTAGCACGCTGACAGAATAAGAGGTGATTGTATTAAAGGTTGATGATTATGGACTAACACTCATTATGTCGAGTGAAAGACATTGATGGCATAAGAAATTGTATTATAGAGGGGATTCTGACATTCCCTCTGAATGATAGAGGGGATGTCAGAACCAGCCTCTGACATCCCCTCTATAATTTCCTTTAACCAGCTTAAAACTATGACCCCTCGTTTTTGTCATTTCTGCCCTGGGAAATAGTCTCTGGCTATCGACTCTATACATGCCTCTCATTATCTTCTTTACCTCAATTAGGGCCCCTCTTCTCCTCCTTTTCTCCAATGAAAAAAGTCCGAGCTCAGTCAACCTCTCCTCATAAGATAAGCTCTCCAGTCCAGGCAGCATCCTAGTAAACCTCCTCTGAACCCGCTCCAAAGCATCCACATCTTTCTTATAATAGGGCGACCAGAACTGGACGCAGTATTGCAAGTGCGGTCTAACCAAAGTTTTATGGAGCTGCAAAAAGATCTCACGACTCTTAAACTCAATCCCCCTCTTAATGAATGCCAAAAGACCATATGCTTTCTTAACAAACCTGTCTACTTGGGTGGCCATTTTAAGGGATCTATGTACCTGCACCGCAAGATCCCTCTGTTCCTCCACACTGACAAGAATCTTATCCTTATTCCTGTACTCAGCTTTCAAATTCGACCTTCCAAAATGCAATGCCTCGCATTTATCGAGGTTGAACTCCATCTGCCACCTCTCAGCCCATCTCTGCATCCTGTCAATGTCCCGCTGCAGCCTACAACAGCCCTGTATACTGTCAACGACACCTCCAACCTTTGTGTCATCTGCAAACTTGCTGACCCATCCTTCAATCCCCTCACCCAAGTCATTAATAAAAATTACAAACAGTAGAGGCCCAAGGACAGAGCCCTGTGGAACACCACTCACCACTGACTTCCAGGGAGAATATTTTCCTTCTACTACCATTCGCTGTCTTCTGTTGGCCAGCCAATTCTGTATCCAGACAGCTTTGTTCATGTTGTTCATAAATCTGTCAGCAAGCATAATGTCTTATTCCTGTAAGAGGTAGCAAGTTCCACCGGCTTCTGACCTCCAAACAGAACACTAGCCTATCTTATTGGAGATGGAAGTTGCCTTCTTGAGACACGGCACAAAACAAGCACGGTCCTTCCTCACCGTCGGCAAACGAATATAAAATAGCACGTGTGTACCATTAACACCGGAGCCAGGCAGAACAACCTGGAGCAGTCTGTCCGTCCAGTCTTTGCTTATTGGTTTGTCATGTTGGGACGTTGATATCATCATCCTTTTTTGAGGGGCCTGAGGGACTGAAGCCTCCTGATCCAATTGAAGAAGCTCAAGGACATGATTTGGCGACTGCTGGGTCCTGTTTAACAGCTCAAAACTTTGACTAGTTTCTTTCTCTTCCTGTTTAAACAACAGGCGGGAGAGAATGGGCTATCCCTCTTATCTAATGCTTGGGGGGGGGGCGTTATTAGCTTCATCATATTCCTATAAATCAATCTTGAGGTGCTCAATAAGCTCCTCACATTTTCTGGACTGTCTAGCAGTACTGTTACATGTATTGGATCCACACTTTAACAGCACAAGCCTAAATGTTGTCTGAGTCTTGCCGCACATGAACATACACCACTTCAGGAGATGAGGGGGGCACATTGTTGTGAACATTGTGTAATCTTCAGTCGCTATCCGCACTTCTGATCTTATGATGGGCGTAACATATTGATGAAGTAGCTGAAGATGTTTGTGCCGAGTAATCTACCCTGAGGATGGCCTGTAGTAATGTCCCATGACAGAAATGGTAGATGTCCACTAACCCACAAACATTTCCTGAGTGCTCTGAATCACTCCAAAAAGTGGGGAGTTTACTCCTAGTTGCCATTAAGTTCAATGTTCTTCGAGTTTCTTGATATCAACCTCAGTTAAGTCTTGCTTGATGTGAGAACCTGACACTCTTACCTTGTGTGCATATATTTTATTCATGTCAATAGGTCACGGTGTACGTGTGGTGAGTGCTTCGTTCTTACAGAGGGTAGTCACTGTCAGGACCCTTCCTCTTCAGAGAGTTAGGGGAGATCGATCACTTTGAATTTTGGAAGACAGGTATTGGTAGATGTTTGACATGTCAGGTAGTTCAGGAGTTGGGGCCGAGAGCAGATCAGCCATGCTCTGATTGAAGGGAAAGTTAGGCTTTAAGAGCTGAGTGACCTACACCTGCTTCTTATGTTCTTTCATTCTGTTATTAGTGGTTTCACTGTTTTTTATATTTTCCCAGAAGTCCTGTGAAGGAATTTTGCAGTCAGAGAGACTGTACGATTTTGCGAGGAATGTCTGGGTGCGGCATCAGGCATGTATTCACAGTGAATCTGGGTGTACAACATGGCTAATAAATGGAGACAGGGGAACTTCTGCAAGAAGAAACCAAACGAGGGGAACGTTTCACTAACACCTACTCAACCCCAAGAACGTTTTCCAATCCATATCAAACCATGCTTTACTGTGAGCCGGGGCTGAATTTTCTCCACTTTTTTTTTTCTGTGCACCAGTTACAAAGAGAAAGTGGTCTTCAACTGCTCCTGTCTAGCAATTTTGAGGAACTGACTAACATGAGGTGACGTAGAACTGAGAAGCAGGAGTAGTTTCATACTCCACCTGGCACAAAGACTGTGGCTGATCAGATTGTGGCTTTACTTTCCCATCTGTGGTTCATGATCGTCGAGTCACTTTTCCGAAAAATATTTAACTAACACACAGCTTTGAATAAATGTACACATACAGGTACCACAGACTTGTGGAGTAGAGAATTCCCATCAAACGGCCTTTTGAGAATTTCTCATGATTCCTCTTCCGGCTGTAGTTGGAGAATCACTGTTTCCTTTTCTAGTCCCACTTCTCCATAGATTCCACCAAATTCGATATGTGACCAAATGTGTCTTGTGGTAGTTGATATCGGTCTCAGACTGGGTCAGGTTCAAGAACTTAGTCCAAGAACTCCCCATCTACGTTCAGTTCACCACCCATGCCCTCCACCTCCTCCATGATTTTCACTTGCCCGGCCCCCAAAGCCTTATCTTCACCATGGACATCCAGTCCCTATACACCTCCATCCCCCATCACGAAGGCCTCAACGCCCTCCACTTCTTTCTTTCCCGCCGAACCAACCAGTAACCTTCCACTGGCAGCCTCCTTCGACTGACTCAACTGCTCCTCACTCTGAACAACTTCTCTTGCCAATCCTCCCACTTCCTCCAAACCAAAGGAGTTGCCATGGGCACCCGCATGGGCCCCAGCTATACCTGCCTCTTCGTCGGATGTGTGGAACAGTCCATCTTCCACAGCTGCACTGGCACCAACACCCCACCTTTTCTCAGCTACATCGATGACTGTATCGGCGTTATCTCGCGCTCCCATGAGGAGGTTGAAAAGTTCATCCACTTTAATAACACCTTCCACCCCGACCTCAAATTTACCTGGACTGTTTCAGACTCCTACCTCCCCTTTCTAGACCAATCCATTTCTATCTCGGGCGACCGACTCAACACAGACATTTACTATAAACCGACCGACTCCCACAGCTACCTAAATTACACCTGCTCCCACCCTGCCCCCTGTTTAAATGCCATCCCACATTCCCAATTCCTTCGTCTCCACCGCATCTGCTCCCATGAGGACCAATTCCATGACTGAACAACCCAGATGGTCTCTTTCTTCAAAGACCGCAATTTCCCCTCAGATGTGGTTGACTATGCTCTCCACCGCATTCCATTCACTTCCCGCTCCTCCGCCCTTGAGCCCCGCCCCTCCAATCGCCACCAGGACAGAACCCCTCTGGTCCACACTTACCACCCCACCAACCTCCAGGTACATCGCATCATTCTTCGTCATTTCCGCCCACTCCAAACAGACCCCACCACTAAGGATATATTTTCCTCCCCTCCCCTATCTGCGATTCAGAAAGACCACTCCCACCGCGACTCCCTCGTCAGGGCCACACCCCTCATCAACCCGACCTCCACTCCCGGCACCTTCCCCTGCAACTGCAAGAAATGCAAAACTTGTGTCCACAACTCTCTCCCTCACTTCCCTCCAAGGCCCGAAGGGATCCTTCAATATCCGTCACAAATTCACCTGCACATCCACACACATCATTTTCTGCATCCGCTGCACCCGATGTGACCTCCTCTACATTGGGCAGACAGGCCGCCTACTTGCGGAACATTTCACAGAACACCTCTGGGACACCCGCACCAATCAACCCAACCGCCCCGTGACAGTACACTTTAACTCCCCCTCCCACTCCGCCAAGGACATACAGGTCCTTGGCCTCCTCCATCGCCAAACCATGGCAACATGACGCCTGGAGGAAGAGCGCCTCATCTCCCGCCGAGGAACCCTCCAACAACAAGGGATGAATGCAGATTTCTCCAGCTTCCTCATTACCCCTCACCCCACCTTATCTCAGTCCCAAACCGCGGACTCAGCACCGCCTCCATGACCTGCAATCTTCTTCCCGACCACTCTGCCTCCATCCCCTCTCTGGCCTTTCACCCTCACCTTAACCTCCTTCCACTTATCGCATTTCCAACGTCCATCCCGCAAGTCCCGCCTCCCTACCTTTTATCTTAGCCTGCTTGGCACACCTTCCTCATTCCTGAAGAAGGGCTGATGCCCGAAAGGATGATTCTCCTGCTCCTTGGATGCTGCCTGACCTGCTGCACTTTTCCAGCAACACATTGTTCAGCTCTGATCTCCAGCATTTGCAGTCCTCACTTTCTCATTCAGGTTCAGTGTTACCAGCAAGTTATGCAGATTATTACATTTTTAAAAAATAAGTTCTAAACCAAAGTGACTCGAGCTACGATGGAAAGATAAATGAGAAACAGTTTGGAAATTAACAATATGTACATCAATATTTGTTTTCTCTGAGACACAGAAATGTGTAAAATCCTGCAAAATATTAATTCAGAAGAGCTTCGTCCAAATAACAATTAATTTCATGACATAAAGAAAATTGAGATTGTCTCAGTTGTTATTCTACATCTGAAGTTATTCTGTTCACACAAGCTGCTAGCATTGGGGTGTCTTCCTGGAACAGTTTGATTTAGCTGAATTTCCTTTGCTGCAGGCAGTAGAGATATTCCATTGAATCCTCAACTGGGGTCCTACATAAGTGAAATAGATATCTGATGGGTTTTCAGCTCTCATATGTTGCTGTTACGCGAAAATCAATCGAAACCATGTACAGTCTCGTTGAAAGTTCCCCTGACTGTATGACTCCAGCACTGATCGCTTCTCAATTTAGGAGTGATTCATCGTTTAAAATGAAAATACATGTTTGTATGTGCCTGCATGAATTTATTTACAATAAATTCATGTCTTTATAGTACCTGCCATAAAATTAATGTATTGTTTCCTTAAAATTGAATCCTTAATTTCATTTTCTCAACCATCGGATATGCTTCTAATGCACTCTCCTCAGGTTAGATGGTTCAATACGAATATCTCCCACTTTCATACCTGAACTGCCCTGGACTTGTATAGGCCAAGAGGGATCTAGATACGGTAAACAGCTAAAAAAAAATTAGAGGCTATAAACTCAAGGGCATAAATTAAGGTGATGGGGGCAAGATTTTCATACAGAGGGTAGTGTACGTGTGGAACGAGCTGCCAGAGGAAGTGTGAGAGTTGGATACAATTACAAACTTTATGAGGCATCTGGATGGATATATGAATAAGAAGGGTTTAGACGGTTATGTGCCTAATGCGGCAAATGGAATTACATCAGAATGAAATATCTGATGGGTGCAGATGAGCTGGGCCGAACGGTCTATTTTCTCGCTGTATGACTCTATGCATCCATCAGGCCTTCACTTTAGTAACGAGTAAAGTACATCTTTGAAAAGCTTCTAAATCATTTGTATATTTTTCTAACAGTAAAGGGGTTCAGAACTTCACACAATGCATCAGATTATAATCTAAGCATTGCCATGTACAAATGCAATAAAACATCCCCATGATTATACCTGATAGCCTTTGTATGAAACTGCATCATTGCATACACTTTCTTAATCACTTGCTAAATCTCCTAAGTTTAAGCGATTCTTGTACTGGAACATATAAATCCCTGAGTACCACAGAATATTACGATTATTTTCTCAATTTAAGCATTTTAATATTGTTTTGTACTTCCGTCACAGCACGAATCGTCGTTATAGCATTACTGCCGAAGATTTTCTCATTAACCTCCCCTGTCTTTTTTTGCCCATTGCAGAGTCTCCATGTCCAATTAAATGACTATCTTCGTGAATGAACTAATTGAGCTCCAATCCAATCAATCACCTCATCCACGTCATTGGTATAGATTATAAATAGTCGATAGTCTCACACTGATTCCTGAGGCACTCCACTACGTTATTGCTTCGCAACATGAAAATAAACATTTATCGTGAATATTTCTTCCCTTATAGTTAACTAGGGCTCACCTGTTGCAGGGCAGCTGACGAGATACTTTAGTTCCCCCCCACCCCTACCCCTCACCACACCCCGATGCTGTGTAATATACTTACAGGGCTGAATTATTTCAATCTATTCGTATGTAAATCCGTCATGGGCAGAATGGATGATTGGTATCTTCATCTACCGCTTCAACAGCCACGATAAGTGCACATTGATTAGGAGAAGCAGTTATCCCTTTCGTCCATCGAGCCTGCTGCAAAATTCAGAATGCTCATTGTTGATGTGAGTGTGGCTGAACATTCCTTTTGAGTCTGTCTTCTTGTTCATCAAACCCTCTGGAACCGAACCTTGAATGTTTTCAGTCACCCAGTCCTCACAGCATATTGAAAATGAGAACACCACAAATTGCACAATCCTAAAGAGAAAGCTGTATCTCTATCCCAGTCTGAAATAGGAATGCCTTATTCTCAAAGATTGTTCCCTTCAAACCAATCACTGCCCTTTGAATCACAACAATTAGGAACAGATATAGACCATTCAGCCCCTCAAACCTGACTACACTACCATTAATGCGGTTCACTCAAATACTTTCCAAAGTTAGCATCCACTTAATTCGCAGAAAGAGAATCCTATACAGCATAAGTTCATATGCAAATGAGAAACTGGAGCAGAATTAGGCTATTCGACTCATCATTGCTGAAATCTTTCTCCAAGCCATTCACTTGCCTTGCCCGACTGACCATTGATTGCCTATTAATTGTTGTGTAGGCTTAGTCTTACCAGATCATAGGTTCTGCTCTTTTATTAGCGAGAAACGACTGGTGGTGATTTAAACTGAGGGCCACCAGACCACAGGTGAGGGAAACGGTGGCGAAGGAGGGTCCTTCATGTGGAACTCAAACCGCTAATGGGAACTGATCCCATACTGTTGGCGTCACTCTGCTCTTAAAACAACTGAACTAAACGAATTCTCTACCTATTGAACTGATATATATATATATATATATATATATATATACATATTTCTTGCTATATATTTTATACGTATATATATATATATATATAAAACACATACCCCTGTGTGTTTGTGGGTGCGTGATTGGGGGAGGGGATTCATGTGTTTGCGTGTATGTGCCCATATTTGTGTATATCTCTTTGTGCATGTGTCCTGTGTATTAGTGTCATTGTCTCTGCTTGTGTGTACTTCAGTCTGCATCTCTGCAATCTTGTTTTCCAAGTCATTCCATTAATGAATCAAAGTCTCCCACCTGTCTTCTGTTGTCCTTTTTTTTAATATTCATACGACACTGCACTCTGCTGGTGACCCCACACGATTGCATGAGTGGCAGTTTTTTCTTCGAGAAGGCACCAAATGATGTCAATCTCGAACGATGCACAGTTGTTTTGTTTCTCAAATAGTATATTTGGAAGCACAGAGCAGTTTTGCTGTAATAAGCAATGTTGTTCCTGCGATATTCCGACCTCTATTGAGTCTTTTTCAGACTTTTCGATTCTTTCTCGCATAGTTTTTAACCATTAGGAAACATTACAAGTTGCTGAATGTGCAATAACTTATCTCATCCCCTGATAAAATGGTTCAGTTGGAGGTGCACACTTCTATTCTGATGGACCCAACGCGCTGTCATGTTGGATGGTGCTGTGATCTGCAATTCTCCCTCTCTGCATTCCAGACTGAATCATTGAGGCCGGTCATCCTGTGCCCCTGTCGCTGTTGGCGACGTTTATCTCTTTTAGCATCACAGAGACTGCCAAACTTGTATCCACACACAGACTCGCGAAGAAACAAATACACATATAAATGTACCTACACTTAAATACACATTCATACAGATACACAAACAGTAATACAGAAACACAGGCATACACAATAATGCCTTGACATTTATACAGACGTTGGGAATCTGTAAGTATATCTTTAGATCTTCGGTTATTTTCTCACTATGTCACTGGCTGTGTCGTGGTTTCTCAGCATTACTCTTACTCAGATGTTTGAGTTTGCCAGTATGTCAGTTGACTTGCGTGGAGCACGATGTCGTACAATTTCCATGCTTGCAGATATGTGACAGATGAAGATCAAAGTAGAGCAGTGGGAGGTGGTGCGCTTTGGTAGGAATGACTTTGAAAGACAGCATAAAACAATCTGTATCTTTCTTGACGGGGTCGAAGAGCAGTGGCTCCTGGATGTGTATGAGCACAGATTATTGAAGATGCAAGGACAGATAGGGAGAGCAGCAAATACAACAGGTACATTTCAGTTTCCGAGCTGTTAACAGTAGTATGCGTAAGAGAGTGCCACCGTGCTTCCTTCCTGGGAGTTGTTGTGACTGAGACAAAGTATTGTCAGATTCAGCCCAAAGAGTCTTAGACTTTGCTTAGCCGACCCCCCGTTTCAAAGCTTAGCTGCTTGTCCATTACTCGCTATCACAGAGAAGGAGCTAAACGTGACTAACATTTGTTGGGGGGGGGGGGGAGAGGGGCAGTATTTGTGGCAAGTCATCATAAATCTATTAGTTTTAAAATAGAGGTGGAAACGGACGAACTGGAACTAAAATGTCAGGTTCGAAATTGGAGGAAGGTCAAATTTGATGATATTAGGCACGAACTTTTAAAATACGATTGGACCTCATAGTGGCCATCTGGGAAGGGGGACGCCGACAACAACGAGATATCAAGAGTTCAGAGTCAGTATGCTCCTGTTAGGGTAAAGGGTAAAGGTGGGAGTTGTGCGAAATGCTGGATGACTCGAGAAGTTGAGGTTCTGTTCTTGGATAAGTTGAAATCATATGTCAGATATAGACAGCAGGAATCGAGTTTTTTTCAATATTCAGTCATGGGACGAAGGTGTCGTTGGGTAGGTAGAACTTATTGGCCATCTCTAATTTCCCATAGGTCAGTTCAGAGTTAAACACATTGCTGTGTGTCTGGAGTCACATGTAGACTAGACCAGGTAAGTATCAGGGTGTCGGTTTGTTCGCTGAGCTGTAGGTTTGATATCCAGACGTTTCGTTACCTGGCTAGGTAACATCATCAGTGGCGAACTCCAAGTGAAGCGAAGCTGTTCTCTCCCGCTTTCTATTTATATCTTTCTCCTGGATGGGGTTCCTGGTGTGAGAAACAAAAGCTCACTCACTTTAATATTTTCAGTCCGAGACCAAATATCGGAATCAGCCGTTTATTTGTACACTTGCAAGTGGGTGCCCTGTCCAATTGCCAGGTACGGCAATGAGAAATGCACAGGATAACCCAATAAACTCTTGCAATTTGTACAATTTCTTTTCCCATATGTTTTCCTTATTCCATTATTTGTTCCCTGCTTCGCTTACGTCACTCATTTCCTTAAGACGGAAAAGGTGTTTATCCTGTCTTGTCCGTGACAAACTCTGATATCTGACTCCCATAAGGGTGTTTGACGTCAGTCTACCGTAGGTTATTGATAAGGCATATCTTTTCTTCTATCAGCATCTATTTCTATCCAAGGCCACTTTGACCTCTTTAATTAGGGTTTGTTCCTGTGTCTCTGTGCAAGCGGGGAAAACAGATGTTTTCCTGTTTGCCCACACATCCACCATTGTTCTGAAATCACGTCTCATGCTAACATACCATTTTCATTTTGCTGAATATATATTTTCTCATTCCTGTTCTGTATCAGAATTTATAGTTGCAGAAATAACATTAATTCATTTATATCCCACAATTTCCCCTTTTTCTTTTCATTACTATCTGTTATCTTCTGCATTTTTGTCTCCTTTTTTTTAAACATTGTTGCTAAAATTCGCAAGCATAATTTCAGAGATTTCATCCATCTTAGTCTCACTCATCTCCTTATTATTTAGTTGATAAAGTTCCTCTGTCTGATTCCCCTCAGGGGCACTCGTTTCACCAAGGCTGTTTCAATCAGTCTTTGGTTGAGCCCTCGTATACAGGGCCGAAAATGTGTTGCTGGAAAAGCGCAGCAGGTCAGCCGGCATCCAGGGAACAGGAGAATAGACGTTTCTGGCATAAGCCCTTCTTCAGGAATGACGAAAGTTTGTCCAGCAGGCTAAGATAAAAGGTAGGGAGGAGGGACTTGGGGGAGGGCCGTCGGAAATGTGATAGGTGAAAGAGGTCAAGGTGAGGGTGATAGGTCAGACTATCAGGCTCCTACAAACCGACCGACTCCCACAGCTACTTGGCCTACACCTCCTCCCATCCTGCCCCCTGTAAAAACGCCATCCCATTCTCTCAATTCCTTCGACTCCGCCGCATCTGCTCCCAGGAGGACCAGTTCCAAAAACGCACAACCCAGATGGCCTCCTTCTTCAAGGACCGCAGTTTCCCCCCCGACGTGGTCGACTATGCCCTCCACCGCATCTCTTCCACTTCCCGCTCCTCCGCCCTTGAACCCCGCCCCTCCAACCGCCACCAGGACAGAACCCCACTGGTCCTCACCTACCACCCCACCAATCTCCATGTACAGCGCATCATCCGCCGTCATTTCCGCCACCTCCAAACGGACCCCACCACCAAGGATATATTTCCCTCCCCTCCCCTATCAGCATTCCGTAAAGACCACTCCCTCTGTGACTCCCTCGTCAGATCCACAACCCCCAACAACCCAACCTCCACTCCCGGCACCTTCCCCTGCAACCACAGGAGGTGCAAGACTTGCGCCCACACCTCCCCCCTCACCTCCCTCCAAGGCCCCAAAGGAAACTTAACTTCCATATCCGCCACAGATTCACCTGCACCTCCACACACATTATCTATTGCATCCTCTGCATCCGATGTGGCCTCCTCTATATTGGGGAGACAGGCCGGCTACTTGCGGAGCGTTTCAGAGAACACCTCTGGGACACCCGAACTAACCAACCCAACCACCCTGTGGCTCAACATTTCAATTCCCCCTCCCACTCCACCAAGTATATGCAGGTCTTTGGACTCCTCCATCGCCAGACCACAACAACACGACGGTTGGAGGAAGAGCGCCTCATCTTTCCCCTTAGAACCCTCCAACCACAAGGGATGAACTCGGATTTCACCAGTTTCCTCATTTCCCCTCCCCCCCTGGAGGGTCCACTGGCCCTTTGATCCGAGTGTAATGAATCCAGCCTTTCTCCGCCGTCCTTATTGCCGTTTCGGTAGTCAAAAGAGCCTGATACGGCCCTTCCCAGTCTGGCTGCAGCTTAATCTCTGTCCATGATTTTATTAAGATCCAATCTCCTGGCCGGATGGGATGAACAGCAAATTCAAGGGGCGGAGTCTGTGCCAATAGAACCTGTTTTCTGAGGAAAGATAAAGAGGAGGACAAGCCCAGTTTATACTTCTTTAAAAACAAATCTTTAGTTTCGGGAATTGGCAATTCTCCCTGCGTTCCCAGATAAGGTAATCCAAATAAGATTTCATAGGGGGATAGTCGCAAATCTTTCCTCCGCCAAGGGACAAGCCCAAAAGGCATCCTTTAAATCTATCACACTAAACCATCTGTAATCATGAGGAATCTTACTTAATAACGTGTAGGAGTTTGGCACCACTGGGTGCCTGATCTGTACTATTCGATTTAATGTTCTCAAATCCTGCACCAATCGATAAATTCCATCAGATTTCCACACTGGTAGAATTGGGGTATTATAAGGAGACATACATGGTTCCAATAGTCCATCTCTAATCAGTCCCTCAATTACTGCTGCATTCCTCGTTTACCTTCTATGGAAACAGGATATTGTCGTTCATAGATAACGTCTCCTTTTCGTTTTAAATTTATTGTAAGGGGAGGGATCTGTAGTTTTCCACGATTCCCTTCTCTAGCCCATACAATAGGGTCTATCTTTCTCTCTGCATCCTCTGTCAACATCGCCAGTTGTACAACTAATTCTTTTTCCTCAATTCCAATCTCCAGTCCTAAAAGGATAATTAAGTCTCTCCCCAGTAAGTTACTTCCGATATCAAGGATATACAGCAGTTCCCCTGTGACCCTATCCTTAGGATCTTCTATCATCATAGGTTCAAATACGGGAACAGTAAATCCTTCCCCTTTTACCCCTGAAACAAAGAAACAATAATTGACCGTGTCGACATTTCTACCTTCTTTGTTTTAAAATTCAGCAATGACCGTGCTGCCCCCGTATCTACTAGGAAGACTACCTCCTCCCTACAGGGTCCCACCTTCAAGTTTATCAAGGGTTCCTGGTGGGCCCCCGAGGGCAGGAACCCCTGACACCCCTATTCTTCATCATAATTCATAAGCGGAATTGCCCTTTCTTCCTTTGTAGATCAGGACACCCCCGCTTAAAATGCCCCTTTCCTCTCTGTCCTACATGTTGCCACCCGCCGCTCCGTTTGCTCACTATTGGTTCCATTGCCCCCTTAATTACCTCATCTACTGCAGCTACCATCATTTTCACCTTCTGTTTTTGTCTCTCATCCTCCCTTTTTACAAACACTTTCTGTGCCTCTCTCAACAATTCATCTAATGGTTTTTCGCTCCATCCTTCTATCTTCTGTATCTTTCTCTGTATATCTGGCCATGCTCTTGTCACAAAATGTACTTTCAACAGACCCTGTGTCACTGGGTCCTCAGGGTTCATTCCAGAATATTTCCGCGTTGAGTCCCTTAATCTTTGCAAGAAAGCTGAGGGAGTCTCATCTTTCTCCTGTCTAATTTCAAAGGCTTTAATCAAATTCTGTGACTTCGGAACTGCCGCTCTTATTCCTTTTAGAATCAGGTCTTTCAATTCCCTCATTTCCTCTCTATGCTCCGGGTTTTGGTTTTCCCACTGGAGGTCTCTGAGGGGAAACTTCACCTCTCCCTTCCAGCATCCCCATCTCCAATCGGGTGTTCCCTGTCCCATATTTTAATGGCAGCTCCTCGTATAAGTCCCCGTTCCTCCCCAGTAAATAGTATATTCAAAATAGACATTAATTCAGCCCAGGTATACAGACTGGGCCCCAAAAATTGATCAATTTGTTCAGACAATCCCACCGGATCCTCAACCAGGACCTTCATTTCCTTTTTAAATGTTCTGACCTCCCCACTGGTGAGGGGGGCACTTACAAACCCAATCTCTTTGTCCCCTATGGGTCTCATGCTAACATACCATTTTCTTTTTGCTGAATATATATTTTCTCATTCCTGTTCTGTATCAGAATTTATAGTTGCAGAAATAACATTAATTCATTTATATCCCACACTGGGGTTTGTGGTTGTGTCGTTTCATGTTCGTTTTCTGAGGGGTTGATGGATGGGATCTAGATCTATGTGTTTGTTTATGGCGTTGTGGTTGGAGTTCCAGGCCTCTAGGAATTCTCTGGCATGTCTTTGCTTAGCCTGTCCCAGGATAGCCAGTCTACTAAGACCCCTCAGAATCCTAGTAGCACACAAACCCACCAACACTCTCAAACAAAAACTAACAAACTTAAAATACCCAATACATCCCATGGACAAAACCAACGTCATCTACAAAATTCCATGCAAGGATTGCCACAAACACTACATAGGACAAACAGGAAGAAAGTTAGCCATCAGAATATATGAACACCAGCTAGCCACAAAATGACACGACCTTCTCTCCCTCGTCGCCCTACACACGGATGAAAAAAGCCACCATTTCAACTGGGACAACACATCTACTCCGTGACAGGCTAAGCAAAGGCATGCATGAGAATTCCTTGAGGCCTGGCACTCCAAACACAACGCCATAAACAAACACAAAGTTCGAGATGCCATCTATCAACCCCTCAGAAAATGAACAGGAAATGATATCACCACAAACGCCAGGAACCCCATCCAGGGAAAGATGTAAATAGAAAGCACGACACAACGGCTTCGCTTCACTTGGAGGTCACCACTGATGATGTTACCTAGCCAGGTAACGAAACGTCTGGATATGAAAGCTACAGCTCAGCGAGCAAACCGACACCCTAAATCTCAACCTGAGCTACATAAATTAACAAACCTTGCAATAGGTAAGTATTGCAGTTTGCTTCCTTAAAGGACAATCGTCTATCAGATTGGTTTTCCAAACAATTGAAAATGGATTAATCATCGTCATTAGACTCTTAATTCCATGTATAAAGTGAATCGCCAGAGCAGTCTAAAGTCAGTAGTGCTGCACCTCAGAAGGAAATCAGGAGGGCAAACAGGGTAAAAGTGGTCGCTATGGCAAGTAAAGTTAAGAAGAATTTTAAGGCTTTTTAGAAATGCATTAAAGAGAAAAGAGCAACGAAGGAGATCAACAACGTTGCCGATGTGCAGAACTGCTTGGGATGAAAGAGGTATCACAAAAGCATTTTGCATCATATTGACTGTGCAGGAGGTTATGGAAGCTCGGGAATTTCGAAATAATCAATGACATCTTGGAAATTGTCTGTATTACAGAGGAGTTCTTAAAACGTATAAAGTTGGAAAAATCTCCAGGACCTGATCAGATGTACCCTCGAAGTCGTGGAAAGATAGGGAACTGAATGCTGGGCCCCATGATCAGAAATATGAATCGTTGATAGCCACAGGTCAGGTGTTGGAAGACTGGAGTTTGGCTAACGTGGTGTCATGACTAAAAGAATCTCAGAAGGGTGATAAAGAAAAGTGGTGAGCCTGACGCTATTTGTGAATAGTGCCAGATCAATGCAGGGTTGCACATGTCCCAACCTGTTTATAAAACAAGACAGAGATAAAACAACAGACCAGCTGTATAAAATGACTGATGGAGCCATGTCTAGAGGCCATAAAGCAATGTACAAATATTTATTGTTCACTGACTTTGTGCAATGCTGCTCCAAGTTTAAAATGCTCATTTATTAAGGCCTTTCAGAACATTGAGACATCGTTCAGAGCACCGGAACTGCTGCTCAGGAATGGGGAGAAACCAATATGACACAATGTGCCTGTTACAGAGGGATATGAGGACGTTCGTCAGACCATACGAGCCTTTTCCTACTTACAGAGTTGGAAAGCTGAAATTTGGCACATTTTGCAAAAGGAATGAGTCAAAACATAGAGAAGTGTTGCTGCAGCTGCGCGAGGTGTTAATGAACGGACACCTAGAGTAGATAATGCTGTTTGTTTTTCTGTAACTGAGAAGGGTGAGAGCTCCAGCAAAAACTGTTAACTAGCTGTTTATCATTCAAGGGTTGCTGCGACATTTAATGCCTCCGGTCTGCTATAAACGCTGAGGAGAAGGCCATTCATCCTATTGAGCCTAGTACAGAGGGATAGGATGAGGGCATTCCATCCAGACCGAGTAAATGTTCCCTTTTATTCTGATATAAAAATTTTGTAAGTAAGAGGTTAACGGAACCTATTTGTACAGTCATGATTTGAAGACGCTGGTGTTGGACTGGGGTGTACAAAGTTAAAAATCACCAATTTATAGAACAATAGAATTTATAGCCCGTTTTATCGTGGGATGTAATTGAAATTATACATTGAAAAAGACCCAGATTATTTCTTTCATATGTAAATCAGAAAACACCTTTTAAAAGATACATTCTCTGTTTATAACACGGTGCTTAGTCTCTCTATGTTGACTACCCAAACCTTTGCCAGTTGTTCACATTTGAACTGATTTCCTCCATGCGTATTCTATCTCAAAAGAACGGTTTTCATATCGACTGCAAGCAACACACCCACACAAATACACATAATGTATTACCTTATGCTTGTGCAAATGAGATACAGAACTATACATTTTAGGGAGTTCATTTACTTTCACTCGATGGATATGAGTGATATATTGCAATGGTTTGCAAAACAGATAGCCCAATTTATGGAGTACTCCACTCGAACGGTCTGCACATCTCTCCATTCTGGCTGGTACCTTGCCCCGTTTATGGTGTCTGGGGCGGTTCGATGAGGCAGATTCAGAACTTGATGTGACAAATCATTTCTACTGATCTGACAATGTCTTTATTGAATTTTCTCGTCCTTGCGATTGGGCCAACCATTGTCTCACTTCTGCTGTCAGTTCTACTCTCCTTTCTCCTTATCCATAAGTTCACAACATGTTAGCAATTAATTAATTAATTAATTACTTGTCTTTCTGTGTCTTTCCCTGAACTTGGCTTTTGACTTCTCAGTGTGTCGAGTGTTGGCATTTTGTAGATCAGAAAAAACGAAATGGTGTGTTTCGGGCCGTTATTCACTTCCCATTGTGTCCCATGTGGTGCTCCATGTTGGATATAGATGCTTTTCATCAGCTTTGACGTATGTCTTTGTAACTTGGTCTGTGCCTGTCCCCGGACCGCCTGTTTATCCCTCCCAGCTGATTGTGCGGTCAGTAACATGAGGAAGTCCCTCAAGTATTATATTGAACGGTCAGACATCTATCTTGCAGCTTACGGACTTCTACCTGTCTCCTGTTATTGAAAAGTTAGTGCAGGTGCTGGGGATGTTATGTTGGAGGTTGTACTGTGAGCTGCCTCAGATATTCAGGGAGACATGCGGAATCTGGAAGGGGAGACAAGGCGCTATGTCTTCCCTTCTTGTGGATCGTTTCACGGAGCATCTCTGGGTCACCCGCACCCACCAACCCCACCGCCCTTTGGCTAAACACTTCAGCGCCCGCTCCCTCTCCATCAACGACAGGCAGGTCCAGCCAACCGTTGCTACTCGACGCCTGAATGAAGAATGCCTCATATTTCGCCTTGGGACCCTAGAAACACAAGGGATAAATGTGGATTTTAACAGCATCCTCACTTCCTCTCCCCCTACATTATCCCAGTCCCAAGTCTCCAACTCGACACTGCCCACCAGACTGTCCATCCCTCCTCCCTCAGAACTATCACCTTCTCCTTCACCTTAAAACACACATCGCCTTCTCAGCTAACTCCCCCACAACCCCAACCCCGTCCGATTTATCTCTCAGCTTTTTCCAACAAGCCTCATTCCTGATGAAGGGCTGATGAAACGTTGATTTTGCTGCTCCTCGTTTGCTGCCTGACCTGCTGTGCATTCCCAGCAATACATTCTCGACAACACAATGATGTTTGTAAATAAATGATATGGGAGAAACCTTTTGTGTTGTAAGTAATAATTATCGATAAAGTTAACATGACTGTCCGATGCAGTATTGGGAAACAATTAATGCAGTGCATTTGAGTTTTTAGGAATACTTTTTCATAAAGTCCCACGCCTAGAGTGCAAAATCAAACCGAGTGGTATTGGGGTTAATACATGAACATGGTTTTAGAATGGGCGAGCTCACAGGAAGCAATGTATCGCTTTAAAGATAGCCTTGTTTTGTAGCAAAAGCAACATGGGATACCACAGACAGTGGTACTTCGGCCTCACCTATTCCCAGTACATCTCAAACATTTGATTGAGAGGATCAAATGCAATATTTACAAGTCTGCTGTTGGTTCTAGCCGATGTTCGATTGTAGTGGGTGAGGAGGATGTACTAAAGCTCCAAGGTGATTGAGACAAGTGGAGTGACTAGGCAAATACGTGGCAGCTGAAGAGCAATGTGTGTAGATCTGATGTTGTGATCTTTGGTGGGAAACATAGAATGGCAAAATATCATTAGAAAAGGCATTGGTGAAAGAACGTTGTTAGAATAAGGTGAATTATGGTCATTTTCTTTTCTCCGCTGCAAACCCCTCCGAGGTCAATGCAGGACAGTGAGTTTTGAAGCCAGACGTCAATACTGGGAATGGCATTGACACGCTGACCAGTGTACATAGACCCACATGAGTAGCTGTAACACTGAAAAGTGTCTGGATCTCCTTTCACTACAGTCACCGAAAGCAATATTACAGGAATGGAAAACAGTTAAGAAGAGAAATGTGGCGTTGCACTTCATTTCCAGGGGATTTGAGTCCAGCAGTGATGGTATCTCACTGCAACTGTACAGGGACTTGGTGATACCTCATCTCGAACATTGTGGAGGATTGTGTGAGGTTTTGGACTACTTAACTGACAAACGACAAACCAGACATTGAGGGAGAGCTGCGAAATAGACCCAGACTGATCTCTGGGATGAAAGGATTGTGTGGGAGAAGAGTATCGGGCGAATGAGCCTGTATTCCTTGGGGTTTAGGATAATGAGTGGAGATCTCAGTGACATATATAATTCTTTAACAGGGTGAAACCGATTGGAAGCAGGGATGATAATTCCCCTGGCTGGGACGTCTAAAACAAGTGCCCACAGTATTAGGTAGACAGGTCACTCTGCATTGAGATGACAATAGATATCTGCGCTCAGAGACTGTTGAACCTGGGGGACTCTCTCGCACATAAGACTGTGGAAGTCAAGGCACTGAATATAAATGAGGATTTCTATACACTAGATGGAGAGAACAGGCGTATGATGTCGAGATAGAGCACCAGCCTTCATTTTTATATTATGGTAGAAAACTCAATGAACCAAAGGGATTAATAAAATGTCTCTTTATATATTTTTATCATAGATAATCTTATTAATGAATATGCACATTGTGTGGGCAAAGTGCATTGATGGGATATTATCAAATGAACTAGAATGGGTGGAGGCTCAATGTGTTGAATGACTGCCTCCTTTCCCGATGTTTCTGTGCAGTCTGTGGGAAAATTCTGTAAATGTTGTCACAAGCTGTCACGTGTTCGGAAGGAGGGCTCTGCAGGTCTGCAGGACTGTGTATCCGGATACTTTTTTCCAATTCTAAGCCTGGTGATGGGTGGGCTCTCAAGATTATCCTTGAAGACCTCAGAGAAATGTGATATAATTGATGGTCTGCTTGGCCCTTTCGGAGACTATTGAAGAGTTCATCATATGTCTATGTGTCTGACGTCACGTTTAGGCCAGACCAGGAAAGCATGCGAGATTTGCTTCCTGAAAGTACATTGGGGAATAAAGTGGTGATTCCAATCGACGTTGAATTCAGGGTCATTGTTACTGACAATAGATTTTCGATCTCGATATTTGATTAATTGTTTTTAACTTTCACCAGCTGTCAGAGCATTAACCTGCCCTGGATTCATAATCCAATGGCATTTCCACAACAGCACCATCTCAACATAGGGACCTATCAGAAACCACACTGAGCAGGTTATTTCTTAGCTGTTTGACAGCTCTGTCAAAAAGAACTCCCACCAATGTTACTGTCTTGATGGGACTGAAGCAGTGGTAATTGGTCAACTTGCAATTATTCTTCTCTTAGGAGATGGGACACAGCTAAATAATTTTGCACGTTGTTAGGGAGCTGTGAGAGTTGGAGCTGGAATGAAACAGTTTCCCGAGGGACAACATGCAGCAGAAATTTTCAGTCCTTTTCCAGGAATGGTGTCATGGCCCATTGTCTTTGTTGTATCTATTATGCTCAGCTGTTTCTTCACGTCAGGTGCAGTGAATCGAAGTGGTTGAAGTCGGAAATCTTTGATTCTGTGGGTATAATGGCGAGGGTGAGATGGATCATCGACTGAACACTTCTGGCTGATGATAGCGCAAATAGTGCATGCTTTGGTTTTACCCTGATGTGCAGGGCTATTACATCGTTAATAATTGGGATATTTGTGGAGCCATCTCCGCCATTAAGTTGTTTATTCGTTCATCACCATTTACGACTAGATGGGGCCAGAGTGAAGAGTTTTGATCTGATCTGTTGGTCTTGAAATCATTTCACCTTCTCTTTCAGATGTTAGTTCTGCTGTATGGAATGCAACCAGTCCAGTCCAGTAACTTTAACAGGTTGCCATCAGGTTTCAGTACACACGTTTCTAACCCTGGCATGTGCAACACATCCATCACTGAATCATAGATCGGCTCGTTGGTGATGGTAGACTGAGAGAATATACTAGGGAAAAGGTTTCAGGTTGTGGTTCAATACCATTTTGCTGCTGCTGCTGCTGTGGCTTGCGTTATTACATCAATGTTAAGAATGTTATTTTCAAAGTAGGGGGAGCACGAACTTTGAAGAGGATTTTTGTCCTAGACATGAGCTGAGAGCAGCAAAGCATTGGCAATGAAAGAGATTTATAATGTCATAGAGTCTTAGATTGACACAATATACAAAGAAACCCTTCAGCCCAACGTGTCCATGCTCACCAGGTTTCCTAAACTGTACTAATCCTGTTTGTCTGCATCTGGCATATAGCCTTCCAAATCTTTCCTACTCACGTATCCATGGAATTGTATTTTAAATGTTGTAATTGTATGTCCCTGTACTGCTTTCTCTGGCAGCTCATTACATATACACAGCAGTCTGTGCGAAACATATAACTCTTCGATCTCTTTTACCTCCCGACACTCTTTCCTTAAACCTGTACCTTTGATTTTGGACACCTCTACCCTGGGTAAAAGACCTTGGCTATTTACCCTATCCATTCCCAACATAATTATAACACTCTGCAAGTTCACCACTCAGCTTGCTACACAAAAGGGAAATTAATTCCCAGACTATCAAAGACAGCGATCTAGGAATTAGTACCGGTACCACGTGCTAGCCAAAATAAAAATGAACGAATAGGCAGGATGAACACGTGGCTTGGGGAATGGTGTAGAAGGTTCAGGTTTGTTGGACATTTGGATTGGTTCTGCGGAAGGTGGGACAATTAAAGATTGGATGGTCTACACATGAACCAGACTGGAACTAACGTCCTTGGAGGAGGTTTTGCTCCTGCTGAAGGGGAGGTTTTAAACTAACGTGGCAGGGGGCTGGAAACCAGCATAGCAAAGAAGTAGACAACAGGGGGAAACTGAAGGCTACAAGAATCATGAAGTTAACATAAATAAGGGGAAGATTAGGCAGATGAATGCAAAGAACTGGTCGCCTCAAGTGCATATACGTTCATGCAAGGAGTATAGTGGGCAAGGCAGATGAACGTAGGACTTGGGTTGGTGCCTGGGATTATGTCGTTATTACAGTCAGAGACTTGGTTGAAAGAACGGCCTGATGAGCAACTAAATGTTCCAGGATATAAACGCTCCAGACAGGGCAGGGAGAGAAGTATAAAGGGTGGGGAGGAGTTGCATTGCTGCTCAGGGATGCTCATTGCGGCTCTGCAAAAAGAGGGCATTATGGTGGGTTTTAGTAGTGAAGCATTACGGGTGGAAACGAGAAAAAAGAAGGGTGCAGTTACATTGTTGGAGGGAAAAGTACAAAACTGGGCCAACGCAGTTATATCAAAATTAGGCAGAAGCTGGGAAATGCGGATTGGGAGCAGCTATTTGAAGGGAAGTCAACATTTCATATGTGCGAGGCTTTCAAATATAGTGTAAAGATAGTGCAGGATAAGCATGCCCCGTTGAAAGCAAAGGATAGGAAAGGTAAGATTCGTGAACCGTGGATGACAGGAGAAATGGGGCGAGTATCCAAGAGGAAAAGAGAAGCGTACATAAAGTCCAGATAGCGAAGAACAGAACGGGCCGTCGTGGAATATCGGGACAGTAGGACCATTCTTTAACGCGGAATTAAGCGGACTAATAAGATTGAAGAATTCATTGTTGGGCAGGTTTTGGAAAAATGCAGATGTAGCCAAGTTGTTGTTTTGGGTGATTTCAACTTTCCCAAAATCAACTGGAATCTCCTTGGAGAAGATTGCTTGAATGGAGCCGCTTTTTGTCAGGTTTGTTCAGGAGGGGTTCCTTACTCAGTATGCAGACAGGCCGACGAAGGAAGAAGCTATTTTGGATTTGGTGCTCGGAAATGAGCCAGGACCGGTGCAAGATCTCGCGGTGGAGGACACTTTGGTGATAATCATCATAATTGCCTCACATTTATCACAGTCTTGGAGAGGAAAGGCAGCAGTTACAGGAAGGGAAGATACTTTATTGGGGAAAAGGAAATGATGACGCTATCAGACAGGAGTTGAGAAGTACAGCATGGGAGCTATTGTTCCACAGAAAGGGCGCAGCAGACATGTGAAGATTGTTTAAGGAGAAGTTGTTGCGAGTGATGCAAAAACTTGTTCCTCAGAAAGGTAAGAAGGGGACAACGAGAACAGATGAACTTCGCATCCAGAGGAAGAAGGCAGCTTACGTAAGGTGGAGGAAGCAAGGATCTACCACAGCTTTAGAGAATCACAGGCTTGCTAGAAAGGAGCTCAGAAGTGGACTGAGGAGAGTCAGGACCGGGCAGGAAAAAGGCATTTAACTCATCCGTGAGGAATAAGAGAATGATCAGGATTAAAGTAGGGCCGATCAGAGACAGCGTAGGGAACTTGTGCGGAGAATATAACCAGACACGGGAAGCCCTAAATGAGTCTTTTGCTTCGGTTATCACAAAGGAAAGGGACCTTGTTTCGAATGGGAGATTTGAGAAACTCGTATACAGGCTTGATTCGATCAAGGTCGATGAAGCTGATGTGGTGGAAGCTTTGGCAAACATTAAGATTGGGGAGTCCCCAGGGCAAGGCCAGATTTATCCCAAGCTACTCTGGGAATCGAAAAAGGAGGTTGTTCCACTTTTCAAGAAGGGTACGAAGGAAATACCTGGCAATTGCAGACTAGTTAGTCTTACATCTATGGTCAGCAAAGTTTTGGAAAGAATTCTGAGGAATAGGATTTATAATTAGGAGAAAGTGAGGACTGCAGATGCTGGAGTACGAGAGTTGAAAAAAGTGGTGCTGGAAAAACACAGCAGGCCAGGCAGCATCCGCGGAGCAGGAGAGTCTACGTTTCGGGCATGAGCCCTGCTTTATTCCTGAAGAAGGGCTTATGCCCAAAACGTCGATTCTCCTGCTCCTCGGATGCTGCCTGTCCTGTTGTGATTTACCAGCACGACGTTTTTCAACATAGGATTAATGACTATTTGGAAAAGCATAGCCCGACGAAAGGCAGTCAGCATGGCCTTGTGAGCGGCAGGTCATGCCTCACAAATTTTATTGAGTCCTTTGGGGAGGTGACGAGGCAGGCCGACGAAGGTCGAGCAGTAGATGTGGCATTTGATTAGATTAGATTAGATTACATTACAGTATGGAAACAGGCCCTTCGGCCCAACAAGTCCACACCGACCCGCCGAAGCGCAACCCACCCATACCCCTACATTTACCCCTATACCTAACACTACGGGCAATTTAGCATGGCCAATTCACCTGACCTGCACATCTTTGGACTGTGGGAGGAAACCGGAGCACCCGGAGGAAACCCACGCAGACACGGGGAGAACGTGCAAACTCCACACAGTCAGTCGCCTGAGTCGGGAATTGAACCCGGGTCTCTGGCGCTGCGAGGCAGCAGTGCTAACCACTGTGCCACCGTGCCGCCCACAAGGTGGCACTGTGCCACCGTGCCGCCCACAAGGTGATAAGGTTCCCTATGGTAACATCACTCATAAAGTCAGGAAGTATGGGATACAGGAGACTTGGCTATCTGGATTCAGAATTGTTTAGATGACCAAAGGCAGAGAGTGCATGTAGGTGGAAAGAATTCTGCCTGGAGGTCAGTGTTGAGTGGGTCGCACAGAGCTCTGTTCTTGGGCCTGTGCTCTTTGTACTTTTTAGAAATGTGTTGGGTGAGGAGTTTGAGGGGTTGGTGAGTAAATTTGCAGAACACACAAATGTTGAAGGTTCGTTTATAGTATCGAGGGATACTGCAGCTGCAGTGTGACATAGGTAAAATATAGTGCTGGGCTGAAAATGACAAATGAAGTTCAATCTTGACAATATGAGGTGATACATTTTGGAAGGTCGAACTCGAAATCTGAATATAGGATTCCAGACAAGATTCTTGGCAGTGTGGAGGAACAGAGAGATCTTTGTGTTCAAGTAGATAGATCCGACATAGTTGCTACCCAAGTGGATAGGAGTGTTAAAGAGCATATATTGATTTGGCTTTCCTTAAAAAGGGGATCGAATTTAACGCAACGAGGTTTTGTTACAGCTCTACAAGTCACTGGTGAGACCACACATGGAACATTGTGTCCCGTTCTGGACGCCGTATTGTAGGAAAGGTATAGAGGCTTTGGAGACGGTGCAAAAAAGGTTTACCAGGATGCTGCCTGGACTGGAGGGCTTTCCTTGTGAAGAGAAGTTTACCAAGCTCGGACATTTACCTCTGGAGATGAGGAAGAGACGTGACCAGATCGAGGTATGCAAGCTAATTAATGAAATAGATAGAGTTAATAGCCTGAGACTTTTTCCCAGAGCAGGATTGACTGGTACGAGGGCTCGTAGTTTTTAAGATATTAGGAAAAAGGTATAGAGGGGATGTCAGAGGAAGGTTCCTTTCGCAGAGAGTTGTGAATGCATGGAATGCGTTGTCAATGGTGATGGTGGAAGCGGAGTCATTCGGGACATTAAAGCGACTGCTGGCATGCAAATCGATCGCAGACAACTCAGGGATGTGTAGCTTAAGTTATTTGATTTTACATTAAGATTATTGCTCGGTACCACATCGTGGACCAAAGGGCCGACATTTCTATATTCTATGTTCTAAAAATGGTCATGAAATAATTTTAGTGAGCACAATTAATGAGAATTGCAAAGAAGCAACCGGGTAACTGGAGAAAGGATTGGTCCACTAAAGGATAAGGAAGAAAGGCTGCATTTTTAACCTGAGAAGATGTATGAAATTCTGAATGATTTCTTTGCATCAGCGTTCACTGAGGAGAGAAGAGATAGAAGTTTGATTACTCTGAATCACGCTCACATAAGTATGTAAGATTTGTTTGGTAGGCTCGAGCTTATTAAGGTGGACAAATCCACAGGACCGGGTGGGATGTATTCCAGGTTGCTCAGGGAGGCAAGAGAGAAAATACCTAGGCCCTGTCAGCTATCTTTGTAACATCCTTAAACACAGGTGACGTGCTGGAAGATTGGAAAATTGATCATTTTGCCCTCCAGTACAAGAGGGTACTCTGAACATTTCGGTTAACCACAGACCAGTGAGCCTGACATCAGTGGTGGGAAAGTTGCTGGAGAAGGAACTGAGGGGTAAAATCTATTTATATTTGGAACAGAACGGACTTATCAGTGATAGGCAAAACGGTTTTGTGCGGGAGAGATCGTGCCTTACCAACTTACTCGAATTCGTTGAGTAAGTAACTGTATTGATAGATGAAGGAAGGACTGTAGATGTCATATACATAGATTTGACAAGGCGTTTGATAAGGTTCTGACAGTAAACTAACGGAGAATATGAAGTCACATGGTTTGCAGAGTGTTCCAGCTAGGTGGCTAAAGAACTGATTGAAAAACAGGAGACCGAGAGTCATCGTTGAAGGGAGTTTCTCGAAATGGAGAAAGGTGACGAGTGGTGTTCCACAGGGATCAGTGCTTGCGCCAGTGCTGTTGTTGATGTACATAAATGATCTGGAAAAGAGCACTGTTGGGATAATCAGCAAGTTTGCAGATGACACGAAAATTGGTGGAGGAGCAGAAAACGTAGGACACTGTCAAAGAATGCAGGAGAATATAGATAGACTGGAGGGTTGGCAGATAAGTGGTAGATGGAGTTTAATCCAGGAAACTGTGAGTTGATGCATTTTGGAAAGTCTAATTTTAGAACGAATTATACAGTAAACAGAATGGCATTGTGAAAAGTTAATGAGTAGAGAGATAGGGGAGTGCAAGTCCATTGTACGCTGAACGTCGCTCACAGGTGGATGGATTGGTCAAGTAGGCATATAGTATGCTTGCCTTCATCGGATGGGGTATTGAGTATAAGAACTGTCAGGTCTGTTAAAATTGTACGAGGCATTGGTTCGGCCGCATTTGGAATACTGTGTACTTTTCTTTTCGCCACATTACCAAAAAGATGTGAAGGCTTTGGAGAGGGTGCAGGCAAGGTTTATGAGGATGTTGTCTGGTATGGAAGGTGCTACCTATGAAGAGTGGTTGAGTATCTTCGGATTGTTTTCATTAGAAAAAAGGAGATTGAGGCGAGACCTTATTGAGGTCTACAAAATCATAAAAGGTATAGACAGGGTAGAACGAGATTAGCGTTTTCCAGAGTGAAGGATTCAGGAATGAGATGTCACGCTTTCAAGGTGAGAGGTGAAAAGTTTAAGGGGGAGACTCGCAGCAAATACCTTACACAGAGGATGGCAGGTGTCCGGAACGCGTTGCCAGCAGAGGCAGGCACGTTAGATTCATTTCAGAAGCGTCTGAACAGATGGATGAGTACATGGGGAGCAGAGGGATACAGATACTTCGGAATTGGGTGACAGGTTTACACACTGGATTTGGATCGGCTCAGGCTTGGAGCGCCAAAGGGCGTTCTGGCTGTAAATTTTCTTTGTTCTTTGTTCTCTTTGTTTTATCCAGGCTACCATTATACCTCAGGACCTCCAATCTCTTTCTCATCATTGAAATATTTTGCACCCTTTCCGGTTTATAACATTCTTCGTATATCAGGGCAACAGGAATTGTACACAGTACTCCAAATGTGAACTTACTGTCCTCTTGAACAGCAACAGCATCATGTCCAAATTACTATATTCACTGCTCTGACTGATGAAGGTTATCGTACCTACTGCCTTCACACCAACCTGTCCACATGTGTAAGTCCTGCTCTGATTTGTCTTAATAAAGGCAGTACCTCATATTTATCTGCAGGAAGCTCCGCCTGCCAATTCTCGGCCTACTGCTGCAGTTAATTATGATCTTATTTTCCCTTTAAATGACCTTCTTCACTGCCATTTAACCAGCAATCCTCGGAATTCTAGTAGCACACAAACCCACCAACCCTCTCAAACAAAAATTAACAAACTTAAAAGACCCAGTACAACCCATGGACAAACTCAACGTCATCTACAAAATTCCATGCAAGGACTGCCACAAACACTACGTAGGACAAACAGGAAGAAAGTGAGGCACCAGGATACACGAACAAGACACAACAAGACACGACCCTCTCTCCCTCGTAGCCCTACACACGGATGACAAAACCAAAACTTCGACGGGGACAACACATCTATCCTGGGAAACGCTAAGCAAAAACATGCCAGAGAATTCCTAGAGGCCTGGCACTCCAACCACAACGCCATAAACAAACACATCGATCTCGACGCCATCTATCAACCCCTCAGAAAACGAACAGGAAATGACATCACCACAAACACTAGGAACCCTATCCAGGAGAAAGATACAAATAGAAAGCAAGAGACAACAGCTTCGCTTCACTTGGAGGTCGCCACTGGTGATGTTACCTAGCCAGGTAATGAAACGTCTGGATATCAAACCTACAGCTCAGCGAACAAACCTACACCCTAAGCCTCAACCTGAGCTGCAAACCTTCATAAACCTTGCAATAACCAGCAATTTGGTATCGTCTACAATTTTTACCATCCATCCTGTGTATATTCTCATCCAAAACATTTCTCAAAATAACAAACAACATTGGCCCCAGCACTGGTCTTGTGTCACACCGCTGGTCACCACAAATCTCTCCCTGCACCATTTGTCTCCTACTTTCATTTCGAAGCTCTTCCTGATCCCCTGTGACCTAACCTTATTAGCCAGGCTACCATGTGGCATCTTGTTAGGTCTCACGAAGGTCCTCGTAGAAAAACGTATGCTTGAACAGGCCCTGGGTGTTTATCTAACGTTGTGCATTTTCAAAATTCCGGTACTTCCTCTTCTGTAACGAAGCCGCATTTCAAAACATCACTGCATTGATTTATTTCCGTAAGTTCCCCAGTTTCCATGTCTTCCTCCATAGTAAATGCTGACGCATTTTGGGACCAGGGAACATAATTCTATTAGTATGATAATAGTCCTGAAAAACGAAATGTCTGCTCCACAAGTTTACGTAATAAATTGGGGCAAGGCCAGTTCTAATGGAATTGGGCAAAAACTTTAAGAGTTGATTGGAGGAATCTGTTGAAGGTGAAAGAACATCAGAAAAGTGGGAGTCATTAAAAAGCGAGACAGTGAAATTTCAGGAATTACATCTTCACCTTAGTGTGAAGGGCAATGCTAACAGGAGCAGGGCACAGGATATGTCAGGGCACATTGAGGCTTTGAACAAGGAATAAAGGAGGCATTCATCTGGTGCAAGCAAGACGTTGATTAGATTCCCAACAGTGTGGAAACAGGCTCTTCGCCCCAACAAGTACACAACAATCACCTAGACGCATTCCTCTCCACTTAACACTATGGACAATTTAGAATGACCAATCACCTAACCTGCACATATTTCGACAGTGGGAAGAAACCGGAGCACCTGGAGGAAACCTACGCAGACACGAGGAGAATGTGCAAACTCCACACAGACAGTTGCCCGAGGCGGGAATTGTACCCGGGTCCCTGGTGCTGTGAGGCAGCAGTGATAACTACTGAGCTACCGTGCCGCCCTTCATTTATGGAAACACTATAAGTTGCACAGTATACATATATCCTCCAAGGCGCATAAAGCAAAAGGGTAAGGTGACTCAACCATGATTAACAGACGAAGTTAAAAATTGTATTATATCAAGGGAAAGTCGTTCAGAAAAATAGCAGATATCATGGATTCATTGGAACAAAGGAGGACCAAGAAATTGATAAGGACATTAAAAAGACATCAAGAATGCAAACTAAATAGAAACATAAAGACTGATGCAAAGCTTCGGACAATATTTGAAAGGAAAGTTAAAGCCACGTGAAATGTTAAGCAGTGTGGAACAAATGTGGATAGGATAATTTATTGCTGATAAAAGAGAAATTGCAGGGAAACTAACTCGTTATATTGTGTCTGTCTTCGTGGAGGAATACATAACATCTCCCAGAAATACAAAGTGACCATGAGACTTGTGTAACGAAAGACTCAACTCATGCATTTCAGTAACGAGGTGTGTTTGAAAACATAACCGGGTTAGTGATAAGTCTGACAGACCAAATGTACTTCACAATGTAATTTCAGAGTAAGAAGCAATGAATAGATTGATTGCATTGAGCAACACAGTACTTCTCCTGTGGAATTTGGAAGGTTAGAAATGTATTCCACGATCCAAAAAGGGAAGAAGAGGATAAGTGGGGAAGTATAGACCAAGTAACTTGTCATGCACAGGAGAGAATCTGTTTAAATCTGTTATAACAAATGTGGTATTGGTCATTTAGAAAGTAATAGTAAACTTCAAGAGAATGCATATATGAAAGGGAAGTTATAATTTTCAGACATTTTTCTTGAAGATATCGCTTGTAGGTATAAACAATGGAGAACGAACAGATTTGATATAATTGTCTATTCAGGAGGATTGTTGTGGTTCTGTTCGCCGAGCTGGGAATTTGTGTTACAGACGTTTCGTCCCCTGTCTAAGTGACATCATCAGTGCTTGGGAACCTCCTGTGAAGCGCTTCTGTGATGTTTCCTCAGGCATTTATATCGATTTGAATCTGCCGCTTCCGGTTGTCAGTTCCAGCTGTCCATGGCAGTGGCAGGTATATTGGGTCCAGGTCGATGTGTTAATTGATTGAATCAGTGGATGAGTGCCATTCCTCTTTGGAATTCCATGGCTATTCTCTGTTTGGCTTGTCCTATAATAGTAGTGTTGTCCCAGTCGAACTCATGTTGCTTGTCATTTGAGTGTGTGGCTACTAAGGATAGCTGGTCGTGTCGTTTCGTGGCTAGTTGGTGTTTATGGATGCGTATCGTTAGCTGTCTTCCTCTTTGTCCTATGTAGTGTTTTGTGCAGTCCTTGCGTGGGATTTTGTACACTTCATTGGTTTTGCTCATGCTGGGTATCGAGTCCTTCGTCCTGTTGAGTTGTTGTCTTAGAGTGGCTATTGGTTTGTGTGCTGTTCTGAGTCCTCGTGGTCACAGTAGTCTGGCTGTCAGTTCGGAAATGTCTTTGATGTATGGTAGTTTGGCTCGTTCTTTGGGTTGTGGCATATCCTCATTCCGTTGTCTTTTCCTTAGGCGTCTGTTGATGAAATTGCGGGGGTATCCGTTTTTGGTGAATACATTGTATAGGTGTTCTTCCTCTTTTTGCAGTTCTGGTGTACTGCAGTGTGTTGTGGCCCTTTTGAACAGTGTCCTGATGGGACTTATTTTGTGTGTGTTTGGGTGGTGATTTCGTAGTTTAGGACTTGGCCTCTGTGTGTGTGGCTTTCCTGTATACCTTTGTGGTGAATTCTCCGTTAGGTGTTCTCTGTATCATCACGTCTAGGAATGGGAGGTGGCTGTCCTTTTCTTCCCCTCTAGTGAATCGGATGCCTGTGAGGCTGACGTTGATGATCCGGTGTGTGTTCTCTATTTCTTTGTTTTTAATGATTACAAAGGTATCATAACATATCTGACTCAGAGTTTGTGTTGAATTTGTTTAAGATTGTTTGTTCTAACCTTTGCATTACCATTTCTGCCATAAGTCCAGAGATGGGTGAGCCCATGGATGTGCCATTGATTTGTTCATATATTTGGTTGTTGAATGTGAAGTGTGTTGCGAGGCACAGGTCAAGTAGTTGGATTATGCAGTCTTTGTTGATATGTTCCCAGTCTTGTTGTCTGTTTTGTATGTTCAGCAGGCTGGCTATTGTTTCTCTGGTTAGGGTTTTGTCGATAGAGGTGAACAGTGCCGTTACATCGAATGAGACCATAGTTTCTTCCTTGTCTATGTGTATATTTCTAATGATGTCCAAGAATTCCTGTGTTGACTGTTTAGAGTGTCTGGATCCGTTGATCAGGTATATTAAATAAGTATCAAATAAGTGCTTCCCATGTCCTCAGTTTCAACTACCACTTCCCACTACGATCTTTCATTGGACCAAGTCCTACTAGCGACATTATACAATATCTAGTCTCGAGACTGTCGACCATACCAGTTTCAGTCGGCAGACCACACCAGGCTCAGTCTTCAGACCGCACCGTGCCCAGTCTCAAGGCCTCACGGGGCCCAGACTCCAGACGATACCAGGGCCAGTCTCCATAACACACCGGGCCAAGTCTCCAGACCGCAGCAGGCCCAGTCTCCAGGCCGAAGCAGACCCAGTCTCTGGGACACACTGGGCCAGATTGCAGAACATTCCAGGACCAGTCTCCAAACTGCATCGGGCCTATTGTACAGGCGACACCGGGCCAAGTCGCCAGGCCACACTTGGCCCAGTCTCCAGACCCCCGGGGCCCAGTCTTCAAATTGCAGCAGACACAGTCTCCAGACTGCCCCGGGCCCAGTATCCAGACCGCACTTGGACATTCCAGGCAGCACTGTTCTTTAAATCTTGAAGCCTTGATTCTCCTCGCGATCCTCTGGTCTGGGACTCATTTCCTCTATTCCCAAAGGAGTCACGTTAAAAAGACAATAGTTTGGCAAGAAAATACTCTCCAGAAAATAGAATAAATAGGGAAGACACAAAGTGTGAGCGGAGCATAGGTGTTCAACCTGGAACATTCTGACCCTGTCACCATCTTTATGACATTCCACGTTGCTTCCTTCTTCAAAGAATGTCTTTGAAGACTCAGAGCAGTTTTCTATGATTCCTTGCAATGTTGTCCTTGAGGTAATAACAGAAAGAGATAGACATACCCTTCGGTGGCCCGTATACTACCATTGGGGTTGTTTCATGACTTTACAATCTATTCTCACTATTCGTTCGAAGAGTATATCCAAAAAAACATTCAAACTTATAGAAAGCGAACTAAAATTAAACTCAACCTCTCCTAAATTACTTCACTCTGGGTGACCTCGATGCAATTTAACTGTTTGGTCTGCACAGCTCCCTGTGTTGGACAGACATCGAGTCCGCATGTGCAGGTAAATCCACTGCTGTGGTCTGCATAGATTCTGGTGCTGGACAGATAAATTTTCCAGGTCTATAGATCAAAGCACTGCTGTGGTCTGCTTAGCTCCCCATGCTGGACAGATATTTTTTCCAGCTTTATAGATCACTGCAGTGTTGCGGTCTCCCTTGCCCCCAGTGTTGTACAGAGACCTATGAGAAAGTGAGGATTCAGATGCTGGAAATCAGAGTCGAGAGTGTGCGGCTGGGAATGAACAGCAGGCCAGTCAGTATCCAAGGAGAAGGAGAATCAACGTTTCTGGCATAATCCCTTCATCAGAAATCTGATCAGGGCTTATGCCCGAAACTTCGATTATCTTGCTCTTCGCATGCTGTCCTGGCCTGATGTGCGTTCCCAGCATTCTAATCTGTGTTTAAAGGTCAATGCAGATCTTGATCGACACAGTGTCGTGTGCTTGACAGATATCTCCTCTGATTTAATTTTCTCTGTTATGGATTGAAAATGTATTATACCTAACAATTTCAGCTGATTTATAATGCCTTTCATTCTCATTTTGTGAATGGATCCTCGGTTTCTCACTGCATTAATGTTGCAGTGTGCCTATGTACAGTACATCATGTTGGTAAATATCTACTGTACTGGCAGCAACCACAGCCTCTTCATTCAGAAGCAGTTAACCATTACTATCGTCTTCAGGTCTCCACGTTGCCAGAAATGATAGCCTTCTGAATAAAGGCCATCCAGATGGAACACGGCTCAAAACGCAGCACCCCTCACCACGCCCCCGCCCCCAACCAACCACTTCAAAATATTCCGTGTGTAACGAGAGCAGTGGGGCCACTGGGAACATTAGGGAGCAGATCATCAGGGAGATGGAGCAACACTTCCCATGACTGAAAAGGTCAGACTGAACATAACAGTACACACTATGTCTCTAGGTCCTGTTATCTCCCTACATTTATTTAATATACAGACTGTTATTCTTGCTGAAAAATATCATAGTTTTACATATACCCACGTTACATTCCAGCTGCCAAGTCGCTGTCCATTGCTTATCCAATTAGAGATTCTCTACCTCCTCTTGATAACTGAGTTTTCTGACTATCTAAGTTAGAATACACCTGTTGCATTTCTCCAAAACGTTGCAAATCGTTGAGGTCCCACTACTGGTCACTGTGTCACTGCAGTCGTTAATTTGTGCTAAACTGATAAAGACTCATTTATCCCTAACTTATCCCTTCTCCCGGCTCAATAACCAGTTCTTCCATATTCCCGTGTGGCTGTTTTGAAAGGATGAATGTTCCCTGCAATTTCCAATGGACCAGGAATGAGATATTAAAAGATCAGCTTCAATTACTGAGCAACAGGCTCGAATAGCTGAATGGCCTCATTGTGTTCCTGTTTAAAACTCTTGATGGGCAGAATAGCCTGCTTCAGTTTACTTCTGACATTATGATGGAGGGAAGGCCATTGATGCTGCAGCTGCTGATAGACCATGTTGTCTCATGGAGGACCAGCTTCCATTTGCTTGGTCCTTTCGAAGTATGTCCTACTTCACAGGCGGGAGTGCCACATAACACAGTGGGCAGGATCTTCAATATGAGGCAGCTGAGATATTCCCTCCACCAGGACTGTGTGCTGGCTGCTCCAACAGATCCTGTTAGAGAGAGATCCATCTGGAAAAAGGAGTTTGGTGAGAATGTTTCCTTCATTTTGGTTCCCCCATCAGTTGCCCCAGTCTGTTTTTTGTGTATTTGATGTCTCTCCCTGCTCAGTCAGTGATGGACCTCTGGAGACACACTTGGTGTTGGCCATGAAGTCCCAGACCCAGAGTATGTTCTGTGTCGTTCTCACCCGCAGTGCTTCCTTTGATTTGTTTTCAAAGTCAAGGGGAACTGACTTACTACTGAGAGGTGGGGTGGACGGGAGTAGGATATATCCATCCTCAGGCGATTTCCTTGACCACCTTTGACCTGTTAGCAAGAGATTTCCGGGGTCCTGGAACCAATGTTGGGGAATTGCAGGGTAACCTCTTCCCTAACTTTAACCCAGTGAACCCCCATCACATTTGGGTCTGTACTGCCGGTGGGACAAGATATACCCAGGAATGGTGATAGTGCTGCATGAAACATTACCCATCAGGCCTGATTCTTTGAATAGGATGGTGTCAGACTGTTTTCTAACTGGGAATGTAATGCTCGAAAAGCACAACAGGTCAGGCAACATTCGAGGAACAGGGGAATCAACTTTTCGAACATCAGCCCTTCAACAGGAATGAGGCTTCTGGGCTGGGTGGCTGAGAGACAAATGGAAAGAGATTGGGGCTGAGGGCAAGGTAGCTAAGAATGTGATAGACAGGTGAAGGTGAGGTAGAAGGTGATAGGTCAGAGAGGAGAGCCGAACAGAAAAAAGGGAAAGATGAAGGACAGGTCAAGTGTGCGGTGCCGAGTTGGAGGCTTTGGATTGTGATAATGTAACGCGAGAGGAAATGCGAAAACTAATGAAATCGACATTGACCCTGTTCATTTGCAGTGTCCCACAGCGGAATATGAGGCGTCTTCCTCAAGGTTTCGGCTGGTTATTGTTTCTCGATAAAGAAGCCATGTCCATGATGGAGTGGAAGGCAGAGTAGAAGTGTTCAACATGTGACAGTGGTGGTGATTGCTGCGGGTGTCCCAGAGATGTAGTCTGAAATCATCTGCAAGATGGTGTCCAGTCCCCCCGATGCAGAGAAGACCAAATTGAGTGCAAAGGACACTGTAGATGACATTGTCGTTGGCACAGATAAGTTTCTGTCGGATGCAAAAGGATCCTTTGTGGCCGGAGATGGATATCAGTCGGGAGGTGAAGGCGCAGATTTTGCAGGTCTTGCCGTGGCAGGGGAACGTGCCGGGAGTGGGATGAGGGCTGGTGGCAGGCGTCATTCTGACAAGGAATTCGCGGAGGGAATGGCCTCTGATCAGGGGAGGGAGGGAACTTTCTTCCAAGTTGTGGCGTCTGGTTGTAATTGGCGTAAATGGCGACGGATGATGCGATGTATACGAACGTTGGTGGGGTGGAAGCTGAAGGCTGTCTGTCCTTGTTGCGTTGGGAACACTGGGATTGGATGGCGCAGATGCAGGAAGTGGAAGAAATGCGCTGGACGGCATCAACAAACATGTGGGAAGGGAAATTGCAATCTTTGAAGAAGGAGGCTATCTCGGTTTTTTTCTGAGGTGGAATTGGTCCTTCTGGGAGCCGTTGGGACGGATAGAGAGCAATTGTGAATAAGGAATGGCGATTTTACAAAAGGCAGGATAGAAGGAGCTGTAGTCTCTATGGAGGTAAGTGCGCTTGTAGGAAATGTCCTTTGTTAATTGGTCGCTAGAAATGGAGGTGGAGAGATCTAGGAAGGGATTAGGTGTCCAACAAGACCCAGGTGAACTTGAGGTTGGCTCGAATGTATTTGTGAAGTTGATGAGCTGTTCAATCTCCTCGTGGGAGCACCAGGTATCTCCAATACTGTCACCAATCTAGCGGAGTAAAATATGGGGAATGGTGCTGAAGTACCTGAGCAAGATTTTGTGGAATATTCTGTACCCAATATTTTATAACGGACTTTCACCGAACATTCTATCCCTGATATTATTTGTGAACGGCCGGACGTCAGTGAATTACACAAACGGTCAGATGCCGAGGGAAATGATCCCGTTCCAAGGAGAAGAAGACAGTGTTCTGAAGTCCCTCAGGCAGTGAAAGGGTTGAGTACATTTCCCTGTGTTTACATTTCTTCACGATACAGGATCGACCACAACTTAGACGGAAAAGCAGAAATTTCGAAACTCCGTTTGTCTACAAGGAACTGGGAATGAATCCTCAGGTTAGCAAATTTTTCACCCTGTGTATTCGGTACTGGAAAGAAATGACCTTTGCCTGCTCTCGAGTTATCGAGTTTGTGGGAATTTCTCATGAACCATCTGTTCTTGCGGACGTGTCTCTGTGTGTTTGGGAAGGGGGGGTTTCTTGTGATTTGTGACATTTTTGTCAGTAATTCAGAATTTCCCATTCGTTATTGCAGCTCCAATTATTTCAGTAATAATTCTCTGAGTAATTTTACACATTTGATAATCTCACTGGGTCCTCAGCCAGACTAGTAAACTTGCGTACAGGTTGATCGATAATCTGCTTGTTTTCCTTCCTCACAGTTAACGCACTGACAATCTACTTCCTACATGAGAAAGATTGTGGATTGTCTCCATGTGTGAGACGTTACCTGGTGGCCATGGCAGCGGCAGATCTACTGGTCATTATCTTCGACCTGATACTGAGAAAGATTCCAATTGTTTATGCAGAGTTGTTTTATTTTTTCACGTCCATTCCCGTGTGTAATATCCACGCCGTCCTAGTTAATGCATCCATTGACTGTTCTGTCTGGTTCACCGTCACTTTCACCTTTGATCGGTTTGTGGCAATTTGCTGCCAGAAACTGAAAAGCAAATACTGCAGTGAGAAAACAGCGGTTGTGGTGCTGGGAGCAGTGATGGTGCTGAGTTGTTTAAAGAACATTTTCTGGTATTTTATGCTCACAACTCAGTATCGGCTGATAAACCGCCCCTGGTTTTGTGATGCAAAATATGGTGTTCAATCCTCCCATGTCTGGGTCACAATCCAGTCCATCCACTACACTGTAACCCCGGCTCTACCATTTCTCCTGATTCTGCTGCTCAATGGTCTCACAACCACACACATTTTAGTGACCAGTAGAGCCCGCAGGAGATTCCGAGCTACGACCAATGGGGACGCTCAGTCGGATACAGAAATGAAAAATAGAATTAAATCCATCGTTTTACTGTTTTTGATCTCGACCAATTTCATCCTGCTATGGTCAATATTTATGATGTATTCTATGTGGGTCCGGATTCAGGAAATTGTGAATACTCCTGTACATCTCCATCGTTATCTGCGGGAATTGGGCTTCATGCTGCAGCTCCTCAGTTGCTGCACAAACACCGCGATTTATGCAGTGACACAGAATAAGTTCAGACAGCTTCTGAAGAATGTGCTGAAATATCCATTTACCTAAATTAATCAGTCAATCAAATTCAGTGGTTAATCAATCCATTCAGGATTTCCTCATATCAGTTCAGAATTTCAGAGATGAAGGAGTCTGTCTCTCTGTTAACAAACTGAGGGTAGCTCTGGTCTGTCCAACATTATCCCACAGTGGGTTTACATGGACACATTAGAATGTTCCTCACAACTTAATAACCAATGGGAAACCGCAACATCCAACTGACTGTCCTCCATCACTTCAAATTGTAAAAAAAAGTTCATTAAAATGTGCCAAGCAGCAGAGTGAAAGGTATTGTTGTTTGCCTTTGATTTGAAGAGGCTGGGCTGGATGGAGAAAGAGTCAGCCCCAAGTCCACCTCTACAGGAAGGGGAGGGATTGGGCATGAACTCAGCAGTTGGGTTTAAGTCATTCTGTCCTTGCTTTTACCTCTGTACCTCCCTAGTCTGACCTGGCCTTCTGCACAAGTCAGCTCTCTGCCTTTTTCCTTCTCCCTCCATATCTCCCTCCCATGCTCACAGTGTTCCTCTGTTTCTCTCACTCCGCCTTCCATTTACACAATCTATTTCACTGTCCTCCGTTCCCCATTCTCCTGCGCTCTCTGCGTTCTGCACTCGTTACATCCTAATCTCCGTCTCTCCAATTCTGTCTTCCGTGAATCCTCTCTTTACATTCCGTTGCAGGGGGAACAGAAGATGGGTGTGGATATTCAGACCGATTCTGGGGGAGAAAAGATGAATGTGGCGTGCCAGGCTGTTGCTCACTTATCAGCCTGGGGCTTGGGACCAATGTCCTTTCTCGGGGATACAGTAAATGCGAGAGAATTCAAGGAGGTAATAGTGGGGGAGACACCATCGGCTGTGGAAGGGGCTGAAGGGTGGGAGTTGGACAGCAGGCTGCTTCACACGGCAGAGACTGTGTGGAACCCATTGTAGATACTCATTGATCTGAGTGGGAACGTGATCAAAGGCCATTTCGTGAGAATTAACGAGGGAGTGGTATGTGACCAATGTTCAGGGTAGGGAGTGTGCGGGTGAGTGAGCGTGATTGTGAGGGAGAATTCAGGCGGATGTTCGTGACGGTGTGGACTGTGCACTAGTAGCGTACAATAGTGCTGGAGTTTACGAGGAGTGAAGATGACGGGAGGAGACTGTGCATGGAGATTGTGAGGGACCATGGGGTAGTGTGCAGGAGACTGAGTGCAATGGTGCGGAAATATGCAGGGGGAGTGAACATGACAGTGTGGCCGTTTGCGGGGGAGAGCGCGTGATGCGGTATGAGTGTGTGGGGAGGGATAGTGATGGTGTGGGAGTGTGTTGGGAGTGAGTGTGACGATGATGTAGCATGATGGTGGGGAGGAGTGCAGATGAGTGAGGGCTATCGTGTTGGCGTGAGATGGGTAGAGCGTGTCACAGTGGAGGAGAGTGTAGGGGGAATAAAAGTGATGGTGAGAGAGTGTGAGGGGGAGTGAGTGCAAAAGTGAGGGCGGGTGCAGGGGATTAAGCGTGTTGGTGGGGAGTGTGTAGCATGGTGGGCGTTATAGTCATGAAGTTTACGAGGATTGAGCAAAATGTTGGGGAATTCCGTGGGGGAGAGTGCATGGTAATGTGGGCATGTGGGAGGAAAGAGAGCGTAACGTTGAGGGGAGAGTGTGGGGGAGGCAGTACGTTGGTCGGTGAGTGCGGGGGAGAGCGTGACGGTTACAGAGCTTGTTGGAGAGTCAGCTTGACTGGGTGAAGCGTGCAGGAGTGTGAACATGATGGTTTGGGCGTATGCGGGGAAGAGAGGGTGACAGTGGAGAAGAAGGGAAGGGGAAGTGAATGTGATGGTGGGGGAGTGTGCAGTGACGTGACAATGATGGTACAGTACTGTGCAGGGGAGTGAGTGTGACTGTGATGGAATTTCTGGGGAATGAGTGTGATGGAAGCAAGTTTGTTGAGGAGATGGTATGACAGTGGGAGAGAGTGCAGAGGAATGGATCTGATGGCGGGTCTGTGCATGGAAGAGTGAGCGAGACAGTGGGGAAGTGTGCAGGGGAGTGATGTGACGGTAGGACAGTCTGCGGGGTATTGAGCATTACGGTGTGGCGGTGTGTAAGGACGTGTGTTGCTGGGGGCTTATATTTGGTAGTGAGTGTGATGGTGGGGACGTGTGGAGGGGAGCCAATGTGACCATGGCCGATTGTGTGACTGTGGGGAGCATTCAGGGGAGTGAGCATGATGGTGGAGAGTGTGTGAGTGAGTGAGCGTGATGGTGGGCATATGTGTGGGGAGTAGGCTTGACGGTGAGGCATTGTGTGGTGGAGCGAGCATGATAGTGGGGGAGTATATGGAGGAGTGAGCATGATGGTGGAGGGGTTTGGGAGATGTGATTGAGATGGTGGGCAAACACATGGGGAGTAAGTGCAATGGTAATGGAGTTTGTGATGGTGTGAGTCTGACAGTATGGAGCCTGCAGGGGAGTAAGCATGACGATGTGGGAGTGCAGGTGGAGTGAAAGTGACGTTCGCATTTGTACACCTGAGCGAGGCTGTCCATGGGTGAGAGTGCAGCAGAGTAAGTTGACAGTGGGGGAGTGTATGGGTGCATGCATGACAATGGCAGAGAGGGCGAGGGAGTGAGCAGAATGGTGGGGCAAAATGTGAGGGAGTGAGCGTGATGGTCGGGGAGTGTGCGGGTGAGTGAGTGTGATGGCGGGTGTATATGCGGAGGAGTGAGAGTGAAGGTGGAGAAGTGTGCGGGTGGTGAGCATTACAGTGATGGAGATGATGGAGGAATGAGCGTGATGGTTTTGGGAATGTGCAGGGAAGAGGCAGTGACGGTGATGGGGAGTGCGTGAGAGTGAGTGTACAGTGCGGCAGTGTGTAGGATTGAGTGTAAAAGTGTGGACGTGTGCAAGCCAGTGAGGGTGATTGTGGGTGATTGCGAGCGTGACAAGGGGCAAATGTGCGGGGAGGTGAATGACAGTGTGCAGTCATGTTTGGGAGAGAATGTGATGGTGGAAAGATTGCGGGAGTGAATGTGACCATGGTAAATGCCGCCGGGAGTGATCATGATGATATTGGAGTATGCAAGGGAGTGAGTGTGACGTTGTTGGAGACTCCTGTTGAGTGAGTGCGACATTGGGGGAATGTGAGGCAGAGAACGTGACGATGGGGTAGCGTGTGAGATGAGTAAGCATAACAGTGGAGGAGTGTTCGGGGGAGTGAGTGTGACGGTGGGAGTGTATGCTAGTGAATGAGTGTGACAGTGGGGGTGTGCATGGAGAGTGAGCATGATGATGGGACAGTGTTTGGCGAGTGAGTGTGACGGTGGCATAATGCATTGGGGAATATATGAAATGTTGGCGGCATTTGTGGGGAGTCGGCACGATGATGGGAGAGTGAGTTTGATGGAGGGGGAGTATATGGGTGAGAGTAATGGTGGGGGTGCCCGGGGGAGTGACCATAACAGTCGGGAAGCAAGGGGGTGTGAGTACGATAGTGGGGGATTGTGTGAAGGATTGACTCAGAGGGATTGACTCTGACAGTGTTGGTGTGCGCGGGGTAGTGAGCGTGATGGTGAGGGAGTGTGTGGAAAGAAGCAATGACGATAGAGCAGTGTGTCAGGGAGTCAGCGTCAGGGTGGGAAGTGCGTGAGGAGTGAGCACGAAGGTGCGTGAATGTTTGGGATAGTGACGGTGGGAGAGTGTGCAAGGCCGGGGGTCTGATGGTGGGAGAATGCAAGGGGAGGGAGAGTGACGTTTTAGAAGTGTGGGGTGGGGGAATGAGCGTGATGATGCTGAAGTGTGCAGGTGAGTGAGTGTGACGGTTCGGGAGAGTGCGTGAAAGTGAGTGTGATGGTGGTGGATTGTGGGGGAATGACCAAAACGCAGAGCAGTGTGCAGGGCAGTGAGTGTGATGGTGGGGGAGTGTACCTGGGGATTTACGTTGTGCAGGGTGTTTGTGGGCGGCGAGTGAGCGTAACGGTGGGGCAGTGATCAGGGGTGTGAGTCGAATGGGGGAGTGAGCATGACGGTGGGAAAGTGTCTGGGACATTGATTGTGACAGTGGGTGTGCGTGTGTAGGGGATTGTGTGTAACGGTGTGGGAGCATGCAGAGGAGTAGATGTGATGGGAGGGGTGTGTGCAGGGAGGTGAGAGTGACTGGGTAGTGTCTGATGGGGAGTGAGCAGTGTGCACAGAGAAGAGAGCGTGATGGTTCGGTGTGCACGGTGGAGTGAACCCAACACTGGGGCAGGGTGCGGGGAGTATGAAAATAACAATAGAAAGCGTGCGGGGAGTGAGCATGACATTGCCGTATATGTGGGGGAGTGAGAGGGACTGTGGGGGAGTGTGTGGGGAAGTGAGCGGGACGTCTGGAGATCAAGTGCGGGAGTGAGCTGGATGGTAGTGGAGTGCACAGAACTGAGGTGTGATGGTGGATGAGTGTGCGGGGGAGTGTGCATGATGGTGATGGAGTGTGTAGGCAAGAATGTATGAGGGTGAGTGAGTGTGTGCAGGAGTCAGTGTGATGGTGCGTGAGTGTGACGGTGGGGGTGTATGCCAGGGGAGGGAGCGTGATGGTAGGACAGTGCGTGGTGGAGTTTGTGTGATGCTGTAAAAGTCTATAGAGGAGCGACTGTGACGGTGGGTAAGTGTGGTGATAACGGACTGTGACACTGGGACAGTGTGTGGGAGAATGAACTTTATTGCGTGGAAGTATGTGGGAGAGTGAGCGTGAGGTGGGAGAGTGTGCGATCGACTAAGTGTGACGGTGCAGGAGTGTGAGGGCAAATGAGAATGACATTGAATGAGACTGCAGGAGAGTGAGTGTGAAGGTAGGGGATCTTGTGGGAGAATGAGCATGTTGGTGTGGGTGTGTGTGGGCGGTGAACATGATGGTGGGGGCGTGTGCGTGGGAGTGCGATGGTAGGGGCATGTGGGCGTGACCGCTACGTTGGGGTTGTGAGAGTGTGAGGGTGGGGGAGAGTGTTGGGGAATGAACATGACGGTGGGTCAGTTTGCAGGGTAGTAAGCGTGACAGTGTGGAGAGTGCGGTGGGGTGAGTTTGATAGTGAGTGTGCAGTGTAGTTAGTATGATGTGAAGCAGATTGTGGGGAAGTTGGCTTGGTGTTGTGGGAGTGTGCAGCGGAGTGATGGTGATGGTGGTGGACTGTATCGGGAACTGAGCATTGTCTTGGGGAATGTGTGGGGAAGAGAGAGTGATGGTGGACGAATGTGCAAAACTATGAGCATAACGGTGGAGGCGTGTGCAGAGAAGTGCGCATGACGATGGGGGAGTATGCAGGGGAGTGAACGTGATAGTTGGGGGGGAGTGCAGGCAAGAGAGCATGATGGCTGGAGACCTTTTGCTGGAGTGAGAGAGAAGATTGGAGAGCACGCAGGGAGGGATTGTGCAGGTGAGTGACTGAGACTCTGTGTGCATGTACACGAGAGTGAGTGTTCATGTGGAGCAATGTGCAGGGGAGTAAGTGAGAATGTAGGACAGCGTGTAAAGGAATGACTTTGGTGCTAAGCAAGTGTGCGGGAGAGCGGGAGTGAGGGTGGGGAAGTGTACACGTGAGTGAGCTTGACAATGGGGGATATGCACGGGAGTGAGTGAAACATTGACAGACCAAGCGTGAGATGGAGCATGACGGTAGGAGATCATGTGGGGTGCTGTCGAGGGGGCACAGTAGTGATAATTATAGTGGGGGATTGAGTGAGGAAATGAGTGTGATCGTGCAGGGGAGTGAGGGCGGTTGTAAGTTGGACAGTGCAATGAAGTGAGCGCGAATGTAAGCGAGACTATGACGGAGTGAGTGTGAGGGGGTCAAAGTGGCAGTGATGAAGTGAGTCTGAGAGGTTCAGAATTACATTCAATGAGTGAGAGAGACGAGGTCAGGGTGAAAAGTGATGGAGTGAGTGTGAGGTGGTCAGGAAGATGGTGACAGAGTGAGTGTGAGGGGTCAGGGTGACGGTGATGGAGTGAGTGTGAGGGTTCAGGAAGAAATTGACAAAATGTGTGGGGTTCGTGGTGATGGTGATGGAGTGAGTGTGAGTGGGTCAGGGTTCTTCTATTTGCGTGAGTTTGAGGGGTTCATGGTAACAGTGACGGAGCGAATGTGAGGTGGACAGGGTGACAGAGTGAGTCTGTGATCTTTAGGATGACTTTGAGAGTTTGAGTGGGAGGGAGCCAGGATGGCGGGGCGGACTGGATATGATTGGGTTTGTGTGACAGAGAGAATGTGATGTGTCAGGGTGATGGCGACGAAGTGAGGGTCAGGTGGTCAGGGTTACAGTGCTGGAGTGATTAGGATGGGACAGTGTAGCAGTGCTGGAGTGAGTGTGAAGTAGTCGGGGTGAAAGTGAGGGATGGAGTGTGAAGGGGTCAGGGTGAGGGGATACAGTGAGTCTTGGGGTCAGGGTGACGGAGGGATTCTGATGGGGACAGGGTGAGAGTGACAGACTGAGTGTAAGGAGGTCAGGATGAAAGTGATGGAGTGCGTGTGAGGGAATCAGCTTGTCAGTTACAGAATGTGTTTGAGTCTGATGGGGTCAGAGTGATAGAGGCAGAGTGAGAGTCAGCGAGTGAGGGTGAAAGTGACTGAGTAAGTGTGATCAGTTTAGATGACGGTGACAGAGTGAGAGAGAGGCGTTCAGGATAATGGTAACGGAGTGAGTGTGACGGGGTCAGAGTGTCGGTGATGGAGAGAGTTTAAGGGTGTCAGTGTTAAAGTGATGACGTGAGACTGATGGGTTCAGGGTGGCAGTGACGTAGTGAGACTGAGGACGTCAGCGTAATGGTGATGGAGTGAGTGTGATGGCGTCAGGGCAATGGTGATAGAGTGAGTGTGAGGTGGTCAGAGCGATGGTGATGGAGAGAGATTGAGGGTGAAAACTTTACTGTGATGGAATGAGACTGAAAGGTTCAAGGTGATCGTGATGGACAAAGTGTGAGTGACCCAGTGTGATGTTTACAGAGTGATTGTAAGGGAATCATGGTGACAGTGATGGGGTGAGAACGAGGGGGTCATTGTGACAGTAATGGCGTGAGTGTGAGTGGATCAGGCTACATTGATGGAGTGAGTGTAAGGAGAAATTTGTGATGGAACGGACTCAGTGTGATTGGGTCAGGGAAACAGTGACAGAGAGGGTGTCAGTGTGTGCGTGGACCAGTGGAAGTCTGATTATAAGGCGGTAAGTATAACGGGGGTGGAGTGATTGTTAGTGGATCATGGCAACGGAGTGAGTGTGAGGGGGTCAGGGTTGCAGTGATGATGAGAATGTGATCAGATCAGGGTGTGGGCAATGGAGTGAGAGTGAAGCGGATAAGGGTGATAGAGCCAGAGTGTGTACGAGGGAGTCAGGTTGATGGTAACAGAGTAAGTGTGACAGGGTCAGGCTGACAACAGCAGAGAAAGTGGGAGGCGGTCAGGATGACAGAGTGAGTGTGAGGTGGTCAGGGTGACAGAGAGAATGTGAGGGATGCCGGTGATGGTTATGGAGCGTGTGTGAAAATATCAGGGTGACAAAGTGAATATCAGGGTGTCAGGGTGATGGTGAAAGAGTAAATGTTGGTGAGTCAGAGTGACATCGGTGGAGTGAGTGTGAGGGAGTCAATGTGTCAGTGTGTGGGGACCAGGGTGATAGAGAAGGAGTTATTGTGACATGTTCTAGGTGACTATGATGATGTTAGTGTGAGGGTGTCAGTGTGGCGGAGTGAGTGTGAGGGGGTCATGGTGACGGTGATGGAGTGAGATTGAGGTGGTCAGTGTGACAGTGGTGCAATGAGTTTGAGAGTGTCTTGGTGAAAGTGACCGAGTGTGTGTGAGTGAGGCAGGTTAGGCTGACAGTGATAGAGTGAGTGAGGAGATCCCGATGACGAAGGCGGAGTGGTTATGAGGAAATCGGGTTGAAGGATGTGGAAGGATGTGGAAGGATGACAAAGATGGAGTAAGTGTGATATGGCCAGGGTGACGTCAATGGAGTGAGTCTGAGGGGTCAGGTTAATAGTTCCAAAGTGAGTGTAAGATGGGGTCAGGGTGACAATGACCAAGTGCCTGTGAGTGGGTCCGAGTGACAGTAACAGAGTGAGCGTGAGGTGGCCAGGGTGACATTGCCAGAGTGAGTGTAAGGGGTCAGGGTGATAGTTCCAGAGTGAATGTGAGGGTGTTAGGCTGACGATGATGGGGTGAGCGTGAGGTGGCCATGTTGACAGCGATGGAATGAGTGTGAGGGGTTCAGGGTGACTTTGGTGTAATAAGTGTGAGGTGGCCAGAGTTAGAGAGATGGAGTGAAAGACTGTGAGTGGCCAGGGTGACATCGACAGAGTGAGTGTGAGGGCCATGATGGTAGTTCCAGAGTGAGTGTGATGGGGTCACGGGGATGGTGAGGGAGGGAGTCTGATAAGGTCAGGTTGATAGTGATGGAATGAGTGCGACGAGGTCAGGGTGACAGTGATGGAGTGAGTGTGATTAATTCAGGGTTATGGCGATGGTGTGATTCTAAGGGGGTCAGGGTGACGGTGAGGGAAAGAGTGTGAGCGGGTCAGGGTGACTGTGCGCGTACGACGGTGGGCAGGGTAGGGATGATGAAGTGATCAGCGGCGGGACAGATGTTGGTGATGGAGTGATGTGAGGGCGTCAAGGTGATTGACGAAGTGTGAGGAAGCCAGGGGAGAAGAGATCGAGTATATGTGATCACGTCAGGGTGAGGGTGATCGAGTGCGTGTGAGGCGGGTCAGTGTGATGGTGAGCTAGTGACTGTGAGGAGGTCACTGTGACAGTGACAGAGTCAGTGTAAATGGTCAGTGTTGCAGTCATGGAGAAGTGTGGAGGGGTATCAGGGTGACAGTGACAGAGGGAGAGTGAGCGGTTCAGGGTGAAGGTGACTAATTGGGAGTAAGTGGGTCAAGTTTACCTGTGACACAGTGAGTGTGAGGTGTCAGTGTAACGGTGACGCAGTTGAGTGTAGGGTGTCAGGGTGTCGGTGATGAAGTGAGTGTGAGGAAGGAAAGGTGACAGTGATGGTGATGGAGTGAGTGTGAGGGGTTCAGGGTGACAGTGATGGAGAGCGTTTGAGGGTGCTAGTCTCACTGTGATGGAGTGAGACTGAGGGGTTCAGCGTGAAAGTGATGGCGTGAAACTGAGGGTGTCAGGATGGTAGTGCTGGAGTGAGTGTGAGGGGGTCAGTGTGACAGTGACAAAGTGAGCGTGTAGGGTTCAGGGTGATGGTGACAGTGTGAGCGTGAGATGGTCATATTGACAATGGCGGACTGAGTCTAATGGGGTTAGTGTGACATTGACAAAGTGAGTGTCAGGGAGTTGAGTGTGACAGTGACTGAGTGTGTGTGGAGGTATAGTGTGATGGAAATGGAATTAGTGCAAAGGGTCAGGGTGACAGTGAGGGAATGAGTGTGAGGGAGACACAACGACAGTGACTGAGTGAGTATGAGGGGGGTCAGGTTAGAACATAGAACATAGAACATAGAACAATACAGCGCAGTACAGGCCCTTTGGCCTTCGATGTTGCGCCGATCCAAGCCCACCTAACCTATACTAACCCACTGTCCTCCATATGCCTATCCAATGCCCGTTTAAATGCCCATAAAGAGGGAGAGTCCACCACTGCTACTGGCAGGGCATTCCATGAACTTACAACTCGCTGAGTGAAGAACCTACCCCTAACTTCAGTCCTATATCTACCCCCCTTTAATTTAAAGCTATGCCCCCTTGTAATACCCGACTCCATACGCGGGAAAAGGTTCACACTGTCAACCCTATCTAACCCCCTAATCATCTTGTACACCTCAATCAAGTCACCCCTAAACCTTCTTTTCTCTAATGAAAACAGCCCCAAGTGTCTCAGTCTTTCCTCATACGATCTTCCTTCCATACCAGGCAACATCCTGGTAAACCTCCTCTGCACCCGTTCCAGTGCCTCCACATCCTTCCTATAGTATGGCGACCAAAACTGCACACAATATTCCAGATGCGGCCGCACCAGAGTCTTATACAACTGCATCATGACCTCAGGACTCCGGAACTCAATTCCTCTACCAATAAAAGCCAGTACGCCACATGCCTTCCTCACCGCACTGTTTACCTGGGTGGCAACTTTCAGAGATCTGTGTACATGGACACCAAGATCCCTCTGCTCATCCACAGGTTGCCTGTGAGTGCGTGAGTTTGAGGGTTTCAGAGTGACAATGACTGTGAGTGTGAGGGGATCTGGGTGACAGTGACGGGGTGTTTATGAGGATGGTCAGTGTGATGGAGTGAGTGTGAGGGCTGCGGGTGATACTGATAGAGGAAATATGAGGGTTTCAGGGTGATCCTGGGAGAGTGAGTGTGAGGAAGTCAGCGTGACACTGAGGGATTGATTTTGATGATCCAGGGTGACAGTGAGTGGAACAGTCAGGGTGATGGCGTGAGAATGAGCGATTCAGATTGATGGTGATGGAGTGAGTGTGATGGGCTCAAGGTGACTGTGATTGCGGGAGCCTGATGGGGTCACGGTGACGGGGACAGAGTGAGAGTCAGCAGGTTAGCGTGACAGTAACAGAGTAAGGCTCATCAGGTGAGATGATGGTGACCAAGTGAGAGATGGCAGTTCAAGGTGATGGTAGCTGAGTGAGTGTAACGGGGTCAGGGTGTCGGTGATGGAGTGAGCGAGCGGGTGTCAACCTTGTTGTGAAGAAGTGACTATAAGGAGGTCAGAATGACGATGAAAGTTTGAGTGTGAGCGGGTGAGTATAACAGTGACAGAGTGAGTGGAAGGGGATCAGTGTGTCGGTGATGGCGTATGTGTGTGAGGTGTTAGGGTGACAGTGATGGACACAGTTTGAGGGTGCCAGCGTTAATGTGATGAAGTGAGACTGAGGGCGTCATTATGACACTGATGGAATGAGAGCAAGCGCTTCAGTGTGACGTGGCAAAATGTGCGTTGGAGGGTCAGGGTGATAACAGCAGAGTGAATGTAAGGGGTTTCAGGGTGACGGAGTGAGTGTGAGTTCATGAGGGTGACGGAGAGAATGTGAGGGGGTCGAGTGACAATGACAGAGTGAGTGTGAGGTTGTCAGGGTGGTGGTGTCAGAGTGTGTGTGAGAGGGTCAGGATGACAGTGGCACAGTGAATGTGAGGCTATCACGTGACAGAATGTAGTGGCTGTGAGGCTGGACAGCGGAATAGTTACAGAGAGTGTGTGAGGGTTTCAGGGTGACAGTAACTGACTACGTGTGAGGGGGTAAGAGGGTCGCTGAAGTAGTGACTGTGATGGAGTCAGGGTGACAGTGATTGATTGAATGTGAGTGGGTCAGGGTGGAAGGGAGGACTGAGTGTGTTTGGGTCTGGGTGACAAAGTGAATGTAATGAGGTCAGGGTGACAGTGACGGAGTGAATGTGCGGGGATCATGGTGACAGAGATGGAGAAGTCTGAGGTGGCCCAGGGACAGAGTAATTTTGAGATGGTCAGGATTACATTGAGGGTCTGAGTGTGACAGGGACAGGGTAGCGGGGAGCACTGAGTGTAATTGGTCTGGGTGATGGTGATGGAGTGAGTGTGAGGGCGTCAGGATGAAGGAGTGATTGCGAGGAGGTCAGGGTGACAGCGAAGGAATGTGTGTGAGGGGATCAGGGTGACAGTGAGTGAGTGAATGTGAGGGGGTAAGGTTGATTGTGTCCGAGTGAGTGTGAGGTATCAGGGTGATGATGATGGAATGAGTGTGAGGAGATCAGGGAAACGGTGATGGGGTGAATATGAGGAGTAAACGATGATTGTGACTCAGTGAATGTGAGGGGTCAGAGTGCTTATGACTGTGACTGTGATTGTTAGCGGGACAGGGCAACTGAGTGAGTATAGGCAACAGTGATGGAGTGAATGTGATCAGATCAGGGTGAGGGCAATGGCCTGAGTGTGAGGGGGTCAGGGGTTCAGTGACAGTTTGAGTGTGCGGGTGTCAGGCTGACGGTAACAGTGACAGTTTGCATGTCAGGGTGTGACAGTGACGGAGTGAGAATATGGGGGTCTGAGTATCTGCGATGGAGTGAGTGTGAGAGTGTCAGGTGACATTGAGGGTGTGTGTGTGATGCGTTCAGGGTGACGGTGATGGAGTGAGTGTGAGTGGGTCATTATGACAGTTGCAGAGTGAATATGAGGGTGCCAAGGTTACGGTGATGGAGTGAGTGTGAGGGTATCATACATTACAGTGATGGACTAATTGTATAGAGCTAAGGAGGGGTTGGAACGAGTGTGAGGCGATCAGGATGACCCTGATGGAGTGAGTGTGTGAGTGTCAGGCTGCTGGTGAACGAGGGAGTGTGAAGGGGTCAGAGTGACGATGACAGATGGAGCGTCAGGGTGTGAGTGTGACCGTAAAGGAGTGAGTGTAAGGGGGTAGGTGTATCGGTGATGGAGTGTGTGCGAGGGGTCCGGTCCCCATGAGTTTGTGAGTGTGAGGGGGTCAGGATGACAGAGTGAGTGTGAGGGAGTCCGGATGACGGTTACTGAGTGAGTGTGATTGAGTCAGGGAACACAGTTAATGCCGGGGTCAGGGCGATTGTGACAGATTGCGTGTTAGAGGGTCAGTGTGACAATGTCAGAGTGAGTGTGAGGGGACAGGGACGATAGAATGAATGTGAGGAGGGCAGAGTGACAGCAACGGAGTGAGTGTGCGGGTGATATGTGTGACAGTTACAGAGGGAGAGTGAGGGAGTCAGGGTGACAGTAACGGATTGAGTGTGAGGTGGTCAGGTTACAGTGATAGAGTGACTGTAAGGAGGTAACGGTGACGGAATGGACTGAGTGTTCTTGGCTCAGGCTGACAGTGACAGAGTGCATGTCAGGGTATGCTTGGACCAGTGACAGACTGATTTTATTGGAGTAAGTGTTATGGCGGTGGAGTGAGTGTGGCTGGGTCAGGGCGACTGAGTGACTGTGAGGGTGTCAGGAAGATATTGATGGGCTACGTGTGAGGGGTCAGAATGACACTAAAGGAGTGAGTGAGAGGGAGTCAGGTTGACAGTGACTGAGTTAGTGTTCGGGGGTCAGGGTGGCAGAATGAGTGCATGTGAGGAGGTCGGGGTGATGCAGTGATTGTTAAGTGGCCAGTGTGACAGAGATGGAGTGTGCGTGAGGTGGTCAGGGGACAGAGTAAATCTGAGGTGGTCAGGATGACATGGAGGGTTTGAGTGGGAAGGTGTCAAGGTGGCTGGGCGGACTCAGTGTGATTGGGTCGGGGTGACGGTGATGAGGTGTGTGTGAGGGGGTCAGGATTAATTAGAAATTGTGAGGAGGTCAGGGTGACAGTGATGGAGTGAGTGTGAGGGGGACACAATGATGGTGACTAAGTTTGAGGAGGTCAGGGTGCCTGTTACTGTGACTAGTCAGGGTTACTTTCTCATACGGTGTGTCATAGGCTCAATGTGACAGAGACAGAGTGAGTATGAGGGTGTCAGGGTGACGGCGAGGGAGTGAGTCTGATGGGGTCAGTGTAATTGTGACAAAGTGAGTATCGGGAGTGAGGGTGATAGTGACAGACTGAGTGTAGGGGTAATAGTGTGATGGTGATGGAGGGAGTGTGAGTGGGTCAGGTTGATTGCGAGTGAGTGAGTGTGAGTTATCAGGGTGATGGCGACGGAATGAATTTGAGGGGTTCAGGGAAACAGTGACGGGGTGAGCGTGAGGGGGACACTCTGACGTTGACTAAGTGAGTGTGAGAGTTTCAGTGTGTCGCTGAGGGAGTGAGTGTGAAAAGCTCAGCGTGACAAAGACGGAGTGAGTGTCAGGGACTCAGTGTGACAGTGGCAGACTGAGCGTGGGGCGATAGTGTGATGGTGATCGAGTACGTGGGAGGCGGTCAGAGTGACAGTGAGGGAGGGAATGTGAGGCGGTCAGGGTGACGGTGACTGAGTGAGTGTGAGGGGGTCCGGGTGACATTGAAAGAGTGTCTATGATGATGGTCCGTGTGATGGAGGGATTGTGAGGGCTCCTGGTGACGGTGATGGAGAGAGTGTGAGAGGTTCAGGTTGATACCGGGAGAGTGAGTCTGAGGGATCAGGGTGACAGTGATGTAGTGGGTGGTAGGGGGTAATAATGCGGGTGTCAGGCTGATAGTGAAGCAGTGAATGTGTGTGTGTCAGAGTGACGATGACAGATTTACTGTCAGGTTGTGAGTATGACAGTAATGGAGTTAGTGTGAGGGGGTTGGTGTGTCAGTGATGAAGTGAGTGTGAGGGTGTCAGGTGACAGTGAGAGTGTGAGTGTGAGTGGGTCAGGGTAACAATGAAGGAGTGAGTGCGACCGGGTCAGGATAACGATGACGGAGTGATTGTGATGGGTTCAGAGGAAAGGTGATGGAATGAATGTGAGGAGTCAGTGTGACGGTGATGGAGTGAGTGAGAGCGGTTCAGATTGATTCTGGGAGAGTGCGTGTGTGTGTATGTGAGGGGCCAGGGTGACAATGATACAGTGATTGTTTCGGGATAACAATGACGTTTACGAAGTCAGTCTGAGGGAGTCAGCGTAACACTGAGGGATTGATTTTGAGGGTTCAAGGTGTCAGGGAGAGTGTGTGTGTGTGTGACCTAGTCAAGGTGATGCCGTGAGAGTGGGCGATTCCGATTGACGGTGATGGAGTGAGTGGAATGGGCTTAAAGTGATTGTGATTGTGGGATTCTGATGAGGTCAGGGTGACGGGGACCGAGTGAGAGTTAGCAAGTGAGCATGACAGTGACAGAGTAACTGTGATCAGATTCGATAATGGAGACCAAGTGAGAGATAGGCGTTCAGGGTGATGGTAACGGAGTGAGTGTGAGGAGGTCAGAGTGTCAGTGATCAAGTGAGAGTGTGGGTTTCAAGTTGGTAGTAAATGAGTGTGATGGGATCAAGTGACGATGACAGATTGAGAGTTAGGGTGTGCGTGTGACAGTGACAGAGTGAGTGTGGGGTGTCAGTGTACCGTTGATGGAGTGTGTGTGAGGGGTTAGGGTGATAGTGATGGAGAGAGTTTGAGGGTGCCAGCGTTACTGTGATCGAGTGAGACTGAGGGGTGCAGGGCGAGAGTGACAGAGTGGGATTGAGGGAGTCAGGGTGAGAGCGATGGAGTGAGTGTGAGGGGATCAGTGTGATGGTGACAAAGCGTGCGTGAGAGGGTCAGGGTGACAACAGAAGAGTGAGTATGAGTGGTTTCAGGGTGACGGATTGAGTGTGAGTTGGTCATGGTGACAGAATGAGTGTGAGAGGATCAGTGTGATGCTTATGGAGTGCATGTGAGAAGGTCAAGGTGAAAATGCCAGAGTGAGTGTGAGGGGATCGGGGTGACAGAATGAGTGTGAGGAGGGTAGGGTGACAGTAATGGAATGAGTGTGAGGTGGACAGCATGACAGTTACAGAGGGAGTGTGAGTGTTTCAGAAAGACAGTGAATGTGTGAATGTGTGGGGTTCAGATTAATAGTGATGGAGTAAGTGTGTGAAGGTCAGGGTGATAGTGACAGAGTGAGTGTGAGATGTTCAGTGTGATGGTGATTGACTACGTGCAGTGGGTAATGTTGTCGCTGACAGAGTGAGTGCGAGTGGGTTAGCTTCATAGTGACAGAGTTAGTCTGAGGTGGTCAGGATGATTTTGAGGGTTTGAATGTGAGGGGGTTCAAGGTGTCTGGGAGACAGTGAATGTGATGGGGTCAGGGTGACGATGACAGAGTGAGTGAAGTGGCCAGGATGACAGAGATGGAATGAGTCTGAGATGGTCAGCGGACAGAGTGAGGTTGAGGTGGTCAGGATGGCATTGAGGTTTTGAGTGTGAGGGGATCAGGATGGCGGGGTGACTGAGTGTGATTGGGTTTGGGTGATGGTGATGGAGAGTATGTGAAGGATCAGGATGACAGAGTGATTGCGAGGGCGTCAGGGTGACAGTGACGGAGTGATTGTCAGGTGACGGTGACTGAGTGAGTGTGAGGGTGTCAGGATGCCTATGACTGTGACAATCGGGGTTATTGTAATGCACTAAGTGTGATGGGGTCAGCGTGATAGAGATGGAGTGAGTGCGAGGGCATCAGGGTGTGCGTCAGGCGGTGATTTTGATGGGGTCATTGTGACGGTGACAAAGTGAGTGCCAGGGAGATGTAGGTGGCAGTGATGGAGTGAGTGTAGGGTAGGTCGTGTGGTGGTGATGAAGTTAGTGTGTGCGGATCAGGGTGACAGTGAGTGAAGGAGTGTGAGGGTGCCAGGTTGATTGTGACCCAGTGAGTGTAAGGGGATCAGGGAAACGTTGACGGGGTGAGTGTGGGTGGCACATAATGATAGTGACTGAGTGAGTGTGAGTGGGTCAGGGTGCTTGTGACTGTGACTATCAGGGTTACTCTGACGGACTGAGTGTGATGGGCTCAGCGTGATAGAGGTGGAGTGAGTGTGAGGGTATCAGAGTGACGGTGACTGACTATGTTTTATGGAGCCAGTGTGAACGGTTACAACGTGAGCGTCAGGAATTGAGGGTGAGACTGAGTGTGTGGGGGTCGTGTGATGGTGATGAGGTTAGTGTGAGTGGTTCAGGGCGACAGTGACGGAATAAGTGTGAGGGGGTCAGGGTGACAGTGAGAGTGTGAGGGGGTCAGGGTTATGGTGATGGAATGAGTATTGAGGAAGTCAGAGTGATGGTGATGGAGTGAGTGTGGGTAGCAGGATGACCGTGACCAAGTGAATGTGGCTCGGTCTGGGTGACAGTGGTGGAAAGAGTGTGAGTGGGTGGGAGTGACAATGATGTGGTATGTGTGAGCGGTCATTGTGATATTGGGAGACTGAGTATGAGGTGTCAGAGTGACAGTGACGTGGTAAGTGGGATAGCTTAATAATGATGACGAGGAAGTCAGTGTGATGTAGACAGGTTTACTGTGAGTGTTGGGGTTCAGCGTGACAGTGAGGGTTTGAGGTTGAATGGTCAGGGGAACAGGGAGGGAGTATGTGTGACACAGACAGGGTGACGGTGTGACAGTTCATTGTGACGTGACGGTGTGAATAGGAGGTTGTCAGGGTGACAAATGGGGTTTGAGTGTAAGGACGTAATGGTCACGGCAATGGAGTGAGATTGAGCATCAGGGTGATGGTGAGGGAAGGATTCTGATGGGGTCAGGGTGACGATGACAGAGCTGATATCAGGGAGTTAGAGTGACAGTGACAGGATGAGTGTGAGGGTGTCAGACTGACGGTGACAGAGAGAGTGTGCGGGGATCAGAGTGAAAGTGATGTAGTGACCGTGACGGGGTTATGTTGACAGTGAATGAGTGAGTGTGAGGGAGTCGGTGTGACAATGGCAGAGTCAGTGTGAGGGGTTTTGGGTGACGGTGAGAGAGTAAGTGTGAGGGGGTCAGTACAACGGTGATAGAGTGCGTGCGAGTGGGACAGAGTGACGGTTACTGTGTGAGTATCTGTGCGTCAGTGTGACAATGATGCAGTTAATGTGACGGAGTCATGGTGATGGTGACTGAGAGATTGTGACCCTGTCAGGGAAACTGTGACTGAGTGAATATGAGCGGGTTAGGGTGACAGTGAGTATGTGGCTGTGAAAGAGTCAAAGTGATGGTGACGGAGTGAGTGTGAGGGGGTCAGGCTGACAGTGACAGAGCGAGTGTAAGGTAGTCAGGGTGACAGTGACCAAGTGACAGATGGTGTGTGCATTTCAGGCTGGCGGTACAAAATGAGTGTGAGTGGCTCATGGTGACGGGCACTTACAGAGTGTAAGGGGCTCAGGATGACCGTGATTGTGTGTGCTTCAGCATGACTGTGTGTGCTTCTGTCCTTGGGCCTCTATTGTTTGTAATTTTTATTAATGACTTGGATGAGGGGATTGAAGGATGGGTCAGCAAGTTTGCAGATGACACAAAGGTTGGAGGTGTCGTTGACAGTATACAGGGCTGTTGTAGACTGCAGCGGGACATTGACAGGATTCAGAGATGGGCTGAGAGGTGGCAGATGGAGTTCAACCTGGATAAATGCGAGGTGATGCATTTTGGAAGGTCGAATTTGAAAGCTGAGTACAGGATTAAGGATAAGATTCTTGTCAGTGTGGAGGAACAGAGGGATCTTGGGGTGCAGGTACATAGATCCCTTAAAATGGCCACCCAAGTAGACAGGGTTGTTAAGAAAGCATATGGTGTTTTGGCTTTCATTAAGAGGGGGATTGAGTTTAAGAGTCGTGAGATCTTTTTGCAGCTCCATAAAATTTTGGTTAGATTGCACTTGGAATACTGCGTCCAGTTCTGATAGCCCTATTATAAGAAAGATGTGGATGCTTCGGAGTGGGTTCAGAGGTGTTTTACCAGGATGCTGCCTGGACTGGAGAGCTTATCTTATGAGTAGAGGTTGACTGAGCTCGGACTTTTTTCATTGGAGAAAAGGAGGAGAAGAGGGGACCTAATAGAGGTATACAAGATAATGAGAGGCATGTGTAGATTCGATAGCCAGAGACTATTCCCTAAGGCAGAAATTTCATACACGAGGTGTCATAGTTTTAAGCTGGTTAAAGGAAAGTATAGAGGGGGTGTCAGAGGCGGGCTCTTTACACAAAGAGTTGTGAGAGCATGGGATGCGTTGCCAGCAGCAGTTGTGGAAGCAAGGTCATTGGGGACATTTAAGAGACTGCTGGACATGCATATGGTCACAGAAATTTGAGGGTACATACAAGAGGATCAGTGGTCGGCACAACATCGTGGGCTGAAGGATCTGTTCTGAGCGGTACTGTTCTATGTTCTATGATAAGGACAGAGTATGTATGTTCAGGTTGACACTGATGCAGTGGTTGTGACGATTGTGACCCTGTAAGGGAAATGGTGATGGAGAAATGTGAGGGGAACAGAGTGACGGTGACTGAGTGAGTGTGAGGGGGTCCGGTTGTCAATAACTGAGTGAATGTGAAGGCGCCAGGGTGACAATGATGGAGGATGCGTGTGGCGGTCCAGGTGGAAGTGACGGATTGACTATGAGGATATCAGGGAGACAGTGGTGGAATGAGTGTGACGGTATCTGTATTACGGATTGGGGTGATGGTGATTTAGTGAGTGTGTGGGGGTCTGGGTGGTGGTGACAAACTGCATTGAGTGCTCTAGCTGATAGTTATGGAATGAGTGTGATGGGGTAAGGTTGATGATGACACAGTGAGTGTGGGAGGGTTAGGTTGCCGGTGACCTAGTGAGCGTAAGAGGGTGACAGCGATAGAAACTGGGTGAGTGTGAGGGGTTCAGGGTGACAGTGACAGAGTGAGTTTGAGGTTATCAGGTTGACAGTGATGGAGTGCGTGTGACGGGGTGAGGGTGATGGTGCTGGAGTGAGTGTGAGGGTTTCAGCGTAGTGCTGACGGAGTGAGTGTGAGAGTGCCAGGGTTACGATGCTGGAGTGTGTGTGAGGGTGTCATAGGTTATGGTGATGGAGTGAGTATAAGGACTTCAGGGAGACAGTGATGGATGAGTGTGAGGAGGTCAGAGTGATGGTGATGGAGTGAGTGCGACGGAGCCAGGGTGATGGTGAATGTGAGGGGGTCAGGGTGACAGTGACCAAGTCAGTGTGAGGGCGTAATAGTGACGGTAACTGTGTGAGTGTGAGGGCTTCAGGGTGACCCTGATGGAGAGATTTTGCAGTGGGCACGGTGACAGAGATGAATGAATGTGAGGTGGTCAGGTTAATGGAGAATGAGTTTGATGGGGTTATGTTTACTGTACTACTGAGTGAGTGTGAAGGGGTCAGGGTGACGGAGACAGAATGACGGTGTACGAGTGATTGTGTGGGGATCCGGGTGATGTTGGTGGAGTGAATCTGAGGGGGTTAGGGTGGCGGTGAAGGAGTAAGTGTGAGATGTCAGGCAGACGGTGATGGAGTGAGTGTGAGGAGGTCTGTGTAACAGTGATGTAGTGAGTGTGAGGTGTCAGTGAGATGGTGACGGAATAAGTGTGAGGGGTGAGGACGAAGGTGACGGAGTTAATGAGGGGGTGTCAGTGTGATAACCTTGCCATCCTCACAGTCACTCCGTCACTGTCACCCTGACCATCTCACACACAGCTGAAAATGGAATCCTGAAGAAGGGCTCATGCCCGAAACGTCGATTCTCCTGCTCCTTGGATGCTGCCTGACCTGCTGCGCTTTTCCAGCAACACATTTTAGCTCTGAGCTCCAGCATTCGCAGTCCTCACTTTTTCCCATCTCACACACACTCCGCTAGGGTAACCATGATACTCTAACACTCACTACATCCCCCTCACCCTGACCTCCTCACACTCATCAGTCACTGTCTTCCTTACCTCCTCACATTCACTCCATCACCATAACCTATGACACCCTCACACTCACTCCGCCAGTGTTACCCAGAAACCCTCAGAATCTCTCCTTCATTCTCCCTGACGCCCTCAAATTCAGTCTCCGGCATCTTGACCCCTTCACACTCGCTCAGTCACTGTCACCATGTCCTCCTCACACATACTCATGTACTGTCACCCTGACCCACTCGCACTAATGCCATCACCATCACGCTATTCCCCCTACCCTCGCTCTGTCACTGTCACCCTCACTCTGAAATTCACATTGTCACCGTCACACTGATCCCATCAGACTCAGTCCCTAACCGTCACCCTGACACCCTCACACTCACTCAGTCTCTGTGACGCTGAGCCCATCACACTCAGTCCATCAAAGTAAACCTGTAGTCACAGTCACAGGCACCCTGACCCCTCACACTCACTGAGTCATGATCACCGTGTACCCCTCACATTCACTCCATCACCGTTTCCCTGATCCCCTCACACTCATTCCATCACCATCATCCTGATAACTCACACTCACTCGGACACAATCAACCTAACCCCCTCACATTCACTCACTCACTGTCACCCTGATCCCCTCACACACATTCCTTCGCTGTCATCCTGACTTCCTCACAATCACTGTTTCATTTGAGCCCCTCACATTCACGCCATCATCATCACCCTGATCCACTCACACTCACTCCGTCACTGCCACCCTGTCCAACTCACACACACTCCGTCAGGGTCTCCGTGATACTCTCACACTCATTCCATCCCCCTCACCCTGACCTCCTCACACTCATTCGTCACTCATCCACCTCACACATACTCCATCGCTGTCACCCTGACCTCCTCGCAAACATTCCTTGATCCCGAGCCCCTCACAATCACTCCATCATCATCACCTGATCCCCTCACACTCACTCTTCACTGTCACCCTGATCATCTCACACACACTCCATCAGGGTTACCGTGACATTCTCACACTCACTCAATCCCCCTCACCCTGACCTCCTCAAACTCGTCCGTCACTGTCATCCTTACTCCTCACATTTACTCCATCACCGTAACCGAAAACACAAACACACTCACTCTGTCACCCTCAAGCTCAGTCACAGGCACCTTGGCCCCTTTACACTCACAGTCTCTGTCATCCTGTCCACATCATACACACTCAATTACTGTCACCCTGACCCACTCGCACTAACTCCATCACCTTCAACCTTTTCAACCTACACTCGCTCTGCCACTGTCACCCTCACTCCGGAACTCACATTGTCACCGTCACACTGATCCCATCAGACTCACTCCCTCACCATTACCCTGTTACTCCCACACTTACTCTGTTTCAGTCACGCTGAGCCCATCACATTCAGTCCATCATCATCACTCAGACCAATTACACTCAATGCACCCCGCCGCCCTGACCCTGTCACACTCAAACCCTCAATGTCATCCTGAACATCTCAAACTTACCCTGTCCCCGGGCCACCTCACACTTCTCCATCTCTGTCACAATGAACCCCGCACACACACTCCATCACTGTCAACCTGACGTCAATACATTCACTTTGTCACCCAGATGCAACCACACTCAGTCCTCCCTTCCACCCTGACCCACTCACACTCAATAAATACCGTCACCCTCACTCCATCACAGTCACCCTTTCAGCGACCCTCTTAACGCTCGCACATAGTCAGTTACTGTCACCCTGAAACCCTCACAATCTCTGTAACTGTTCCGCTGTCCAGTCTCACAGTCATTACATTCTGTCACCTGATCCCCTCACATTCACTGTGCCACTGTCATCCTGACCCTCTCTCACACACATTCTGAAACCATCACCCTGACACTCTCACACTCATTCTGTCACCCTAACCCCCTCACACTCACACTGTCATTGTCACTCGACCCCCTCACATTCTCTCTGTCATCCTCAAGAACTCACACTCACTCTGTCACCCTGAAACCCCTTACATTCACTCCATTGTTATCACCCTGACCCTCTAACGCACATTTTGCCACTTCACACTGAAGCCCTCACTCTCATTCCATCCTGACCCCCTTACACTCACTCAGTTACCGTCACCCTGAACGGCCATCTCTCACTTAGTCACCATCGTCTCACCTGATGAGCCTTACTCTGTTACTGTCACGCTAACTTGCTGACTCTCACTCTGTCCCCGTCACCGTGACCCCATCAGGCTCCCGCAATCACAGTCACCTTGAGCCCATCACACTCACTCCATCACCGTCAATCTGAATCGCTCATTCTCACGCCCTCACCCTGACTCTTTCACACACTGTCACCCTGAACCATCAAAATCAATCCCTCAGTGTCACGCTGACTTCCTCACACTCACTCTCCCAGGATCACCCTGAAACCCTCAGACTTCCTCGATTAGCATCATCCGCAGCCCTCACACTCACTCCATCACACTGACCATCCTCATAAACACCCGTCACTGTCACCCAGACCCCCTCACACTCACTCTGTCAATATCACTCAGAAACCCTCAAATCCACGCAGTCACAGGCAACCTGACCCCCTCATACTCACTCAGTCACTGTCCCTGTGTCCCCTCACACTCATTCACTCACTGTCACCCTGACCCCTCGGTCTAATTCCATTACCATCACACTATACGTCCACACTCAGGCAGTCACTGTCACCCTCAACTCCCTGGCACTCACTTTGACAACGTCACACTAACCCCATTAGACTCAGTCCGCCATTGTCACCTTGACGATCTCACGCTCACACTGGCACCATCACCCTGATCCCTACACGTTCACTCTGTCACTGTCAAACTGACCCCCTCATACTCACTCCATCACTGCCGTCCTGGAACCCTCAGTTTCACGTGGTCAATCTTACCCTGAATCCCTAAGTCTCACTCCATCACAGTAAGGCTAGTACCCTCAAACTCTCTCCATCACTGTCACCCTGAAACCCTCACACTCACTCCGTCACCGTCAAGGTCACCTTTCCTTCCTCACACTCACTCCATCACCATCACCCTGACACCCCCACACTCAACTGCGTGACCGTTACACTGACCCCGTCACACTCACTGTGTCACAGGTATTTTTTTTTAGATTACATTACAGTGTGGAAACAGGCCCTTCGGCCCAACAAGTCCACACCGACACGCCGAAGCGCAACGCACCCACACCCCTACACCTACCCCTTACCCAACACTACGGGCAATTTAGCATGGCCAATTCACCTGACCTGCACATCTTTGGACTGTGGGAGGAAACCGGAGCACCCGGAGGAAACCCACGCAGACACGGGGAAAACGTGCAAACTCCACACAGTCAGTCGCCCGAGGCGGGAATTGAACCCGGGTCTCAGGCGCTGTGAGGCAGCAGTGCGAACCACTGTGCCACCCACAATCTTGACCAATTAGTCACCTTCACCCTGAACCGCTCACACTCCCTCTGTCACTGTCACCCTGATCCCCCTCCACACTTCTCTATTACTGCAACCCTGACCAAGTACACTGACTCTGTCACTGTCACAGTGACCTCCACACAGTCACTAGCTCACCATCACACTGACTCGCCTCACACGCACTCCATCACCCTCACCCTGACGTGATCACATACAATCCATCACTCCTACCCTGGCTCCCTCACACTTAGTCAATCACATTGACGCTCTCACAATCACTCCATCACCGGCACGCTGTCCCGCCGCTGATCACTTCATCAACCCTACCCTGCCCACCGTCATACTCACACAGTCACCCTGACCCACTCACACTCTTTCCCTCACCGTCACCCTGACCCCCTTAGAACCACACCATCGCCATAACCCTGAATCACTCACAGTCACTCCATCACTGTCACACTGTTCCCCTCACTCTCAATCCATCACCGTCACCCTGACCTCCTCGCACTCATTCCATCACTATCAACCTTACCTTATCAGACTCCCAACTTCACCATCCCCGTGAACACATCACGCTCACTCTGGAACTACCACCATGGCCCTCACACTCACTCCGCCGATGTCACCCTAGCCACTCACACACTCTCACTCCATCTCTGTAACTCTGGACACCTCACACTTACTCCAGCAAAGTCACCCTGAACCCCTCACACTCATTCCGTCGCTGTCAACCTGGCCAACTCACGCTCAATCCGTCATCGTCATCCTAACTCCCTCACACTCACTCCAGAACTATCACCCTGACCCCTCGCACTCACACTGTCAATGACACCCTGGCAACCTCACGCTCACTCTGTCACTGTCACTCGGACTCACTCACAGGTACTTGGTCATTGTCACCCTGATCCCATCTTACACTCACTCAGACACACTCCATTGACGTCACCCTAGCCAAATCGCACTTATTCCATCTTTGGCATCCTTGCCATATCACATTCACGGTATCCACCCGATTTCCTCTTAACCACTCCGCCTTAGAACATAGAACATGGAACATAGAATAATACAGCACAGAACATGCCCTTCGGCCCACGATGTTGTGCCAAACATTTGACCTCGCTTTAGCACCTACCCATGTTCCTATCCAATTGCCGCTTAAAGGTCATCAATGACTCTGACTCTGCCACTCCTACAGGCAGCGCATTCCATGCCCCCACCACTCTCTGGGTAATGACCCTACCCCTGACATCGCCCTATACCTTCCACCCTTCACCTTAAATTTATGTCCCCTTGTAACACTCTGTTGTACCCGGGGAAAAAAAGTCTCTGAATGTCTACTATATCTATTCCCCTGACCATCTTATAAACCTCTATCAAGTCACCCTTCATCCTTCGCCGTTCCAATGAGAAAAGGCCTAGCACTCTTAACCTATCCTCATACGACCTATTCTCCATTCCAGGCAACATCCTGGTAAATCTCATCTGCACCCTCTCCAAAGCTTCCACATCTTTCCTAAAATGAGGCGACCAGAACTGCACAATACTCCAAATGTGGCCTTACCAAGGTCCTATACAGCTGCAACATCACCTCACGATTCTTGAACTCAATCCCTCTGCAAATGAATGCTAATACACCAGAGGCCTTCTTACAAGCTCTATCCACCTGATTGGAAACTTTCAAAGATCTATGAAAATAGACCCCAAGATCCCTCTGCTCCTCCACCTTACTAAGAACCCTACCGTTAACCCTGTATTCCGCATTCTTATTTGTCCTTCCAAAATGTACAACCTCACACTTTACAGAGTTGAACTCCATCTGCCACTCCTCAGCCCAGCTCTGCATCATATCGAAGTCCCTTTGCAGCCGACAACAGCCCTTCTCACTATCCACAACTCCACCAATCTTCGTATCGTCTTCAAATTTACTAATCCACACTTCGACTCCCTCTTCCAAGTCATTAATAAAAATTACAAACAGCAGAGGAGCCAGAACTGATCCCTGCAGAATTCCACTTGTAACTGGGCTCCAGGCTGAATATTTACCATCTACCACCACTCTCTGACTTCGACCGGTTATCCAGTTCTCTATCCAACCGGCCAAACTTCCCACTATCCCATGCCTCCTGACTTTCCACATAAGCCTACCATGGGGAATCTTATCAAATGCCTTACTAAAATCCATGTACACTACATCCACTGCTCTACCCTCATCCACATGCTTGGTCACCTCATCAAAGAATTCAATAAGACTTGTAAGGCAAGACCTACCCCTCACAAATCCGTGCTGGCAGTCCCTAATCAAGCAGTGTATTTCCAGATACTCATAAATCCTATCCCTCAGTACACTTTCCATTACTTTGCCTACCACCGAAGTAAGACTAACTGACTTGTAATTCCCGGAGTTATCCCTATTCCCTTTATTGAACAGGGGCACAACATTCGCCACTCTCCAACCCCCTGGCCCCACCCCCATTGACAGTGAAGCCGAAAAGATCATTGCCAACAGTTCTGCAATATCCTCACTTGCTTCCCACATAATCCTAGGATATATCCCGTCAGCCCCGGGGGACTTGTCTATCCTCAAGTTTTTCAAAATCCCCAACACATCTTCCACCCTAACACGTATCTCCTCCAGCTTACCAGTCTGTTTCATACTCGCCTCTTCAACAATACAGTCCCTCTCATTTGTAAATACTGAAGAAAAGTACTCATTCAAGATCTCTCCTATCTCTTCCGACTCAATACACAGTCTCCCACTACTTCGTCATCGGGATCCCCTCACACTCACTCCGTTACTGTCAGCCTAACCTTCCTCCCTCACACACACTCGGTCACTTTCACCAAGACACTCTCACATTCATTGCATCACTGTCACCCTGACCACCTCAATCTCACTCCATCACCGTCACCATGACCCCCTCACACTCACTCCGCCACACTGACACCCTCACACTAACACCATCATAGTCACCTAGACCTTGTCACAATAACTCCTTCTCCATCACCCTGATCCCCACACAGTAACTCCATCACCGTCAGACGGACCCCCTCACACTTACTGCGTCACTGACACACTGACTCCCTCACACTCACTCCACCGTTGTCACTCTGACTCACCAACATTTACTCTTTCACCATCACCCTGAAACCCTGATATTCACTTTGTCACCCTGATATTCTCACACTCACTCCATAACCGTCACCATCACCCCTCACATTCTCTCTCTTACTCTGACCACCTCACACTCACTGTCAGCCTGACCGCCTCCCACTTTCTCTGCTGTTGTCAGCCTGACCCTGTCACACTTACTCTGTCACCATCAACCTGACTCTTTCGGACACACTCTGGCTCTATCACCCTTACCCGCCTCACTCTCACTCCATTGCCCTCACCCTGATCTGATCACATTCACATTATCACTGCAACACTGACCCCCTCACACTTACTCCGTTGCCTTGACCCACTAACAATCACTCCACCCCCGTCATACTTATCACTTTATACTCAGACCTACCTGGTCCACGCGCACACTGAAACCAGTCTGTCACTGTTACCCTGACCCAGTCACACTGAGTCCGTTCCATCACAAATTTCTCCTTACACTCACTCTGTCAATGTAACATGAGCCACTCACACTCACTCGATTACTGTCACCCTAACTCCCTCACGCTCACTCCATCACTGTAGCCTGAGTCACTCACACTCACTCCATTACTTTCACACTGACCCCCTCGTTCTCACTTCATCACTGTCACCATGACCCCCTTATAATCACGCTGTAACCATCACACTGAGTCCCTCACACTCAGTCCATCACGGTCACCTTGAGCCTTCAGTCTCAGACCATCGCAGTAAAGTTTGCACCCTCAATCTCTCTCCATCACCATCACTCTGACCACCTCACACTCACTCTATCACCATTGCCCTGACGCCATCACACTCACTCCATCACCATGACGCTGACGTCCTCAGTCTCACTAGGTCTCTGTCACCCTGAACCCCTCAGTCTCACGTCATCACATTAACGCTGACAATCAGAAACCCTCTCCATCACCGACACTCTGACCCCTCGCACTCACTCCATTACCATTATCCTGAACGCCTCTCTCACAGTCTGTTACCGTCATCTAAACTGATCACACTTACTCAGTCACTTTCACCCTCAATCGCTGACTCCCACTCTGTCTCCATCACCCTGACCCCAACAGACTCGCACACATTCTGTAACTGTCAAGCTGACCTCCTTACATGCACTCCATCACTTTCATCCTGACCTCCTTAAACTCTGTCTGTCACTCTCACCCTGTCCCCATCAGAGCCTCTCCATCACCCTGACTGCTAACACTCACGGTATACCCCTCACCCTGACCCCTTCACACTCCACCCCTCACTGTCACCCCGACTATTTCACACTCACTCCAGCACTGTAACCCAGACCACCTCACACACACTTCATCACCATCACCCTGACCCATCACATTTACTCTGTCATACAAACCCAATCACACCCGTCCGCTCCACCATCCTGTCTCCCACTCACTCAAAGTCTTAAAGTCATCCTGATCACCTCAGACTCATTCTGTCACCCTGGCCACCTCACATTCGTTCCATCACTGTGACCATGAACCCCTCAAACTCACTCAGTTATAAGAACCCTGACCCACTCACACACACTCCATCACCATCACCACGAACCCCACACACTCACTCCGTCACTGCCACCCTTACGCCCTCAAACCCAATCCCTCATTTCACCCAGACCCCCTCACACATACTCCATCACCATCACTGTGAACACCACACACTCACTCCATCACTGCTACCCTCATCGCCAAATACTCACTCCGTCACAGTAACCATGACCCCCTCACACTCTGTCAATTTCTTGCTGACCACCTCACACTCACTCCATCACTGTCACACTGGCCTCCTCATGCACGTTCCGACACCATCACAATGAACCCCATACACTATCTCCATTCCAGTCACTCTGACCGCATCACACACACACTCCATCACAGTAACCCTGACTCCATCATACTCACTCCATCACCGTCACCCTGACCCCTCACACTCACTCCATCACTGTCATCTTAACCCCCTCACTCTCACACCCTCACTTTCACCCTGATCCCCTGACACTGACTCCATCACCGTCACCCTTACCCCCCACACTCACTCTGTCACCGTCTTCCTGACCACCTCACACTCACTCCATCACTGTCAACCTGACCTCATCCCTCTCACACAGTGAACGCAACTCTGAACCTCTCAGACTCACTTCATCACTGTCACCTTGACCCCCTCACACTCACTCCATCATAGTCACGCTTACATTCACGCTCACTTCATTGCACTGTCACACTCACAACCGCCCTCACTCCCCCGCACCATCACACTCATTTCCTCACTCAATCCCCCACTATCATACTGTGCCCCCTCACCAGCACCCCACATGATCTCCTACCGTCACGCTCCATCTCACGCTTGGTCTATAAATGTGCCGCTCACTCCCGTGCATATCACCCCACTGTCAAGCTCTCTTACCTGCACATTTCCCCACCCTCACGCCCGCTCTCCCGCACACTTGCTTAGCACCAAAGTCATTCCTTTACACGCTGTCCCACATTCTCGCTTACTCCCCTGCACACTGCTCCACAGTAACATTCACTCTCGTGTACATGCACACAGAGTCGCAGTCACTCACCTGTACAATCCCTCCCTGTGTGCTCCCCAATCTTCTCTCTCACTCACGCAAAAGGTCTCCATCCATCATGCTCTCTTGCCTGCACACACCGCAACCATCACGTTCACTCCCCTACACACTCCCCCATCGTCATGCTCACTTCCCTGCACACGCCTCCATCGTTATACTCATATTTTTGCACATTCGTCCGTCATCACTCTCTCTTCCCTGCACACTCCCAACACAATGCTCACTCCCCTACACAGTCCGCCACCATCACCATCACTCCGCTGCACATTCCCCCAGCATTTGCCTCACTCGCCCCACCTTTCCCACAATCTAATTCACATCATATTACCTAAATTGCCCACTCACCCACTATCAAACCCACACCACCACACTCTCCACACTGTCACGCTGACTACACTGCACACTGACACACCGTCATGTTCATTCCCACACACTCTGCCCCACCCTCACACACTCAAAACCCCACCGTAGCGCTCACTTGTCCACAAGCCCCATTCATTGCACTCTCATGCACACGCCCCAACCATCATGTTCACCGCCCCACACACACCCACACCAACATGCTCACTCTCCCACAAAATCCCCCACATTCACACCCACTCCCCTGCTGTTTCACCCAATGTCATTCTCATTTGCCCCCACACTCAGCCGACCGCACACTCTCCCACCCTCACGCTCACTCTCGCACACACTCCCACACAATGAAGTTCACTCACCCACTTTCAAATCACTCCCCTATACACATTCACACTCTGACAGAAACACCCCCACGCACTCTCCTACCATCACACTCCCTCCCTCACACGCACCACTTCCTTTGCACTCAGTCCCTGGCATACTCCCCCACCGTCACACTCAAACCACTACACACTCACCCACCATCATGCCCACTCCCCCGCACGCTCACCCACCATCACACTCAGTCACTCGCACGGTCCACTGCTGTCCACCTCACTCCCGCATTTGATCTCCAGCTTCCCACTCACTTCCCCACAAACTCCCCATAGTCCCTCTCACTCACTCACATACACCACAATGTCATGCTGACTCCCCCGCACGCTCTCTCACTGTTATTTTCATACTCCCTGCACCCTGCCCCAGTTTTGCGTTCACTCCAACGCGCACACCCCACAATCATGCTCACTTCTCCGTGCACACTGCCACTATCATGCTCACTCCCCATCAGGCACTACCCAGACACTCTCACCTCCCTGCACACACCCCAACCATCACACCTACTCCTCTGCATGCTCCCTCACCGTCACACACAATCTCCTACACACGCACACCTACTGTCACAATCAGTGTCCCAGATACTTTCCCACCGTCATACTCACTCCCCCATCAGACTCACTCCCCTGCACACTGCCACACCGTTACGCTAACTCCCCTCCCACAAACACCCCTACACAACGTTCATTCCCAGGTACACTCCTCCACCGTCACATTCACTGCTCTGCACACTGCCCTGCGTTGCAGTCATTCACCCACAATCCACCACCATCACACTCACTTTCCCGCACTCTCCCCCACCGTCACACTCAAAAACCTGCACACTTAAGCATCATCACACTCACGCCCCCCACACTTGTAAAAATTCACTCTCCCTCCGCGTGCATTCTCCCACCATCAGACCCCGCCCTTGCACACTCTCCCACTGTCACGACCCCAAACATTCACGCACCTTCATGCTAACTCCTCACACACTTCCCACCCTGACGCTGACTCCCTGACACACTCCTCTACCGTCATTGCTACTCTCCGCACACTCCCTCACCATCACGCTCATTACCCGCACATACCAACACTGCCAGAGTCAATCCCTCACACAATCCCACTCTATCATACTCACTCCCTCTTGCTTCCCGACTGTTGTGCCCACTTCCCCGCGCACCCCCATCATTACTCTCACCCATATAGTCCCCCTCCATCAAACTCACTCTCCCATCATCGTTCCGACTCCCCACAAACGCCATTTCACGTATTCCTCACTGAAATATGCCACTGTCACACACTCCACAAACACTGTCCCATCATTTCGTTCAATCTCCATGCACACAACCACAGTCACACTCACTCATTAGCATACACTCCCACAGTCACACTCACTCCCCCGCACACTCCTCCACTGTCATGCTTACTCATCCCACACGCTACTCCATCGTCACGGTCTCTGCCTCACATTCCCCCAGTGTCGCACTCACTCAGCAGGAATTTCCACCAACGTCACACTCACTCTCCTGCATACTCCAATGTCATCATGATCACTCCCTGCGGTCTGTACCATGGTCGGACTCACTCCCGCAATCTTTCCACCATCACATTCACTCCCAAACATTACTGCGCACTGTCATTCACTTCTCCGCACATTTGCCCACTGTCACACTCACAATTATCTACAATCACCCTCACTGCCTTGCGCACATCCCCACTTTCACACTCAGTCCTACACACTGCCGTACTGTACACTCACTCTCTCACGCATTCTCCCCCACCGTCACTGCCTCTTCCCTGCACATTCCCAAAACCATCACGCTCATTCCTCCTTCTCCTTCATCACTGTAATGCTCACCTTCCGCACACTTCTCCACCTTCACTCTCACTCCTCCGCACATACACCCGCCATCACACTCACTCACCCGCACACTCCCGACCATCACGCTCACTGACTCACATATTGCCCCACCATTATGCTCACTCCCTCGCTCTCTTTGCCGACGTCATGCATGCACCCATACACTTCCCCACTGTCACACTTACTCTGCTGCACTCTCACCCATGGACAGGCTCGCTCAGGTGTACAAATGCCAACGTCACTTTCACTCCACCTGCACTCCCACATCTTCATGCTTACTCCCCTGCAGGCTCCATACTGTCAAACTCACACCATCACAAACTCCATTACCATTGCACTTACTCCCCATACGTTTGCGCACCATCTCACTCACATTCCACAAATCCTTCCACCATCATGTTCACTCTCCCATACACTCCCCCACTGTCATGCTCGCACGACCACACACTGCCTCACCGTCAAGCCTACTCCCCCCACCATGACGCTCACTCACTCACACACTCTCCACCATCATGCTCACTCCCCTGAATGCTCCCCACAGTCACATTCACACTCCCACACAATCCGCCATGGTCACATTGACTCCCCTCCACACTTCCCCACCATGACACTCACTACCAGACATACGCCCCTACCGACACGCACACTTCCTTACAAACTGCCACACCGTAATATGCAATACCCCGCACACTGTCCTACCGTCATATTACTCCCCTGCACACCTCCCCACTGTCCCGCTCACTCTTCCACACGCAGCCCCGCTGTTAGACCCATTCCTCTGCACACTCTCCCACAGTCATGCCATCTCCCAAAAAACTTGCTTCCATCACACCAATTCCCCAGAAACTCCATCACAGTCTCACTCATTCCCCTGCATACTACTGCACCATCATAGTCACTTCACGGCACTCTCCCCACCATCACATTTACTCCCCTACCCTCTTCTCCACTGTCACCCTCTCTTCCCCGCATACGCCCAAACCATCATGTTCACACTCCTGCACGCTTCACCCAGTCAAGCTGACTCTCCAACAAGCTCTGTCACCGTCACGCTCACCCCCGCACTCACCGACCAACGTACTGCCTCCCCCACACTCTCCCCTCAACGTTACGCTCTCTTTCCTCCCACATGCCCACATTACCATGCACTCTCCCCCACGGAATTCCCCAACATTTTGCTCAATCCTCGTAAACTTCATGACTATAACGCCCACCATGCTACACACTCCCCACCAACACGCTTAATCCCCTGCACCCGGCGTCACTGTTGCAGTCACTCCCCCTCACACTCCCTCAAGATCACTTTTATTTACTCTACACTCTCCTCCACTGTGACACGCTCTACCATTCCCACGCCAACACCATAGCCCTCACTCCTCTGCACACCTCTCCACCATCATGCTCCATCATCATCACACTCACTCCCCGACACACTCCCACACCATCACACTTCCTCCCCACACACTCATACCGCATCACGCGCTCTCCCCCGCAAATGCCAAAAGTATCATGTTCGCTCCCCCTGAATATTTCCCCACCATCGCACTCAGTCTCCTGCACACTACCCCACGGTCCCTCTCAATCTCCATGCACAGTCTCCTACCGTCATGTTCACTCCTCATACACTCCAGCGCCGTCACACCAACTCTACTTCACAGCCCACACCGTCACGCTCATCCGCCCGAATTCTCTCTCACCATCACGCTCACTCACCCGCACTGTCCGTACCCTGAGCATTGGTCACGTACCCCTCCCTAGTTAATTTTCTCGAACTGGCCTTTGATCATATTCCCACTCAGATCAATGAGTATCTACAATGGGTGCCACACAGTCTCTGCCGTGTGAAGCAGCCTGTTGTCCAACTCCCACCATGCAGCCCCTTCCACAGCCGATGGTGCCTCCCCCACTATTACCTCCTTGCAATGACTAATGCTCTCACATTCACTGTATCCCCGAGAAAAGACATTTGTCCCAAGCCCCAGGTTGTTAAGTGAGCAACAGCCTGGCACGCCACATGCATTTTTTCTCCGCAGAATCGGCCTGAATATCCACACCCCTTTTCTGTTCCCCCTGCAACGGAATGTAAAAAGAGGATTCGAGGACGACAAAATTGGAGAGACAGATTAGGATGTAACGAGTGCAGAACGCAGAGAGCGCAGGAGAATGGGGAACGGAGGACAGTGAAATAGACTGTGTAAATGGAAGGCGGAGTGAGAGAATCAAAGGAACAGTGTGAACATTTGAGGGAGATATGGAGGGAGAATGAAACAGGCAGAGAGAGGAATTATGCAGAAGGCCAGGTCAGAGTGGGGGGACGCAGAGGTGAAAGCAAGGACAGAGTGACTTAAACCCAACTGCTGAGTTCAGGCCCATTCCCTCTCCTTCCTGTGGACCAGGACTTGGGACTGAGTCTTTCTCTCTCCAGCCCAGCTTCTTCAAAGCAAAGGCAAACAACAATACCTTTCACTCTGCTGCTTGGAACTTGTTAATGAACATTTTTGTTGTTTACAAATTGAAGTGATGGAGGACAGTCAGTTGGATGTTGCCGTTTCTCAAGTTGTGAGGAACATTCTAATGTGTCCATGTCACCCCACTGTGGGATAATGTTGGACAGACCAGAGCTACCTCAATTTGTTAATGTAGAGACAGACTGCTTCATCTCTGAAACTCTGAACTTATTCTGCGTCACTGCATAAATCGCGGTGTTTGTGCAATAACTGAGGACCAGCAGTATGAAGTCCAATTCCCGCAGATAACGATGGAGATATGCAGGGATATTCACAATTCCCTAAATCCGGACCCACATAGAATACAGCATAAATATTTACCATAGCAGGGTGAAATTGCTCCTGCGGGCACTACTGGTGACTAACATGTGTGTGGTGGTGAGACTATTGAGCAGCAGAATCACGAGAAATTGGAGAGCCGGGGTTACAGTGGAGAATATGGATTCGATTGTGACCCTGACATGGGAGGATTGAACACCATCTTTTGCAGCACTAAACCAGGGGCTGTTGATCAGCCAATACCGAGTTGTGAGCATAAAATACCAGAAAATGTCATTTAAACAACTCAGCACCGTCACTGCTCCCAGCACCACAACCGCTTTTTTCTCACTGCAGTATTTACTTTTCAGTTTCTGGCAGCAAATTGCCACAAACCGATCAAAGGTGAAAGTGACGGTGAACCAGACAGAACAGTCAATGGATGCATTAACTAGGACGGCGTGGATATTACACACGGGGATGGAGGTGAAAAAAAAACTCTGCAGAAACAACGGGAATCTTTCTCAGTATCAGGTCGAAGATAATGACCAGTAGATCTGCCGCTGCCATGGCCACCAGGTAACGTTTCACACATGGAGACAATCTACAATCTTTCTCATGCAGGACGTAGATTGTCAGTGCGTTAACTGTGAGGAAGGAAAACAACCAGATTATCGATCAGCCTGTACGAAAAATTCCAGGTCTGACTGAGGACCCAGTGAGATTATCAAATGTGCAACTGTACTCAGAGAATTATTACTGAAATAATTGGAGCTGCAATAACAAATGGGAAATTCTGAATTACTGATAAAAATGTCACAAATCACAAGAAACCCTCCCTTCCCAAACACACAGAGACACGTCCGCAAGAACAGGTGGTTCATGAAAAGTTCCCACATACTCGATAACTCGAGAGCATGCACTGGTCATTTCTTTCCAGTTCCTAATACACAGGGTGAAAAAGTTGCTAACCTGAGGATTCATTCCCAGTTCCTTGTAGACAAACGGAGTTTCGAAATTTCTGCTTTTTCGTCTAAGTTGTGGTCAATCCCGTGTCGTGAAGAAATGTAAATGCAGGGAAGACGTACTCAACCCTTTCACTGCCTGAGGGACTTCGGAACAGTGTCTCCTTCTCCTTGGAACGGGATCATTTCCCTCGGCATCTGACCGTTTGTGCAATTCACTGACGTCCGGCCGTTCACAAATAATATCAGGGATAGAATGTTTGAGAAATGTCCGTTATAAAATATTGGGTACAGATTATTCCACGTAACCTTCCTCAGCTCCTTCAGCACCATTCCCCATATTTTCCTCCGCTACATTGGTGACTGTATTGGAGTTACCTGGTGCTACCACGAGGAGATTGAACAGATCATCACTTTCACAAATATATTCTTGCCAACCTCAATTTCACCTGGACCTTCTCGGGCACCTTATCCCTTCCTAGACCTCTCCATCTTCATTTCTAGCGACCAATTAACAATGGACATTTCCTACAAGCGCACTGACCTTCATAGAGACTACAGCTCCTTCTATCCTGCCACTTGTAAAAACGCGATTCCTTATTCACAATTGCTCAATATCAGTCCCAACAAATCTCAGGAGGACCAATTCCACCTCAGAAAAAGAACAGATAGCCGCCTTCTTCAAATATTACAATTTCCCTTTCCAATATTTGATGATGCCGTCCAGTGCATCTCCTCCACTTCCTGCACCTGCGCCATCCAACCCCAGTGCTCCCAACGCAACAAGGACAGATACCCTTCACCTCCCACCCCAACAACGTGTATATACATTGCATCATCCTTCGCCATTTACGCCAACTACAAACAGACCACACAACTAGGAATATAGTTCCCTCCCTACCCTGATCAGAGGCCATTCCCTCCGCGACTTCCTTGGCAGATTGACGCCCGCCACCAGCCCTCATCCCACTCCCAGCACCTTCCGCTGCCACCGCAAGACCTGTAAAACCTGCGCCTACACCTCCCGACTGTTATCCATCTATGGCCACAAAGGATCCTTTCGCATCCGACAGAAACTTATCTGTGCCTTAGCCAATGTCATCTACAGTGTCCTTTGCACTCAATGTGGTCTCCTGTACATCAGGGATACTGGACGCCATCTTGCAGATGATTTCAGACTACATCTCTGGTACACCCGCAGCAATCACCACCACTGCTCCATGTTGAACACTTCTACTCCGCCTTCCACTCCATCAAGGACATGCACGTCCTGGCTTCTTCATCGAGTGAGAATAACCAGCTGAAATCTTGAGGAAGACGCCTCATATTCCGCTGTGGGACACTGCAACTGAACAGGGTCAATGTAGACTTCAACATTTTTCGCATTTTCTCTCGCCCTACATTATCACAATCCGAAGCCTCCAACTCGGCACCGCACCCTTGACCTGTCCTTCATCTTTCCCTTTTTCTGGTCGGCTCTCCTCTCTGACCTATCACCTTCTATCTCACCTTCACCTGTCTATCACATTCTCAGCTACCTTGCCCTCAGCCCCAACCTCTTTCCATTTATCTCTCAAATACCCAGCCCAGAAGCCTCATTCCTAATGAAGGGATGATGTTCGAAAAGTTGATTTTCCTGCTCCTCGGATGCTCCCTAACCTGTTGTGCTTTGCGAGCATTACATTCCCAGTTAGAAAACAGTCTGACACCATCGTACTCAAAGAATCAGCATGATGGGTAATGTTTCATGAAGCACTATCACCATCCCTGTGTATATCTTGTCCCATCGGCAGGACAGACCTAAATGTGATGGGGGTTCCCTGGGTTAAAGTTCGGGAAGAGCATACCTTGCAGATCCCCGACATTGATTTCAGGACCCGGGAAATCTCATGCTAACAGGTCAAAGGTGATCGAGGAAATCGCCTGAGGATGGATATATGCTGCTCCTCTCCATCCCACCTCTCAGTGGTAACTCAGTTCCCTTTGACTTTGAAAACAAATCAAAGGAAGCACTGCGGGTGAGAAGGACACAGAACGTACTCCGGGTCTGGGAATTCATGGCCAACACCAAGTGTGTCTCCACACGACCACCACTGACTGAGCAGGGAGAGACATCAAATACACAACAACTAGACTGGGGCAACTGATGGGGGAACCAAAAAGAAGCAAACATTCTCACCAAACTCCTTTTTCCAGATTTATCTGTCTCTAACAGTATTTGTTGGAGCAGCTAGTACACAGTCCTGGTGTAGGGAATGTCTCAGCTGCCTCATATTGAAGATCCTGCCCTCTGTGTTATGTGGCACTCCCGCCTGTGAAGTAGGACATACTTTGAAAGGACCAAGCAAATGGAAGCTGGTCCTCCATGAGACAACATGCTCTATGAGCAGCTGCAGCATCAATGGCGTTCCCTCCATCATCATGTCAGAAGTAAACTGAAGCAGGCTATTTTGCCCATCAAGAGTTTTGAACAGGAACAGAATAAGGTTATTCAGCTATTCGAGCCTGTTGCTCACAATTGAAGCTGATCTTTAAATATCTCATTCCTGGTACATTGGAAATTGCAGGGAACATTCATCCTTTCAAAACAACCACACGGGAATACGGGAGAACTGGTTATTGAGCCGGGAGAAGGGATAAGTTAGGGATAAATGAGTCTTTATCAGTTTAGCACAAATTAACGACTGCAGTGACACAGTGACCAGTAGTGGGACCTCAACGATTTGCAACGTTTTAGAGAAATGCAACAGATGTATTCTAACTTAGATAGTCAGAAAACTAAGTTATCAAGCGGCGGTAGAGAATCTCTAATTGGATAAGTAATGGACAGCGACTTGGCAGCTGGAATGTAACGTGGGTATATGTAAAACTATGATATTTTTCAGCAAGAAAAACAGTCTGTATATTAAATAAATGTAAGGAGATAACAGGACTTAGAAACAGTGTGTACTGTTGGGTTCAGTCTGAAATTTTCAGTCAAGGGAAGTGTTGCTTCATCTCCCCGATGGTCTGCTCCCTAATGTTCCCAGTGGCCCCACTGCTCTCGTTCCACACGGGATATTTTGAAGTGGTTAGTTGGCGGCGTGGGGTGGTGAGTGGTGCTGTTTTTGATCCGTTGTCCAAGGGGATAGCCTTTATTCAGAAGGCTATCATTTCTGGCAACGTGGAGACCTGAATACGTTGGGAATGGCTGGCTGCTTTTGAATGAGGAGGCTGTGTTTTCTGCCAGGACAGTGGGTATTCACCAACATGATATACTGTACATAGGCACACTGCAACATGAATGGAGTGAGAAACGGAGGATCCAATCACAAAATGAGAATAAAAGGCATTACAGATCAGCTGAAATTGTTAGGTATAATACGTTTTCAATCCATAACAGAGAAACATTAAATCAGTGGAGATATCTGTCCAACACACGACAGTGTGTCGATCACGATCTGCTCAGTCCAACCCAGAAATCTACCGAGTGCAGAAAACTGTGCAGACCACAGCAGTGCATTTCTCTATAAACCCAAACTCGACATCTGTCCATCACGGGGAGCTGTGCACACCACAGCATTGCCTTGATCTTGAAACTCGGACTAGATATATGTTCATCACTGGGAGCTATGCAGAACACAGCAGTGCATTGATCTTTAAACACAGACTAGATATCAGTCCAGTTCGCCGAGCTGTGCAGAGCACAAATCCACAAATCCGGACGAGATGTCTGACCGGCACCGGGAGCTATGCATACCACAGTAGTGCATTGATCTATGAACCCTAAATGGATATCAGTCCAGCACGCGGACCTATGCAGAACACAGCACTGCATTGACCACAGGTATCTGTCCACAGGTATCTGTGCTGCTGGGACCGTACATCAGGCCGGGCAGCATGCAAAGAGCAAGAGAATCGAAGAGAACCCTGATCAGATTCCTGATGAAGGGATTATGCCAGAAATGTTGATTCTCCTTCTCCTTGGATACTGACTGGCCGGCTGTGTACTCCCAGCAGCACACTCTCAACTCTGATTTCTAGCATCTGAGTCCTCACTTTCTCATAGATCTCTGTCCAGCATTGGGAGCTAGGGAGACCGCAACACTGCAGTGATCTATAAACCTGGAAAAGATATCTGTCCAGCATTGGGAGCTAAGCAGACCACCGCACTGCATTGATTTACACACCTGGACAATTTTTCTGTCCAGCACCAGAGTCTATGCAGACCACAGCAGTGCATTTACCTACACACGCGAACTCTATATCTGTCCAACACAGGGAGCTATGCAGACCACAGCAGTGAAATTGCATCGAGGCCACCCTGAGCGAAGCAATTTAGGAGAGGTTGAATTTAATTTTAGTTCGCTTTCTACAATTTTGAATTTTTTTTGGATATACTCTTCGAATGTATAGTGAGAATAAATTGTAAAGTCATGAAACAACCCCAATGGCAGCATACGTGCAACCGAAGGGCATGTCTATCGCTTTCTGTTATTATCTCAAGGACAACATTACAAGGAATCGTAGAAAACTGCTCTGAGTCTTCAAAGGCATTCTTTGAAGAAGGAAACAACGTGGAATGTCGTAAAGATGGTGGCAGGGTCAGAATGTTCCAGGTTGAACGCCTATGCACCGCCCACACTTTGTGTCTTTCTTATTTATTGTATTTTCTGGAGAGTATTTTCTTGCCAATCTATTATCTTTTTAACGTGACTCCTTTGGGAATGGAGGAAGTGAGTCCCAGACCAGAGGATCGCGAGGTGAATCAGGGCTTCAAGATTTAAAGAACAGTGTTCCCTGAAGACATGTCCAAGTGCTGTCTGGATACTGAGCCCGGGGCAGTCTGGAGACTGCGTCTGGTACAGTTTGGAGACTGGGCCCCGTGAGGCCTGGAGACTGGACACGGTGCGGTCTGGACACTGAGCCTGGTGTGGTCTACTGACTGAACCTGGTGTGGTCGCCAGTCTCGAGACTAGATATTGTATAATGTCGCTAGTAGGATTTGGTCCAATGAAAGATAGTAGTGGGAAGTGTTCGTTGAATCTGAGGACATGGGGAAGCACTTATTTAATACTTTTCGTCAGTATTCTCATTGGAACAGGGCAATGTCATTGAGAATACGGAGATTCAGGCTACAAGATTATATGGGATTGATGTTGACAAAGGGGAAGTTTTCGCAATTTTGGAAGATCTGAATATAGGTATTAACCCTGGGCCAGCGGGATTTATTCTGGGATCTCTGCTAAGCCAGGGAGGAGATAAAGGAGTCTTTGACTTCAAAATATATGTCATCGTTGTCGACAGGAGGAGTGCCAGAAGACTGGAGGATAGCAAAAGTTGTTCTCTTGTTTTAGAAGGGGTGTCGGGACAACGCTGGTAATTAAAGGGCAGTGCGCCTTACACCATTTGTGAGTAATATGTTGTACAATTTGTGAGCGATAAGATGTGTAATCACCTGGAAAGGAATAATTTGATTAGAGATAGTCAACATAGTTTTGTGAAGGGTAGATCGTACCTCACTCACCTTATTGAGTTCTTCGATAAGGTGAGAAAACATGTGGGTGAAGGTAAAGTGGTTGGTGTGGTGAACAAGGACTTCAGTAAAACATTTGATAAGATTCCACACGACAGGGTATTGCACAAAATACTGAGTTTTAGGATGCAAGGTGACTCAGCGGTTTAGATCAGAAATTGGCTATCTGAAAAAAGACAGAGGGTGATGCTTAGTGGGAAATGCTCATTCGGGAGGACAGTTACCAGTGTTGTGCTACAAGGACCTGTCTTGGGGCCACTGCGGCTTGTCATTTTTATAAATGATCTGGATGTGGGCGAAGATGGATGGGTTAGCAAATTTGCGGGCGACACGAAGGGAGGCAAAGTTGTGGATCGTTCTGACCAATACATAAGATGCAGCGATAGACTGAGAAGTGGCAATTGGAGTTTAATGCAGGCAAGTTTGAGGTAGTTCAATTCGGAATAAATGACAACAATGCAGATTATTGAGCTAATGGTAAAAGTCTTGGCAGTTTCGATGAACAGACAGATCTCAGTGTCCAGGGGCATACATACCTGAAAGTTGCCACTCAGTTTTATAGGGTTGTTAAGAAGACATATGGTGTGTTGGCGTTTATTCGGAGGGGGATTGAGTATCGGAGCCAAAAGGGCAAGGTTCAACTGAGAAAGACACTGGTAAGGCCGCACCTGGATTATTGCCTGTAGCTTTGGTCAGTGCATTATATGAACGATGTGGAAGCTTTGGACAAGTACTAGATGAGATTTACGAGAATGTTGCCTGTCATAGAAGGAAGGTCTTACGAGGAAAGGGTGAGTAAGGACTTAAACTGTATCTGTTGGAGAGAAGAAGGTTTAGAAGTGACTTAATCAAGACGTACAAAATAATCAGAGGGTTGGATAGAATGGACAGTGACAGCCTTCATCCTCGGATGGTGAAGGCTAACACGAGGAGGCATAGCTTTACATTGAGGGGTCAGATACATAGGACTGATATTAGATATTAGATTTCTTCACTCAGAGTGCAATAGGGGAAAGGAATGATCTGCCTGCAACAGTAGTCGAGTCGCTGACATTAAGCGCATTTAAATGGACCATGGATAGACATATGGATAATAATGGAACGGTGTGGTTAAATGTGAATCAGATTATTTTCACCGTTCGGTGTCATTGAGTGCCGAAGGGCCTTTACTCCGCTGTAACTCTCTCTGTTATTTGAGTGTCAGCCCGGTGCAGCCTGGAGACTAGTCATGGTGCATTCTGGAGACTGGGCCTGGTGCAGTCTGGAGACTGGGCCTGGTGTGGTCTGGAGACTGCGCCCAGTGCTGTCTGGATATTTGTCGCTGGCACAAACTGGGTTGTAACTCGAGTCAGTTCTTTCTTTCATTTTTATTCTTCTGTTGGCTAAATGTTTATAGGAGCTTCTGGGAGGCAGGATTTACATGCATTGCGAAAAACAAGGACTGATTAGGGATAGTCAGCATGGCGTTTTGTGTGGTAGAACTGGTCTTAAAAATTAGTTTACATTTTTTGAAGAGGTGACCAAGAAGATAGATGAATAGCAATCAGCATACATTGTATACGTGGACCTTAGCAAGCCTCAACATTTGGGAGAGCTAGCCAGTTATATACAACATTGCCTTAATAGTCGGAGGCAGAGGTTCCTGGGAGAGATTTGTTGTTTCTACTGGTTGCCTGTGACCAGTGGTGTGCCAAAAGGAGCAGGATGCTCCTTTTCATTGTTTTTCTAAATGATTTGGATGGGAATGTAGGAACCTTGGAAAGTAAGTTTGACGATGAAACCCCAAAATTATTTGTTATGGTGGGCAGTGAAAAAGGTTCCGGAAAAGAACGGTGGCTCAGTCGTTAGTACTGTTGCCTCACAGCACAGAGGATCTCATGTTCGATGCCAGCCTCGGGCAACTGTCTGTGTGGAGTTCGCACGTTCTCCCTGTGCCTGCGTGGATTTCCTCCCACAATCCAAAGATGTGCCAGATGAATTGGCCATGCCGAATTGCCCATAAGTTGGTGCATTAGTCAGGGGGAAATGTGTCAGGGAGGGTTAATCTTCGGAGGGTCGGTGTGGACTTGTTGGGCAGAAGGGACTGTTTCCACACTGTAGGTAATCTAATCTTGGTCCACTGGGCCGAGGAATGGCAGATGGAGCTTCTTTCTGTTTAATGTAAAATGCTGCATTCTGTTAGACACACCAGAGCAGGATTTACACAGTTAACGGTTGGGCCCTGGGCAGTGTTGTTCAACAGAGAAACCAGGTTGCAGGTACATAGTTCTTTGAAAGTGGAGTCGCAGCTAGACAGGGTACGGACGAGGGTATTATGCACGCTTACCTTCAACTGACACGCCATTGTGTGTAGGATTTGGGACATCATGTTGAGGATGTGAAAGAGAATGGTAAGGACACATTGGTGTATTGAGTACAATTCTTGTCGCCCTTCTATAGGAAGGATGTTATAAACTGGAAAGGGGACAAAATATTTTAAATGATGTGGCGGAGACGGGAGGTTTTGAGATATATGTCAAGTCTGTGATTTTGTTCCCTTTGCGTAGGAGGATGTGAGGTGACCCTACAGAGGTTTATAAAATCATGAGGGGCACAGATAGGATGTACGGCCAAGGTCTTGTCCCCACAGTAAGTGTGTCTGAAACCAGAGAGGACAGTTTCAAGGTGAGAGGGAAGAGATTTCAAAGGGATCTAAGAGGCAGTTGTTTCTCACAGAGGGTTGTACTTACATGTAGCCAGCTATCAGAGGAACTGGTATTGCTGAGTAGAATTACAACATTTAAAAGACAATTGGATGGGTACATGTACAGGAACGAGTTGGAGGAGTACGTTCCAAAAGCAGAAAAAATGGAAGTAGTTCAGTTTAGGAAACATGGTATAGACAATTCCTGATGCTGATGTGGTGCTACAGACCACAGCAGCAGCAGACGAATGATTATATTCAACCAAATCTGCAACTTTTTCTTCTGGGGATAATTCCTCAGTCTGTCATTCCTACAAAGCTGATATATGGTTCGGTGATGAGTGTGATGAATATTCGAGACAGAATCATGTGTACCTAAACTTGATGGCAAACCATTAAAACTACCGCACTTGCTACTTATATTCCAAACTGTTGGACTAACATCTGACAGGGCGAAATAACCCCAAGACAACAGACCAACAGTCCGGCCACATTCGGTCATAAGTGGTGATGGACGGTTAAACAACTCACTGGAGAAGATGGCTCACAAATATCCCCATCCTAAATAATGGAACAGCCCTATATCTCAGTGTAAAAGACAAGGATGTAGTATCTGCAGCATCCCAGCCAGAAGAATTGAAGAATTGATCTTCCTAACTCCAGCATGATGCCCATAGCATCACAGATGCCCGTCTTAAATCAATTCGTGACGTGAAGAAACAACAGAACACAGTAAACTGACAAAGTCAATGGGCCCTGACATCATTCCTGCAATAGGACTGAAGACTTGTGCTGCACAACAAGCAGTATCACTCCGGAAGATGTTTCATTCCAGCTCCAACTCAGCTTTCTCTCTGGCAATGTGGAAAATACTCAACTGTGTCCTATTCCCCAAGAGGGGAATAATTTCAATCAGAACATGTACCACACCCTCAGACTCATCACGGCAGTTAAATTCGTGTAAGGTCTTCTTGACAGCTGTCGAGCTGCACAGAAACGCCAAGCAAGGTGATCAATTTTATTAAATTGCTCCGAGGTCGAAAGGATAAACCCAGATGGAATTAACGATTTTGAGATGCCGGTGTTGGACTGGGTTTTACAAAATTAAAAAATCACACAATCCCAGCTTACAGTCCAACAGTTTTAATTGGAAGCACTCGCTGTCGGAGCGCTGCTCCTTCATCGGGTTGTGTACATTTGGAGTTTTTGCTTTTTAACACCAGATACAGCACCGATCTTTAGCCTCCGTATTGGAAAAGGGGACGGGAAGTATAGTCCTACCGACCCTCTAGAGGCCTCCTTCCTAACATCCGACAGATTGCGATAAGCTTTACAGAGCTTTCCCACAGATTGTACAGAAAGATCGGGAATCGAGTGAGCCATTCAACACATTATGCATCCCCCATTCCAGTTCATGGCTGAACATCTCCCTCAAGCATTTCACCCCTAAAATGCATCCCTTAATATTATCAACCATTGGAAAAATATTAAATATCATCTTCAGCAGTCCCTTCGATCCATCGTTTTGTGCTCCCATTCAATGTAATGATGATGATCCTTTATCTTCAAACCATGGTCCTGCGCTATCTCTTCCCATTTAGTGTCTATGCATTTTCAGTGCGTTTTGTCTCACAGGCTTGAGTGGGAGAGAATTCCCAAGGTTCAACAGTCTCTGGGTGCAGACATTTATTGTCGTCTCAATGCAGAGTGGCCTGGCTGTACCTCATAATGTGGCCTCTTGTTTCAGACATCCCAGCCAGGGGAATTATCATCCTTGCTTCGAATCTGTCTCACCGTCACAGGATTATATTATTTACTCAGATCTCCACTCATTTTCCTAAACCCTTTGGAATACAGGTTCAGTCCACATAAATTAAGTTCCCACAACACGCCTGATATCCCAGAGATCCTTCACTGCACTCCCTGAAGGTCGGTTTTGTCCTTTATTAGGTACAGAAATCAAAACTGCACATAATATTGCACAATGTTAGATATGTGTTCTTACCAAATTGCAGCTGCACCCTTACTCTTGTGTTCAAATTCCCTTGAAATGACTGTCAACGCACCATTTATCTATCTAAATGTTGCTTTCAGTGACTAGTGTACAAGAAGATCCAGATTATTTCCCATCTTGCAGCTTTCCACTTCGTGTGTATATGTACACTAGTCACTGTGTCAATGTCATTCCCAGTACTGATTTCTGGCGCCAGAACTCACAGCTGTGCATGAACCTCGAAGGTCTGTGCAGATGAAAACAAGAAAATCCGCAGAAGTCCCTTGAAAATAATATTTTTAACCAATCCCTTTTCAAATGGCAGGCTTCAGTTCTATTGTTCCCACTAAAGTACACAATATCACATTTACACATATTGATCTTCATGTGCCATGTACTTGTCCATTCACTCAACTTGTCTCAGTCACCTTGGAGCATTTTGATATCCTCCTTACCCACTCATAGTCAGACACCGTTTAGTGCTGTCAACAGGCTTGGATATATAGCATTTGGGACCGAGAACCCTATGTTTGAGGTGTATTGGGAATACCTGAGACCCAAGGCCCAATTACTGTCACACACCACGATACGTCCACTCCCAAAAAAAGTTTTCGCGCACTCATGGATCAGTGCAGAAGCCCCCTCTGGACTCCCCAGTTTGCTGCCCTTCATTGAGTATTCCCCTGTCTGCGTCTTTACTTCTGAGGTGTATCACCTCATATTTATCAGTGTTACATTGCATCTGTTATTGATCTGGCCATTCCATCTACATGTTCCTGTTACATAAGACCTTCCTCCTCACTGTCAAACAGACACTTATTAATCACATTCCCTCACAACCCTCAATATTCACATCTCCATTATGTTAGAGTACACCAAATAGTAAGTGACACAGCACTGATCCTTGTGTTATACGTCTCCAGTCACACAAATAGCCTTCTGCTACCACCCTCCTTCTCCTTCCACTGAGGTAGTTTTGGGTATAACTTGCCAATTTAACCTTGATACCATAAGATTATAATTAATTTATCAGTTTCCCATGCGGGCTTTGTCAAAGAACTTGGTGGTAAAACCATTAAAAGACCTCCTTGAAAAATTTCAAGAAAATTCATGAAGCGTGACTTGCTCCGATAAAACCAAGGTGACTGTCCTTGATGAAACATTGCCTCTCAAATGGAGATCAATTTTATCCTTCTTTATATTCTCCAATAGCTTCCCTAAAAGTAAACTGATACTCACTGATCTATAGTGCCCTGGTCTTTCTGCACCACCCTTCCAATACAGCATAACCGGATAAAATGCATCCGGATCATTTGTCCAATTTTTAGATCAGCTAAAACCATCAATCCATGACTATACCTTATATCAATTTGCTCAATAGCTTCCCAGTCCATCTTCTCAAATTCTGTCCATGCCTCCTCCTTCATACACAGATTGTTCTCTTGTTTTCTAATGGGTTCTAACTGTTCGCATGTAATATTATTCTGCTTGATGTCCTTGTGGAAAATCTTAGGACTCTCCCCAATCATGCCTGCTCCCATTCTCCAACTCCCTGGTTTATTCAGCCCTTTCTGTGTGAAGCTTCTCGTTTTCATTAAGATTGCTTTTCAATCGTTGAAATTCTAGGTAACACAGGCCGAGTTCCCTCACCAGACAATCTTGCCATCTGTAGGATTAATCTGGAGAATGCCCATTCAGTATACGTTGCCAGTATATTTTTCCCTAGATCAGGACACCGAACCTTTACACAGTATTAAAGTCACAGTCTCAGAAATAGTCGGCGTAAGCGAGGCAAGACATATGTACCTTTAATCAAAGTAAATAACTGCAGATGCTGGAATCCGTAGTGAAAGCAATAAATGCTGAAGATCACAGCTGTTCAAACAGCACTAATGGAGAGAGAGCAAGCTAATGCTTCCAGTCTGGATAACTGTTCGTCATCTACATTCGGATTCCCATTAAATAAAGGTAAACCTGAAATATATCTGCATGTTTCCACGTGATTCCTCAACACTCTTTTATTCAGTTTCTTTCGAATAGCGTGCTGTGACGTTTCTTTAAAAAATCCTCCGGAATATACAAATATATCAAATCAGTTGGTTCTCTATTGTTTTATATCTACAAGCGATATCTTCAAGAAAAAATGTCTGAAAATTATAACTTCCCTTTCTTGAAGTTTGCTATTACTTTCTAAATGACCAATACCACGTTTGTTGTAACAGATTTAAACAGATTCCCTCCTGTGCATGACAAGTTACTTGGTCTATACTTCCCCTCTTATCCTCTTCTTCCCTTTTTGGATCGTGGAATGCATTTATAATCTTCCAAATTGCACAGGAGAAGTACTGTGTTGCCTAATGCAATCAATCTGTGCATTGATTCCTTCTCTAAACTTTCATTATGAAGTACATTTGGTCTGTCAGACTTATCAATCACTAACCCGGTTATGTTTTCAAACACACCTCGTTACTAATATGAATGAGTTGAGTCTTTCGTTACACAAGTCTCATGGTCACTTTGTATTTCTGGGAGATGTTATGTATTCCTCCACGAAGACAGACACAATATAACGAGTTAGTTTCCCTGCAATTTCTCTTTCATCAGCAATAAATTATCCTATCCACATTTGTTCCACACTGCTTAACATTTCACGTGGCTTTAATTTTCTTTTCAAATATTGTCCTAAACTTTGCAAAGGTCTTTATGGTTCTATTTAGTTTGCATTCTTGATGTCTTTTTAATGTCCTTATCAATTTCTTTGTCCTCCTTTGTTCCAATGAATCCATAATGTCTGCCATTTTTCTGAACGACTTTCCTTGATATAATACAATTTTTAACTCCGTCTGTTAATCATGGTTGAGTCACCTTACCCTTTTGCTATATGCGCCTTGGAGAATATATGTATACTGTCAACTTACAGTGTTTTGATAATTGAAGGGCAGCACGGTAGCTCAGTGGGCATCACTGCTGCCTCACAGCACCAGGGACACGGGTACAATTCCCGCCTCGGGCAACTGTCTGTATGGAGTTTGCACATTCTCCTCGTGTCTGCGTGGGTTTCCTCCAGGTGCTCCGGTTTTTTTTCCCACAGTCTAAATATGTGCAGGTTAGGTGAATTGGTCATTCTAAATTGTACACAGGGTTAGGTGTAGCGGAATGGTTCTGTGTGATTGTTGTGGACTTGTTGGGTCGAAAAGCCTGTTTCCACACAGTTGGGAATCTAATCAACAGAAAGTGCCCACCTTCCACTGTATATTTCTGATGCACTTTTAAAGTTGCCACCTTGCTCCTCATGCATTCATGACTCTAATCAGATACACGTAATTTAATTTTAAAAAATACTTTGTATTCAAATATCATGTAAAATTCAATATATTAAGATGGTTATTCCCAAAAGCACCTTTTCCGCAAGTTTTTCAAATAGCTCTTCTGATCACACAACAGCAACTTCTAAATAGCCTGATCTCGAGTTCACTGTTCAACATATTGTTCAAGGAAAGCAGCTCATACACACTCATGAAACCCATTTTCCCAGCATAAACATTAACTTAGATTCACATTGTTTAGATGCGATTTTAATGTCTCCATAATTACTGCAGTACCCAAAATCTTGCATTTCTATTTTCCTATTTTGTAACATACGCACCATTTGTGTCACAACATTGACGCTGATAAATAAATCCCGTCAATATTTGCTTATCTTTGCTGTTTCTAAGCTCCACTTTAGCAGATTCTGTGGAACCTGACCGACTTGAGATCGAAGAAAATTAATGGCCGATTCAGGCGAAAGTTTTTGGCGAAGGCATATTTGAACATTGACATAATCTCGCTGCATCCTGCACGTCCTTCACAAGTGTCATTCTGTCATTTTCACCAGTTCTCCCGTTATGCTCGTGGAGTAGAGGTGAGCAAAATATTTCAACAATGCTGTGCATTCCCCCAGGCAACTGAAACCGCTCTAACCTGGGTGGGAACTTTGCACCAGGCAGGTAAAGTGTTGTTGCTGCTGCGCAGGATCTTAGTGCGATCACACCTGGAGTAGCGTGTACAGATTTTATCTCCTCACTGAGGATAGGATATTTGAATTAACCAAGGGATTGTTCCCTTAACTTATTTTCGCCGTGAAGATTTTAATCAATGAATCACTACAGTGTGGAAGCTGGCCATTTGACCCATCGACCGCACATTGAGCCTCAGGAGACCATCACATCCCAACCCGAAACACTGTCCTCGCCCAAACAATCTCTGTAACCCTGAATTTTCCATGATTAGTGCATCTAGCCTGCACATTCCCGGACATCCAGGGTAATTTAGCATACCAAATCCACCTACTTAGCAAATTGTGGGACAGTGGTCAAAACTGGAATATCAAGTGGAAACCTTGGTAGACACGGAAGAATGTGCAAACTCCACATAGATCGTTAACTGAGGCGGAAATTGAGCGCGGGTCTCGAGCACTGTGAGACTGCAGTGCTAACGACTGAGCTACACTATGTCGGTCTTGCCTACATAATGAAGATTAAATTACAGTGTGGAAACAGGCCCTTCGGCCCAACAAATCTACACCGACCCGCCCGAAGCGCAACCCACCCATACCCCTACATTTAGCCCTTACCTAACACTACGGGCAATTTAGCATGGCCAATTCACCTGACCTGCACATCTTTGGACTGTGGGAGGAAACCGGAGCATCCAAAGGAAACCCACGCAGACACGGAAAAAACGTGCAAACTCCACACAGTCAGTCGCCTGAGGCGGGAATTGAACCCGGGTCTACTGGCGCTGTAAGGCAGCAGTGCCAACCCAGATGTTGAGCTAACTGGTCTATAGTTCACATGTGGACATATTGATAGGCGGCACGGTGGCACAGTGGTTAGCACTGCTGCCTCACAGCGCCAGAGACCCGGGTTCAATTCCCGCCTCAGGTGACTGACTGTATGGAGTTTGCACGTTCTCCCCGTGTCTGCGTGGGTTTCCTCCGGGTGCTCCGGTTTCCTCCCACAGTCACAAAGATGTGCAGGTCAGGGGAATTGACCATGCTAAATTGCCCGTAATGTTAGGTAAGGGCTAAATGTAGGGGTATGGGTGGTTGCGCTTTGGCGGGGCGGTGTGCACTTGTTGGGCCTGTTTTCAGTAATTTGATCTAATCTAAAGGAGCAGCACACATTTGTTTCTACCTAGGGATGTTTCCCACGGGAGGTGAATGCGACAACTACACATTACAGAATCACAGTGTGGCCGCTGACTTTCTGAAGGCTCTGCGCTGTCCCTCATCATAGATCACTTTGTCAGAAACAGATTACATTTTTGTCATGTTCAATTTAAACATAGCTCACTCACACGAAGATTCAGCATAACACGCAATTAGCGCAAATGGCAGCGATGGGATACAAGTCCACAGCTACTTTCACAGTGAAGCTTAAAAACAGCGCCTTATCTTGCTCGGTCACAGGACCACGCAAAACTGAACCCATGAACAAGATTTGAATCGAGCTCCTGAGGATACTACTACATTTCTGGCTGCACAGGGAAGTGCACACATACCAGTGCATAATCACCTCAACTGAAGACGACATTGTCTGATGGGGGGACAAGCCCTGCTTATAGGAGTGGGAGCACTGTTACCTTGAAACACAGCAAGAAAGAGATTAATCCGAAAGAGATTACTTTGCTAAATCTATCACTTTGCTCAAATTTTAAGTAGACAGCCTAATTATGCTGGATTCTGCAAGCAAACAGCTGGCCCTTACAAGTCTTGCAAAACTGTCAGATTCAGCAATAGTCAGGGAAAACATAAACTTTATATAACGAGCCGAATGTTCCCAGTTCTTGTCCTTGATAAGGATAAGCGAAATGTAGTACAAAATGAATATGTGAAAGTTGTGCAGTCCCTCACATACAGCGTCTTGCCAAATGTATTGAGCCTCTGCAGAAGTTACAATAAAGCTTTCCCTTTAGTCTTGCTAGCATTTGAGTCGAGTCGATTTAATTTCCATGACTGCAAACTTGGGGGCTCGTCTGGGACCCCGCGACTGGGTAAGATCTGAGTATTCCCAGGAGGTGTAGGTGCCAGCGCATTGAAGGACTTTCGCTTCATCTTGAACGTTGAATTTGCCCCTTTGTGTGAGAGGACTGGGAATCTGTGGATCGCCCCACCGCCAGGATTTCAATCGAATAGGGCCGGGGTAAGAGTTTTGGCTTAACTAATCCTATTTAGAGAATCATTCTCAGAGAATAAATAAAGCAGGAAGAGTTTCCAGCGAACTTTCGCTCGGTATTCGAGTAAAACACAAGGGATGGGATTGCTGACTCTACAGTGCTTTATGGACAGCAAGTTTAAGGGTAGTTTTAGACTTGGAACCACCACTTCCTGATTTAGACTCGCCAAAGACATGCCGGACATGTCGTTTCTTGGTTTGCGAACTCCAAGACATTTAGGCAGACGCGCCCATTTCGAGAAGGCACCTCCAGAGGTGAAAGCAAGTCTGAAAGGAAAAGATAACAGTAGAGAGAGAGAGCTGAACACTTTTCCAGTAAAGTTGAAATGGACTCCAGCAAGAGCAAACAAAAGAGGGTCCTGAGAGGACTTGGAATGGTCAACCAAAAGTACAGAACATGTTAAATAATTATAGCCCAGAGTCTGTAAAGCAGTTAGAATTGTGGATCAAGGAATGTGGTTTGTCGGAGGGTGCGAGTTTTAGTTGAAGGCAGTTGGAAATATTGAAGTCACGGTTGGAGGTGAGAGAGAAGAAGAAACGGAAGGGAAGAATAAAACCTGTGAACTGGAGTGCTTATAACGTGTGGAAGGCTGATGCTGATATCAGGGAAAGGACAGATATCAAGTAAAAGATAGATCAGATACGGGTATAAACACGAGCACACATGCAGACGTGCGCGGAAAACAACCTTATGAAGCTGTACAGTGTCTTAAATCTGTTCCAGATCCTGACCATGATGACTGCCCTCCGAGACCTACAACCCCTCTATGAGATCCACCTGCCGAAGGTTCCATGGCAGCGGCCGCCGTCTTCGGGTCTGCTGGATCATCAATAGCCTATCGTACCTGCAACCAATTGAAGCAAGAAGCCTAAAATGAGGACGGCCACTCCAAGACTGATAGACATCCAGAGCCTGCTCACGATCAGTCCACGATTGACGATAAGTCAGACAGCGAGAGTACTCACGTGCGATCATCTAAGCAGGTCGTTCTTCAAGCACTAATGGTTGAGATTGCAGGTCCAGAAGGGCGCCCAGTGCTGGTCCACTGATCATGGACCATGAAGGATTTGGAATCTGCCTATGGGCAGTTGCCTGACCCACGCGAGGTTGGAGCTAATAGGTTTGCTGAAAAGTAACAAAGTTCTGTGTTGAGACATCTCCTTGGACAGACACTGTTGCCGATGTCACCAAAATCAAGTATAAATGGTCAGCCGTAAACGTCCATGACAGATCAACCAACCCACAAGCGTAAGAGAACAGAGACTTAAATGCTTTTGCTCCACGATGGAAGCCGCCTGTAGGGAGGCATTCCCAGTGCGAATGGATATGACCAAAATTGCAACGTGTAAACAACAAGAAGGTGAGACAGTGTCCCAGAACCTTACGCACCTCAATGAAGTCCATAATGCCCTTGGTGGACGGAGACCATCCGAGGACATGACGGCAGCAGAACTCACACCGTATGAAGCACACCTGAGGAACAGCTTTATCAGTGGAATGAAGGACGAAATAGTCAAAAAGGTAAAACACACATGTATTACCTGGGACACTAGAAAGCTGAATTTGATAGAACAGCATGTGATACATGCTAAAATAAATGCTGACCCACGGGAAGGAGAAGCAGAAACTAAAGATGGAACAGCAAGGACATAAACCTCAGCTTACTATGATGCAAATGGTCAGCCGTTGGAGGGAAGTGCTGCAGGGAGTGAGGCAGGTGAGGAGGTCGCGGAAGAGGAAGACGAAGTGGTCATAGAAGAGGCGCTGGCAGAGGTAGATCTGGTGGGTGCTTTGTTTGCGGAGCAATGGACCGCTGGGCGAGACAGTGTCCATTCAGACAATCCCAATCGGCCCTGGAGGCTGGACAGCAGGGTGACTGACAGGGGAATGCTGAGGTGGAGGTGGGCATCCCACAAGGTACAGGTAAGCTTCCTCCCCTAAAGCTTGGCAATGAAGGATCGCTTATGCTAATCTCTTCTGCTAAACGTCCGGGCACTGAAACAAGTCCCAATGCCATTTTGAGCACTGAGATTGCGAAGTGTGGACTATATGTTCAATATAACTATGATGCATATAAGTCGATGCCTACCTCCATGTTATATGTGGAAGGTACATCAGTTACCTTTTTGGTAGATACAGAGGCAACATATCACGACCTTAAATTAAGCCAGTTCAGAGAAACGACGGAAATAAAGATAAGTGGAAGGTTCCTGAACACAATGTGTGCATCAGAAGTCGTGATATGAGAGAGATTTTCGTCACCCCAAATTTGTGAACCGAGTACTGGGGAAGAATTCCAACGCTCATTTTTGTTATCTGAATTTTGTCCTTAAAATTTGATAGCTCGGGATATCATAGTCAGTCTGGGGTTGGATTTGCTCAGTACCCAGAGTGTTTTCACGTCATTCAAAGGGAATATTTACCCATGCAGGCTGTAAAATACCTCCCACGACCCCTGATGTATGTCTGTGAGTGGTGATTAAGCCAAAGAGCGATACGTTCAGTGAGTGATTCACTCGCCTTGGGAATAAGTAACCATGTTAATCCTATAAACACCGATAATCTTGCTGGGGACGCGCTGCACAGCACATATACACCACGATGGCCCTGAGGAATCATATTGAAAGGATTGGTTCAGGAGATTCATTAAACCCGATCATTTGTTATTGTGCGAAACTTATTGGAATGAACACAGATGTGCAGTCAGTGTGAACTTATTTGAAGTATCTATAACCGCAAGCAGACACTTCCTTTTTGATGTGCAAGGCTCTTTTTCCTCACGTGTCATTGACGAAGGCGTCCAGGAGGAATTGGGACCATGGGTGCTAAAGGCACAAAGGTTGGAACTTCAGGGACAATGTGGGTGTCTGGTTCAATGCAGATATGCGGACACATAGGATGAAACCAAATTGGCTAACTCAGGCAGATCGGTCAGTCCAGATAACCCCCGCTAGTCCTGAAGAGCGTAGGAGGGTACACTGACGTTTCCCTAAGATAGAAGTCTCGGACCCAAGATTAAAGCGGCTTCGACTGAGTTGTGGGCAAAAGGCAAACATGGTGTGGGACTCATACGAGGCTGTGAACCCCGAAGTCCGAGTATCGTCCTTGCAGAGCACAATAACCGTTAAAACCCGAGGCCATAGAAAAAATACTCCAGTCTTTGTATCCATCCTAAAGGCTGCAATGATAATCCCCTGTGAAAACTCACCGGTGAGAACCCCCATTTTTACGGTGAAGAGGCAAACATTCCAGTTGAACCGGAGGAATGGAGGTTTGTTCAAGACCTGCAGGCTGTCAATAACGCTGTTGTTCCAAGTGCCCCAAATGTTCCCAACCCCTATGTAATAGTAACTCAAGTTTCACAGGACAGTAAATGGTTGTCTGTTGCGGATTTAGCAATGCCTTCTTTCGTGTTCCGGTTCACACAAATAGTCAATTCTGGTTCGCTTTTTTATTCAAAGGGAAATCATATAGCTTCACACGACTTTGTCAAGGTGACTATGAGTCCCCCACCATATATAATGAGGTTTTACGCAGAAGTCTGGAGACTCTAGTTTTTATCCCGGGGTCAGCACTTCTGCAGTATAATAGCAGTACTGACAGAGGAACAATGTGAGAAGGATACACTTGCATTGCTCTGCCATCTAGCGAGGGAAGGGCAGAAAGCTTGTCTTGCAAAGCTACAATTTGTGCAAAACAGGTGAAGTTCTTCGGTCACTTAATATCTGAACAAGGGAAGGCCATTGATCAAGACAGATTTCAAGCAGTCCAGCAATTTCCAAAGTCTCACACGAAGAAACAAGTGCTATCCTTTTTGGGCATGTGCTCCTACTGTCGAATGTTTATTCCACGTTACACACTCCCTGAGGCGCCCCTAAGTGACATAACCGATAAGAAAGGTTTTCAGAGCCTGAGTCCGTTACAATGGACCTCAGAAACCGAGAGTGCATTTGTTGAATTAAAAAAGGGGCTCCAAGCCGCACCTACACCGGGATTCCGAATCCAAACAAGCCTTTTGTACAAACTGCAAATGAGAAGCGTGACTGCATGACATCTGTGCTGTTGCACGATCATGGGGGAAAATTGAGACTGGTAGCTTATTTTTCGGCTAAGCTGGTCCCCGTAGTAGCAGGATTGCCTCAATGCCTGCAAGCCATGACTGCAGCTGAAATTCTGTTGTAGCATCCAGGGACTAGTCGGCTCTCGTGAATTAACCCTACTGGTCCCACATGCATTATCCTTAATGCTTTCCGAGCAAAAGTCTGCACACATGTCGGAAGCACATTGGCTCAGACACAATCCTGTGTTATTGGAGATGCCTAACATTACAATAAATAGGTGTAACATCCTTAGCCCTGCTAGCCTTCTACCCGCAGAAGGAGGCGGAGACCCACATGATTGTGTCGCTGTAACGAATGAATTTGCAGCCCGAGACCAGACTTGCAGGATTCACCACTTCAGAATCCGCATATGGAGGTTTTTGGGGATTAGTCAGCATTCAGCAGAAAGGAGACAAGCCAGAATTGTAATCGGTATGTTGTAGTGACTACCGACGAGGTAGTCAAAGCGGGATCCTCCCTTCTCATCTGTCAGCTCAAGCAGCAGTGCTGATTGTCCTGACTGAGGCATGTAAGTTGTCTAAAGGAAGACAGTGAATACTTACAGATGCGTATTAGGGGTTGTACATGATTTTCGAATCCCGTGGAAACAGAGGGGCTTCTTGACCTCCACACGAAAGCCCGTCGCACACCGTGGCCTGATTTCTGACCTCGTGGAAGCACTCGTACTGCCTAAATCAATCGCTGTGTGTAAATATGAAACCCACACGAAAAATAACGATTTTATTTCTCAACGCAATGCAAGGGCAGGGTCGGCGGCAAGGACGGCAGCGCAGCAGCCGCCAAGTGATCAATTTGACATGTTTATGACAAAAATTTCTACCCCAACAGCAGACGTACGAGAGTTACAGACAAAGGGCCTCGCTGGAAGAAAAGCGTGAGTGGACTAAAGCAGGGTCCAGCGAGAGAAAAGAGGAATGGTGTGGCCCCAATGGTAAACCTTCCCTACCACGATCATTACTTCCATTCTATGCCAAACTAACACACGGTAAGGACCATGTGCCAAAAGGTGGAGGCATGACAGTATTTCGGCACAATGGTACACTAAGGGATTTAATCATTACTCCCAGAAATATTGTGAAGGATGTGTTATCTGTGCCACTAGTAATGTATGGAGGGGATTGCAGATGAGTCATGCAGCAAACCCCCAACCCCAAAGACTCTTCGAACATTTACAGATGGATTTTATTGAACTAAAACTCAGTGAAGGGAAAGGGTATTATCTGGTAAAAGTTAATGTGTTTTCCACATGGGTGGAAGCGTTCCCCGCGTCTAATCATGATGCCAGTGTAATAGCAAAGGTTTTGCTAACTTAAATAATTCCGAGATCGGGCAACCCTGAAAGGCTTAGTAGTGAGAATGGGACACCATTTGTCAGTAATGCCCGACAGGAAATCAGTGATTATTTGGGAATAAACATGAAACAACACTGTGCCTATCACCCAGCGAGCGTTGGCGCTGTTGAAAGAGAAAATGCTACCCTAAAAAATAAATTTAAAAAATGCTGTGAGGAACTAGTGAGTCCATGGACAAAGGCACTTCCAAATATATTAATGTATATGAGATAGATGAGGAGAGGGAGAGCTAATTTCAGCCCGTTTGAGATTTTGTTTAGTAGGCCTCCCAATACAGGTATTCGACCAAGACCCACGGTCAGACAGATAACAGACCACTGTGAGGGTGAAATGTTGGGAAACTCTCTACACTTTTGTTTCAAATGCGGAATAAAGTGAAAGCAGCACGATCCCAACCAGCGGAAGGGAAGCTGCACGATCTAGGACCTGGAGCCTGGATAGTGTTGAATGACTTCAGGAAGAAAAGCTGAATGCGAAGGATGGCTGGGAATGTTTCATGTGTTCCTCACGACACAGACAGCTGTGAAGATCGCCGAAAGAGTTCCGTGAATACACGCCAGCCATTGCAAACGTGTAACTGGGCCTGAGGAAACATCGGACAGCAGCAGAACCGATTAAATGCAAGTAGTAATTAGAAGACTCGCACGCATATGGGGATGCCCCAGTTCGCACTGTTAGCAAGCGCCCTGGTAGTACTGGCAGCTGAGATACAGCTGCAGATGATAATCTTATATGGTGGTGCAATAAGAACATTCACATATGAACCATGGCCGTTTACAAACCAGCAAGACAATAAATTGGATAATAAATATTTATGCAGGGATTCTGGTGGCGCCAGTGACTGGCACTTTGAATTAGCTATCACGGCGACAGGGGCAACTGACCCGGTAACTACGTATTCTATTATCAAGGTAGGAGGTGCCGGGGAGAAAGTGAGGTCTGCAGATGCTGGAGATCAGAGCTGAAAATGTGTTGCTGGAACAGCGGAGCAGGTCAGACAGCATCCAGGGAACAGGAGCATCGACGTTTCGGGCATAAGCCCTTCTTCAGGAGATGCCAGGGCACGGGTGATAATATCCAAGACTCAGAATGGCGATGAGTGAGTCTGTGAAATAGATAGACCCTTCTCTGACATCAGTAGGCAGGTGAATATAGTGGCTTAGTCACACCTCCACCTACCCCCGAGATGCAGTGCCGTACTCCAGATAGCAGCACCGGGGCATGGCAACCAAACAAACCAAATCATGGACCTAACCCCAAGCAGGGCAGAGGGCATCAATGTCACGCCCGAACCCGGAGGTAATCGTCAGCTAACTCGGTATTGGAATTGGCCCTGCAGGAGGTAAATGGTGTAAATGCGACGCCAGTAGGTTGGGAGATGCGAAGGGACATTGCTAGATGTGAAGGGAGCAGAGCATGTGTTTTGGCTGTAATATAACACCGGATATTAGGCGTTGGCTACGTGCATACACGCCAGCCATTGCTGGCTGCACTGCCCATCGGTGGACTGCTGAACGAATTACAGAGAGCCTGGGGAAAAATGCTACCTGTCTGCTCCCGCGGGCGGCGACTACCGTGCCCCTTATAAGGGGAGCAATTAGGGCAAACCTCGCGCCACACCCAGATACCAAGGCCAACTGCAGTCCCAAGGCTGACACGTTTCTGACCACAGCCTCCCATATGGTGGAAGATAGGAGAGAAACGTGTATTTGCACAAATGGCTCACCGCCCTCTGGAGAGGATTGGGGGGATTTAATACTACACGTTCTACTAGTTGTAGGACTGGTAATGCTCATAATGCTTTGTATAGGACACTGCTTGTGTACCTGGCTGCACCGTTTGCTTATGAGTGCAGTGGTATTCCAAATGGTAAAACAATCAGGGGCCCCGCAACAGGAGGGATCCGATTGCGAGGACCACACCATACCCTGACATTGACGAGTATGACGTGTGAAAATGGGCTGTGTACAGGGTACACAAGGGCAAGTGATGACATTAACACATAGCTGTGTTACAGGTAGGAAAAGCCTGGTGCTACCTAAGCAATTTGGATGTACCACAATGTCGCTTTGTCTAGTTTTTTTTTTGGTGTTTTTGTAAAATGCCAAAAGGGAGGAGATGTAATGGAAAATTAACACAATTAACATTTGCTGTGAAATCTGAAAGAGAATACTTTGCTAAATCTAATACTTCGATAAAACTTACACTTTGCTAAAATTTTAAGAACATAGCCTGACTTTGCTCGATTGTGCAAGCAGACAGTTTGGTCTTGCAAGTCTTGAAAAACAGATTCAACAGGAGTCAGGGAAAACATACGCAATCATACCAAGAGCCGAATGTTCCCAGTTCATGTCAGTGAAATGCAGTATAAAAAGAATATGCACAAGTTTTTCAGCCCCTTACATGCGGCATCTTGCAAAGTGTATTGGACCCCCTGCAGAGGGTGCAGTAAAGCTTTTGTTTTCCTCTTGCTAGCATTTGAGTAATGTCGATTTAATTTCAACGACACACGTTCAACAAATAACCGTCTCCTTCTGCATCACGAAGTTGGATCAACAACCTGATGGAACAGCAACATGGGATTTGAGAGAGGTTTAACAAGGAATGGTTCATGTGAGGTGCAAACTCTGCTAGGTTATTAACCCCAAATCTACCTGTTTATTAAGGAGGAACTTCAATAAACTAAGCCACAGCGTCACGTTAAACTAGGAGAGTTTAACCTCTTAAAGTTTACAAGAATGACAATGGTCTTGTTTTAGGGCTCAGCAATGGAAAACAATTACACATCAAATTCAGGAATCTGTTTCACTTCTCGAACCTGGAACACAGGAACAGCAGAAGGAGATTATTCGAAACTGTTACAGTAGATTTAGCAGGAGGATGTTTCGTGTCTGGATCCTGATATAGAGTTTCAGGAACAGGCCAATCAGCACGTCCAAACTCCAACACAGGACCCATAATAGACCATGCAGCACCTCGATCGTGTTACACACAACGGGATGAGGCTATTCAGCCTTCTATGTGCTGCAACACAAGAACTGGAAGAGGCCACAAAGTTACTGGAACTTTTCACACTAGGTTACGGCTATTCAGCCGATTGAGTCAATTGCACAAGAATAGTAGACGGACATGAAACCTTTTGAGATGGTTTCTTATTTGAACAAGGGGGGCAATTCATCCACATTTATGTTCTTTGGGAACAGGAGAAGACCAATCACACCGTCGTTGCGATTTCACGGATATAGGAGGAAACTGTTCAGTTTCTCCAGCCTGTTATGAAGAAACATGAGGAGACACTTCAGCGACGTGAAATGGTGCAGCAAGTTTCCATATGTCCCCAATCCTCACATGAAGAAAAAGCAGAAGGCATTCACGTATTGTTTGGCTTGGTCATGAACAGGAGCAGGAAATTCAGCTCTTTGAGACCATAATATATGAACACCAGGACGACATTCAGCGTATCAAGACTATAATGTAGGAACACCAAGAATCCCATTCAGCACTCGAGTGTGTAAAGTAGGAACAAAATGAGTCTAATCAACCACTCGTGCCTCTTTCGCCGCAATTGCAGCTGAGATTTTTGCCGTCTTGTGCCTGTTACACAGGAATTGAAAGGGAATGTGGAGACTATAGAAAGGGAAGAACTTCGATTACATTCGGAAGCTAAACACCCAAGTTCAGGGAACGATACAGAGAGACAGAAACATTCGGGTTAAAGATAGAAAGAGATAATTAAGACAGAAACAGAACATGTTGAAATATGGGGGAAAACACAGGGGAGTACGTCTAATTGGAGGAGTGAGACCTTGATAGATCCAATCACAAGAAAGAGACCATTGAATAAAGGCAATGCCAAATCAGCTGAAACAATTTGTTACATTATATTCTGAATCTGCCTCACAGAACAAACACAGACGGTCTAAACTGAGATAGGTTGTTTTCTCAGAAAGGAGAGCAGTGAAGACTATGTTACTGTAATTCTCAGTAAGCTAGACTCTCTGCCCAGCATGGGGAATATTGGAAATCTTGGACAGTATATTGCTGCAATAGATATCTGTTAAGCATGGGAAGATTTGTAGTCCATACTGTAAACGACTGTGAATGGGGCTCCCAAAACTTTATGTTTCTGTATCTCCATGCATCAGCTTGATGCAAGGTTTGTTTCATGTGTGCATTCGTGTGTGTATGACGGAGGCGATGATAGATGTGAAAATCATTGTCTGAGAGAGAACATATATGGAGAAAATCAGTTCAAGTATGAACAACTGGCGGGGTGGGGATGATACACAGAGAGGGACTGAGAAACAGTTAATGGACATATGTGAGGATACGCTTGAGAGTATTAAAGTAAAGGCATTGCCGGACCCAATAACAACATCAGTGTGCAAAGGAATGACAGAACGATGGGGAATTTTTTGAGGGTTCAGAGAAGTGCCGTATGGAATCGACGCAGATTAGCTTCTGCAGGTTTGAAGCTGGGAGTTTTATCAGCAGATTATTGGCTTCATTAAGACTGTCTCTCATAGCACAAAGTTCAAACAGCAGATGGGATGAGCCAGAGAAGTATATCCTACAGGTGTCAGTAATTATAATTAGGAGTGCGCAGTTTATGGTGCAGGAATCAAATCAGGACCAAAGGGATCACTACTGTTGTCATTTGTTTGTTTCAGCCTCATATATTTGTCAAGGATGGGATGGAGTCGAAGGAAGGAAATTGAGTTTGCAATCAGAATAGAAAACAGTGTTCTATGCTCCCAATATTTAAATATCAAGGGCAGTGATACAATGAAACATGGTTCACAGCTAAAATTGAGTCGGTCAACATACAGACCCATGAGTAACACTGTACGAAGCAATGAAGGAGATAGTGAATTATCAAGTTCACTGATGCAGTTAGTACTGTTTTTTAAAGTGGATATCTGAATTCAGGGTCTCAGCAGGAACAATAGGAGCGGCAAGAATGGTAATGTCAATGAAAAGAACAGTGTTACAGTCAAACATGATTTATAGAATAAGTGACTGAACTGTGAGATTTACCAGAGACACCAAAGAAAGCACGGACTGAATAACCAAATTATTGAATAATATTCGATCCAACATGATAATTACCTTCGATCATAATATGTAGATGAAATCCAAACATCCCAGTATAAACTTCTGTCCATTGTTGGAACATGCCGTCTAATGTTCTCAGACTCTGATCAATTGTTAGAATATCCTAATCGAACGTTCTCAGATTCTGATCTCTCCACCCCCTCTCTGTGGTACTGTTGATCCCTGTTAGTACTGTTGGTGATGCTCCCGCTCATCCGATAGGTTATCACATTGAATGGAGCCGACTTATAATTAAAAGATGGAAACCCTCCACTGGAATGCTTCGATTATTTGGAGATTGACATTATTCATAGTCACCAAAGGAAGAGGTGAAATTTACACATTCCTTACATCACTTTATGTATCACAATAAAAGGAAAATTTCCTCGATCTGGATGGGATATATGAGGTTGGCTGACCATAAACTTTCAATATTATAAATCTCTTCTCCCTGTATGTAGGAGCACTGTCAGAACACTGCAGGAATGTATATGACAGAGATAAAATAACAGAGCACCTGCACAAAATGTCTGGTGGGCATTTTGTCGAGACCACAAAATAGGGTAACAAGATTTACTGCCCATTGCCTTTTGTAATTTCACGGAGAAAGTGAGGTCTGCAGATGCTGGAGATCAAAGTTGAAACTTTATTGCTGGAACAGCACAGCAGGTCAGGCAGCATCCAGGGAACAGGAGATTCGACGTTTCGGGCACAGGCCCTTCTTCTACTGTTAAGTGAGCTTTTACAAATCCTTTCAAAACCTCGAGAAATCATCCAAAGCATTTAAACTGCTCATTAGGAATAGGAGGAAGCAATTCTGTCCCCATGTGTCATTTGCAGAAGGATAGGAGAATGCCAACAGCCTCCCTTGCCTGTGATACCAGGGTAATTCAGCCTCTCTTGTCTGTTACAGAGGGACAGAAGGAGGCCATTAAGCCCCTTGACCCTGTCACAGAGGAACAGGACGAATCCAATCTACTTCTTTGGTCTGTTATGCAGTAAATATTAGTTTTAAAATACTTATGGAGAAATTAGTCATGACATAAACATTAAGGTTTGAGTAAGGACAACCTTGTACGTTTTAGGCTGGCTCTTTGAAAAGCTGCTTGAGAGAAGCTATTAACATGAAAGTGGTCGGCCTTCACAAATGAGATTAAAGAGTCTAGGGACAGTATATTTCTTTTCATGAGGAGGGTAAGGATGGTAGCTGTAGAGAACGCTGGATGACTAAAAGGATGGAGGTTCTGGTCAATAAAAAGAAAGACGCATATTATAGGTGTAGGTATCAAAGATCACCTGCATCCATCGAGGAGTACAAGGACAGTAGGATAATACTCAAGAGGGAAGTCAGGAGGCAAACGTGGTGACATTATATAATTTTGGAAGATAGGGTAAGCAATGATCCAAAGAGTTTCTGCAAACATATTAAGGTCAAACGAGTAACTGGGAGAGAATAGGTCCTTTTAAAGTTCAGCAAGGCGATCAACATGTGGAACCACAGGATTTGGGGGAACACTGAATAAATATTTCGCGTTCGTATGTACTGTGGAGAAGGATACGTGATGCAGATAACTTGAGGAAATGAACAGTGATATTTTGGCAAGTGTTCCTATGACAGGAGATGAGGAGCTGTCCATCTTAAAATGCACCAAGGTGAATGATTCCCTGTGTTTAATTTTTCCTCTCTTTTTGCAGGGGTTTTCCCCCGTGTCGTAACAGAGTCAAGTTTCGTGAATGTGCTTTATTCTTGATGCTACTGAAATAACTCCACAGAGGCCGGCATCCCATCACCAGAGAGAGTACTTGACACTGATCCAGCTCCCTCAGAAGCAGCTCTCAGGGTGATAGAACCACTGACACTCCTGTTCTTTGTGTGTGTGTGTGTGCAGGTGTGAGACAGTAAAAGACACAAGGAATACAAATCTTTATTCCATTTCCACGATCAGGAAGAAAAGAAACACCCAAGTGGCCAGTGACAAGCAGTGCCCTTCACACCAAAGAGCAATGCTGCGCGATCAAACGGTGAAGGGGAGGGCAGGGATTAATCAGAATAGAGTTGGAACTCCCTGTCTTTAAAGCGACTCCTGGATAGGCACACGGGTTAGTTTGGTTTGGAGAAGCATGAAAGACCTGCACAATATCGAGGGCTAAATGGCCTGGACTGTTCGATGTTCTCTGACCTGATCAGGTGTTTCGCATAATTCATTGGGAAGCTCGGAAATTAATTGTTCAGCCTCTCGCTGAGGTACTTGCATCATGGACAGTCATAGGTAAGCTGCCAGAATATGGCAGGGTGGCTGATATTGTGCGATTTTTAATAAAACAACTGGGAAGGAAAAGCCAGGAACTGTAGACTGGTCTGACAGATATCATTGGTGGGTAACTTGCTCCAGGGGATTCTGAGAGACGTGTTTTTGGAAAGGCAAGGACGGAGCAAGATAATATGGCTTTTTGTGTGGGAAATGATATTTCACAAATTTGATTTAGATTTTTGAAGATGTGACGAAGTAGATTGGTGAAGGGGCGGAAGTGTGGATAGTCCATATGGTCTTCGGTAAGGTGTTGAAAAAGATTCCTCATGGTAAACTGGATAGCACTTGTTAGATCACATGAAATACGTGGAGAGTTGGAGGTAATTGACCCGAAGGTAAGAGATGAAGGAAGCGGTTGTGGACAGTTTTTGTTTTGCACTGGAGGCCAATTTCCAGCTGAGTGCCATAAGGATCTAATGGGTGTTGTAATAAACATAAATGATTTGTATGTGAATAATGTAGGAATGCTTCGTGGCTTTGCAGGTAACATCTACGTTGGTGATTTAGTGAACAGTGAAGATGGTTAACTCAGAGTACAACAGGACACTGATCAGTCGAAGACTTGCTAATGGAATTTATGTTCTACAAACTTAAGGTGTAACGGTGTGATGAGGCAACTGTGGGCAGAAGTTATAGGTAGGATCTTGGGATATGTTGCCAGCCACAGACACCAAAATATAAATCATAGAAGCTCTGTAGTGTGGAAACAGGCCATTCGGCACATCGTTTTATACTGACCCGCCAAACAGCATCTCGACTCATGCAGCCATGCATTACCTCGTTAACCTGACATTTCCTACAATCAATCCACCACAACCAGGATACTGCACAGCAGTTTAGCAAGGTCACTGCTCATGTTATACTGTGGGACGAAAGCCAAAAACAGTGTTGAAACCCACACAGACCCAGGGAGAATGTGCAAACACCACACATGCAGTCACCCAAGTTCGGAATCAAAGCTAGGCCCTTGTTGCCGTGAGCCAGCAGTGGTAACCACGGAGCCACATTCTACCGCCGTGACCAGCGCAGAGTTACTGCATTCTCCTACTTTCTCTGGAACCATCACATCTGTTCAGGTGATGTCGAGTTACAGAGGAGTACTTTCTGCATGCCCACCTTTTCTCTCGCACGAGGATTTACGTTAACCCTCCCAAACTCTGATCGACAGGGCCTTCAGCTGCAATTGACCCATGTCTTGCACTTCTGCCCTCAACCACTCCCCCTTTCTTAGATCAAGTCAACCATTACAACTGTGGTATACATAATAATTGACTATTGAAAAACAAAACAAATAGTGCATATGCTGGAGATGTGAAACAAAAGTTCTTCGACTGCAGCGTCCTCAGATTTGAAATGTTCACTCTGCTTTCTTCCTTCAGATGATACGAGTCCTGCTGAGTTTTGCCAACAATTTCTTGCATATCTAATGCCCTGCTTACAACATGCACACGATTTGCAAGTTTGACTCTGAGAGATAACACACACCAGTATTTGTTTCTTCTTGCTATTTCTAAGGTCCAGACAAATTGTGTCTGTATATTCTGAGCGCCGTGGGTTGTGGTGAGATTAATTATAGATTCAGGAAGATGTTCCCTGAGGCCTTCCTCGATGTTAAGATAAGTTTGCTGCGTCGGATTTGTTGTTCTCAAGGGGAATGGTGAGATTCTTCCCGGGGATCCCCTTGTGTTGGCTGAGTGGAGAATCACAATGATCTCCCTACAATTATGTACGTTGCTCCCGATACCTGCTCTAATCTTGGGAGTAATTTCAGAGCAGGCAGGCATGGTCTGCTCTCATGGCCCTCACTCCTGGACCTGGGGGAAGGGGAGGTCCTGCCTGTGACCCTTCTCACCCGAGACGAGCTAATTCCCATGCCCAAAAGTTTGGGGAGGGCAGTAATGTCACCCTGCCTGCCACGTACAGGCTCAATATCAGGGGCTGTGCAAGTTCTCTCCACACGACTGTGCTTGTCCCAGTGCACTATCGGGTTTCAAAGATGGCACATGTTCCTTGGGATTCTGGGTAATTCCAGGCTCTCCCGTGGTGGGAATGGTGTGCAGTAAGAAGTGGGGGAAGACCGATGTGATTCTCATGGTGAGGACCCAAACAACAATTAATGTTTGGTGAGTTTGGTGAGATCCCCTCAGCCTCATGTTCGAAATCTCTCCCCAAACCCAAATCAACTGGCACTGTGCATAAAAATAAACATTAATTATGAAGATGAATCCATAAGATCATAAGGAATTGGAGCAGGAGTCGGCCATCTAGCCCCTCAAGCCTGCACTGCAATAACGCCAGGGCGGATCTTTTCATAGTCTCAGCTCCACTTACCCGTCCTCTCACCATTACCCGTGATTCCTTTACTCTTCCAAAATCTAGCTTTGCTTTAAAAGCGTTCAGAAAACTAGCCACACGTATTTCACTCAACGGGGTATTCTACAGAGTCACGTGAAGATGATCCTCCCCAACTCTGTTCAAAATCTGGTCCCATTCATTTTGAGGATCCTCCTAGGTTTAAATTTCACCCAACAGTGAGAACAACCTCCCGACTATTACTGTATCTAATCCCTTCACAATGTTATGTTAGCATAAATCACCCATCATCCTTCTGTGTCCCCATGAGTATAGTTCCAAAGTACTTAATCTCTCTTCATTATTCAACGCTCACACTTCTAGAATCTGCATTGTGAAACTCTTCTGCACCCATCGAGTGTGAGTACGTTCTTTCTCAAGTAAGGAGTCCAAACCTGTATACGGTATACGAGGTGTGGCGTCATCAGCACCATTTACAGCTCCCGCAGAATCTTTATGTTTTTAAACTGCATCCCTTCAGCAATGAAGGATAATATTACATTTGCCTTCTTAATTATCTGCAAATCAATGTTTTGTGAATCCTGCTCAAGGAAAACCAGGGCCCTCCGCATAGCAGCATGCTGCAATTTTTTACCACATAAAAGGTTGTCCATTGTACTGTTATTCCTGCCAAAATGGATGAACTCACATTGACCAACATTGTACTCAATCTGGGAGACCCTTCCCCACTCACTATACTATCTCGACCCCTCTGCAGACGTTCAGTGGCTTCTGCCCACTTATTTTCTGTCACCTGCAAACTTTGTCACACATGAAATCATCTACGCAATACCCTGATCAATGGATTTAAGATCCTCCTTTTCAATCATACAGATGTCATTCTTTGTTAGGAGATCTACCCTACCTCATCTTTAGTTTTGTATATTATCCCTTAATCTAAAATCAGGTGATGGTTCAGTTCTCAGTGTTGGTTGTCCGATCACCATGTTTCTCTAATGGCATGAAATCATATCCATTTCTCAATCCCTTTTGAGAATATAAAACATTTTGCAATAAAGTACGTTCCATCAACTTGTTAAAATCATTATTCCCATCTTCACTTTCGCCTTTATTTCTCATACTGACGCCTTCAGGAAACAGTGTGACACCGTCATACTCACAGAATCAGGCTTGATGAGTCATGTTTCAAGAAGCCTCATCACCAACACGAGGGATATCTGTTCTTCCGGAATGATAGACACACCAGTGGTGGCGACACGGTCGGATACAGTCGGGAAAGGAGATATCCTGGAATTCCCCAACATTGATTCCAGAACCCGGGAAATCTCATGGTAACAGGTCGGAGATTGTCAAGGAAAGTTACTGATGATAGACACCTACTGCCCTCCACAGTATTCCTCGGAGGAAGCACTGAGGGTGCCAATGAAATAAGACTTCGTTTGGGTGTGGGATTTCGAAGTCTATCACCAAGAGTGTCGCCATAGTCCCACCACTGACTGAGCAGGGAGAGGACTCAAATACACAGCAGCCAGACTGGGAGAAGTGATGGGGGAACCAACAAGCGGAAAACATCTTCACAAAAACAATTGTAACAGATGGATCTGCCCCGACAGTATCTGTAGGACCAGCCAGCACACTGTCCTGGTGGAGGGAAAATATCAACCACAGATTGAAGATACCGCCTACTGTCTTATGTAGCACTCCCTTCTGTGCAGTAGGACATACTGCTCAAGGACCGAGCAAATGGAACCTGCACCTCCATGACGTACTGTGGGCTTGCAGGAGCTGCAGCATTAATAGTCTTCCCTCCATCATAAAATCAGAAGTGAGCTGTTCACTGATGGTTCCAAAACGATCAGCACCCGATTCACAACTCCACCCATGCTAAAATGAGCTAATCAGACCATCAGAAAATTTAAACAGGAACAGAATGAGGCAATTCAGCCGTTCGAGTCTTTTACTCAGCAATTGAAAAAGATCTTTCAATCTCTCATGTCTGTTACATGGAAAATGGAAGGGAATATTCAGCCTTGCAAAGCTGCTACACAGGAATACTGGAAGGACTGGTTACTGAGATGGGAGCTGGGCTAAATTAGGGATTAATCAGTCTCTATCAGTTTGACAGAAATTAACGACTGCGGTGACGCAGTGACTAGTGCTGGGGCCTCAGTTACTTGCCACTAATATCAAGGTTTTCGAAAGATTTACCAAATGTATTCTGACTAAAATTGGCAGCAAGTTAAGTTGTCAGGAGGCCGTGCAGTATCTCTAATTGGATAAACAATGGATGATAATTTGGTACCTGGGAAATAACGTGGGTAACTGTGAACCTGTTAATTCTACAGGAAGAATGACAAGCTATATATTAATTAATATGGTGAGATTACAGGACTCCGTGGTAAGTGTGTACTGGACGATTCACGCTCTCGTTCCCAAATGGGAAGTGTTGCTCCATCTCCTTGAAGATCTGCTCCCTGATGTTCTCAGTGGCCCAGTTGATCTCAGTACACGCCGGATATTTTTATGTGCTTGGATGGCGGTGTGGAGTGCTGGGAGTGTGTGTTTTGTGCTGTGTATCAAGGGGAAGACCTTTATCCGATAAGCAATCCTTTCTTTTGACGCGGAGACTCGAGGACAATGAATGAAGAGGCCAGCACAATGAGTTTTCACGAACATGATATACTGTGCATGGTCACACTGCAACATGAACTGGGGAAGGGACGGAGGATCCAATCACAAGAATGAGAACTAAAAGCATTACCAGATCAGCTGAAATAGCTAGTTAGAACTTATTCTCAATCCAACACAGAGAACCATTAATTCAGAGGAGATACCTGTTCAGCACAGAGTGAAATTCAAACTCTGTTCAGTCTAACCGAGCAATCTGCTGAGTGCGGAAAAATGTGCAGACCATGCAAGTGCATTAATCTATAAACTCTGACTAGATATGCGTCTAACGCTGGGAGCTGTCCCCACCACAGCAGTGTATTCATCCAGACACAACAGATATCTGTCCAGCACTGGCAGCTATGCAGATCACAGCAGTGCATTGATCTATAAACACAGACGAGATATCTGTCGTGTAGCAAGAGCTTGCAGACCACAGCAGCACAATTGTATTCAGGCTACTCTCAGTGAAGCACACTGGAAGAAGTTAAGATGGATTTTCAGCCACTTTCTCTAACTTTCAATATTTTTCAATATACTCTTCCGATTTTAAGTGAGAATGGATTGTAAAGTCCTGAAACAAACCCAATGTCAGCATATGGGCCAGCAAGGAACATGCCCATCTCCTTTTACTAAGAGGCAGCATTGCAATGAATTGGGAAAAACTGCGTTGAGTCTCCAAAGTCATTCTTCGAAGAAGGAAACAACTATCCTAAAGATAGTGGCAGAGTCAGAACGTTCCATCCGGAGCTTCTCTGCTCTGCCCGCTCTTTATATATACCTTTATTATTCTGTTTTCTGGAGAGACTTCTTTTTTGCAAACTTATAACATTTTAAATTTCCTCGATTTGAATGGAGGAGGTCAGTCCCAGACAGGGGGCAGTCGCGAGGATGGGGTCCTCGAGAAAGCACGGTGAAGCCTGGAGACTGGGCCGACTACAATCTGGATACTGGACTTGGTGCGGCCTGGAGAATGGGCCCGATGTGGTCTGGAGCCTTGGTCTGGTGCGGTCCGGAGACTGAGCCTGGTATGGCCTGGAGACTGGACCTGGCATAGTTTAGATTCTATGCCAGTGGCCGCCTGTAGACTGGGCCTGGTGCTGTGTGGTCCTGGGGAACTATGGAGACTGGGCCGATATCGTCAGTTGACTAGATCAGGTACACTCTGGAGACTGGAACCCGTACAGCCTGGGGACTGGGCCCATTACGGACTGGAGGCTGAGTACAATGTGGCCATGAGACTTTGGTCGCTGCAGTCTGGACACTTGCCCCGGTGCAGTCTGGAGACTGGGCCCGGCACTGTCTGGCTACTGAGCCTGGTGCAACCTGGAGACAGGACTCGGTAGTGTCTGGGTATTGAGCCCAGTGAGGACTGGATACTGGGTCTGCTTCGTTGTGGAAACTGAGCCTGGTATTGTATGGAGACTGGACCGGAGCTGCCGGGAAACTGGGCCCAGTGCTGTCTGGCGACTAGGCCTGTGGAACTCTGGAGACTGGTCCCCATATTGACAGCAGACTAGGGAGACTGGGCTCGATGTACTCTGGATACTGGCTCCAGTGCATTCTCGAAACGGAGCCCGGCCCAGTGTGGAGACTGGGCACGTTGCGGTCTGGAGACTCTTTGCTGGCACAAACATGTGTGTCAGGGACTGTAATTCGTGTTGGTTATTTTTTTCCCTTTTACTCTTCTTCTGGACTTTCAATTTTCATTCTTTCATTTTTGAACAAAATCCCTAAGAATATGTACCAAGATTCCTTGTATCTAAGATGGCGCCATAAGTGAAGCCATTGCAATGCTTCCACTGCATTCCTTAAAGTGGACGTGACAATTCAGTTCAAATGTGAGAGATTAACTGTCTTTGATGGCTTTTCCAAAGAGAGCTGCTGCTTGTGCAGGGGCACGGGCGGACAGTAGAGGTTGGTATTACATCACTTAGAACACAAGATGGAGGGACAAAGAGAGAGAGAGTGAGAGAATGAGGAGAGGCATTTTGATCCTCATTTCAATGGATTCACTCGCAAAACAACGGAAACCCAATTGCTCAGAGACGCAGATGCAGAGACAGACACATTAACACACTAAAGCACGAACACGTAGACAGACAGACAGACAGACAGACAGACACACACACACACACCAATGCAGACGCTTGGCTCCTAGTCGCTGCCTTGCCATTCAATAAGTTAATGGCTGATTTGATCCTGGCATCACCTTTATTTCCTCCTGGGAATTTAGGCAGAGCATGCGGTTCAGCTGCTAAAATGGGTGACTGTAATTCCATTAGTTTGAAAATAGTTCTGGAAAAGTATGAGCCTGGTCCAGATGTTAACATCATAAATTAGTGCAAATCCAATTGCGATGATATTTGGCAGCAAAGTTCAAAAAATGATTGGAGAAACTGTTCGCAGTTAAAAGGACATCTGGCAACTCGGAGTGTTTCAACGCGAGGTAGTGAGATTTCAGGGACAGCACGTTCCTGTTCGTGTGAAGAGCAATGTCAGCAGGAGTAGGGATCAGGGCATGGCAGAGGATTTGAGTGTCTGGTCAAGGGAAAACAAGCAATTATATGTCAGGTATAGGCAGCAGGGATCAATTGAATCCCTTGAGCGTAATGTGTGTCGAAATATACTTACCAGGGAAATCAGGAGGGCAAAAACGTGGCATGAGACATCTGTTAAAGTTAAGGAGAATGGAAAGAGATTATATTAGTATATTAAGGGCAAAAGAAAATCTAGAGCGACAATAGGGCTCCTAAAAACTTAGACAGTCATCTTTGTGTGGACCCACACAAACCATTGGGTCTATGAGGTTTATTGTCACGTGTGCCACATGAGGACAGGGAAAACTGTGCAAGTCGCCATATATGACGCAATCTTCGGCACAAAGTTCCCCTCCCCCACCAAAGTACAGAATCTTGATATAAAGCAGAAAAGTAAAGAAAACACATTTAAAATGTAAGGAATTATAGACATTCTGGTAAAAGTGGAAGCACAGAAACACTGTTAACATTTGAACAACACACGACATATGTCTCTGACTATGCTGGGTTCACAGTCCTCACAAAGAATCTAACTCACCGCACTCCGATGCGTTAGAGCCAGTTCCTGCTCAGTGGGCGAGACAAACATGACAATGTCGCGTCAGCATTTACTGTGGAGGAAGACATGGAAGCTGGGGAACGTCGGGAAATAAATCGATGCAGTGATATTTTGAAATGCGGCTACCTTACAGAACAGGAAGTGCCAGAATTTTGAAAATAAAAAACGTTAGAATAACACCCAGAGCCTGTTCAAGCATACGTTTTTCTACGTGGACCTTCGTAAGATCCAACAGGATGCTACATGGTAGCCTGGTTAATAAGGTTAGATCACAGGGGATCAGGAAGAGCTTCTAAATTAAAATAGGAGGCAGATGTTGCAGGGAGAGATTCGCTGTGACCAGCGGGGTGAAACAGGACCAGTGCTGGGGCCACTGTTTGTTATTTTGAGAAATGATTTGGGTGAGAATATACAAAGGATGGATGGTAACATTGTAGACGACACTAAATTGCAGTTAGATGGCAGTGAAGAAGGTCATTTAAAAGGAAAATGAGATCATGATTAACTGCGCCAGTAGGCCGAGGATAGGTAGGTGGAACATCCTGCAGATAAAAATGAGGTGCTGCCTTTTTCTTTCGGCAAATCAGAGCAGGAGTTACACATGTGGACGGGGTGGTGTGGAAGGCAGTAGGTACGATTACCTTCATCAGTCAGAGCAGTGAATATAGTAATTGGGACATGATGCTGTGGCTGTGCAAGAGGACAATAAAGTCAAATTTTGAGTACTGTGTACAATTCGTGATGCCCTGATGTACGAAGAATGTTATAAACCGGAAAGTGTGCAAAATATTTACAATGATGTGAAAGAGACTGGAGATCTTGAGGTATAAGGGTAGCCTGGAAAGAACAAAGAAAAAATAACAAAGAAAATTTACAGCCCAGGATGCCCTTTGACTCTCCAAGCCTGAGCCAATTCAAATCCACTGTGTAAACCTGTCACCCAATTCTTTTTCCCTCTGCTCCCCATGTAATCATCCATCTGTTCAGACGCATGTGAAATGAATCTAACGTGCCTGCCTCTCTCCCTCTGCTGGCAACGCGTTCCAGACACCTACCACCCTCTGCATAAGGTATTTGCACCGAGTATCCCCCTTAAACTTTTCACCTCTCACCTTGAAAGCGTGACATCTCATTACTGAATCCTTCACTCTGGAAAACGCTTATCTCGATCTACCCTGTCTGTATCTTTTATGATTTTGTAGACCTCAATAATGTCTCGCCTCAATCACCTTTTTTCTAATGAAAATAATCCAAAGCTACTCAACCGCTCTTCATAGCTAGCACATTCCAAACCAGACAACATCCTAATAAACCTTGCCTGCGCCCTCTCTAAAGCCTCCACATCTGTTTGGTGATGCGGCGACCAGAAATGTACACAGTATTAAAAATTCGGCCAAACCTTGTCTTGTACAATTTTAACAGACCTGACAGTTCTTATACTCAATACCCCATCCGATGAAGGCAAGCATACTATATGCCTTCTTGACCAATCCATCCACCTGTGAGCGACATTCAGGGTACAATGGACTTGCACTCCCCGATCTCTCTGCTCATCAACTTTTCACAATGCCATTCCGTTTACTGTATAATTCGTTCTAAAATGGACTTTCCAAAATGCCTGGATTGAACTCCATCCACCACTTCTCTGCCAACCATCCAGTCAATCTATATTCTCCTGTATTCTTTTACTGTGTCCTATGTTTCCTGCTCCTCCACCAATCTTCATGTCATCTGCAAATTTGCTGATTATACCAACAGTGCCCTTTTCCAGATCATTTAGGTACAGCACAAACAGCACTGGCGCCAGCACTGATCCCTGTGGAACACCACTCGTCACCTTTCTCCATTTGGAGAAATTCCCTTCAACGACTAGTCTCGGTCTCCTGTTTTTCAACCAGTTCATTATCCACCTAGCTCGAACACTCTGCACACCATGTGACTTCACATTCTCCGTTAGTTTACGTTGGGAACCTTATCAAACGCCTTGTCAAAGTCTATGTATGTGACATCTACAGCCCTTCCTTCATCTATTAAGGCGGTTACTTACTCAAATAATCCAAGTTGGTAAGGCACGATCTCCCCTGCAGAAAATCATTTTGCCTATCACTGCTAAGTCCATTCTGTTCCAAATATAAATAGACTTTACCTTCTCCAGCAACTTTCCCACCACTGATGTCAGGCTAACTGGTCTGTAGTTAACCGAAATATTCCTAGTACCCTCTTGTACAGGGGGGCAAATGAGCAATTTTCCAATCCTCCAGAACCTCACCTGTGTTTAAGGATGCTACAAAGTTAGCTGACAGGGCCTAGTTATTTTCTCTCATGCCTCCCTTAGAAACATGGAGTACATCCCACCCGGTCTTGTGGATTTGTCCATCTTAATAAGCTCTAGCCTACCAAACACATCGTACCTACTTTTGTGAACGTGATCCAGAGTAATCTATCTTCTATCTCTCATCTCAATATTCATCATGTCCCTCTTCTCAGTGAACACTGATGCAAAGTAATCATTCAGAATTTCACACATCTTCTCAGGTTCAAAATGTACCCTTGCTTCCTTCCTTATCCTTTAGTGGACCAATCCTTTCTCCAGTTACCCGCTTGCTCCTGATATGCGAATAAAAGGCTTTGCGATTCTCATCAATTGTTCTCGCAAAAGTTATTTAATGACCACTTTTAATAGAACATAGACAATAGAAACGTAGGCCCTTTAGTCCACGATGTGGTACCGAATATTAATCCTAATGTAAAATTAAATAACTTAAGCTACACACCCCTCAGTTGTCTGCTCTCCATTTGCATGCCCAGCAGTCGCTTAAATGTCCCGAATGACTCTGCTTCCACCATCACCGTTGACAACGCATTCCATGCATTCACAACTCTGTGCAGGAGGAACCTTCCTCTGACATCCCGTCGATACCTTTCTCCTAATATCTTAACAACTACGCGCTCTCGTACCAGTCAATCCTGCACTGGGGAAAAGTCTCAGGCTATTGACTCTACCTATTTTTTTCATTACCTTGCGTACCTCGATCAGGTCACGTCTCTTCCTCCTCTCCACAGGTAAAAGTCCGAGCTTAGTCAACCTCTCTCCACAAGGCAAGCCCTACAGTCCAGGCAACATCCTGGTAAACCTTTGTTGCACTGCTTCCAAAGCCTCTGTACCTTTCCTACAATAGGGCGACCAGAACTGGACACAATATTCCATGTGTGGTCTCACCAGTGACTTGTAGAGCTGTAACAAAACCTCGGGGCATTAAATTCGATCCCCCTGTTAATGAAAGCCAAAACACTATATGCTCTTTAACACACCTACCCACTTGGGTAGCAACTATGTGGGACCTATCTATTTGAACACCAAGATCTCTCTGTTCCTCCACACTTCCAAGAATCCTGTCTGGAATCCTATATTCAGATTTCGAATTCGACCTTCCAAAATGTATCACCTCATATTGTCAAGGTTGAACTCCATTTGTCATTTTCAGCCCAGCACTATATTTTACCTATGTCACGCTGTAGCTGCAGTATCCCTCGATACTATAAAAGGACCTCCAACATTTGTGTCTTCTGCAAATTTACTCACCAACTCTCAACCTACTCACCCAACTCATTTATAAAATGTACAAAGAGCACAAACCCAAGAACAGAGCTCGGTGGGACCCACTCAACACTGACCTCCAGGCAGAATTCTTTCCATCGACATGCACTCTCTGCCTTTGGTCATCCAAACAATTCTGAACCAGATAGCCAACTCTCCCTGTATCCCATACTTCCTGACTTTATGAGTGAGGCTATCATGGGGAACCTTATCAAATGACACATCTACTGCTCGACCTTCATCGACCTGCTTTGTCACCTCCCCAAAGAAAAATAAAATTTGTGAGGCATGACCTGCCGCTCACAGGAATGAAGAAGGGCTTGTGCCCGAAACGTCGATTCTCCTGCTCCTCGAATGCTGCCTGGCCTGCTGTGTTTTTCCAACACCACGTTTTTCCACTCTGGTTCACCAGCATGTGCAGTCCTCACTATCTCCTAGTCATAAATCCTATCCCTCAGAATTCTTTCCAAAACTTTGCTGACCATAGACGTAAGACGAATTAGTCTGTAATTGCCAGGGATTTCTCTATTACCCTTTTTGAAAAGTGGAACAATATCCTTTCTCGCTTCCTGGAGTCGCTTAGGATAAATCTGGCCTTTACCTGGGGACTCACCAATCTTAATGTTTGCCAAAGTATTCAGCACATCAGCTTCATCGATTGAACTATACAAGTTCCTCAAAGCTCCCATTCCAAACAAAGTCCCTTTCCTTCGTGACAACCGAAGCAAAAAGACTCATTTAGAGCTTCCCCTTTCTGCTGATATTCCATGCACAATTTCCCTATGCTGTCCCTGATCGGCCCTACTTTATCCCTGATCATTCTCTTATTCCTTACGTATGAGTTAAATGCGTTTTTCGTGCCCGATCCTGACTGTCCTCAGTCCATTTCCGGGCTCCTTTCTCGCAAACCTGTGATCCTCTAAAGCTGTGGTAGATCCTTACTTCCTCCACCTTGTGTCAGCTATCTACTTCCTTTTGGTGAGAAGTTCATCTGTTCTCGTCATCCCCTTCTTACCCGTCTCAGAGGAACAAATTTTTGCATCACTTGCAACACCTTCTCCTTAAACATGTCTGCTATGCCCTTTCTGTGGAACAATAACTCCCATGCTGTACTTCCCAACTCCTGTCTGAGAGCATCATCATTTCCCCAATTAAGTATCTTCCCGACCTGTAACTGCTGTCTTCCCTCTTCAAGACTTTGATAAATGTGAGGCAATTATGATGACTGTCACTGAAGTGTGCTCCCTACACGAGATCTGACACCGGTCCTGCTCACCTCCGAGCACCAAATCCAAAATAGCCTCTCCCTTCGTTGGCCTGTCTACATACTGAGTAAGGAACCCCTCCTGAACCAAACCTGACGAAAACGGCTCCATCCAAACAATCTTCTTTAAGGAGATACCGGTTGATTTTGGGAAAGTTGAAATCACCCAGAACAACAAATTTACTACATCTGCATTTTTCCATAAACTGCCCAATAATGAATTCTTCAATCTTATTAGTCCGCTTAATTCTTCGTTTAAGAATGGTCCTATTCTCCCGATATTCCACGCCGGCCCGTTCTGTTTTTAGCTACCTGAACTTTATGTACGCTTCTCTTTTCCTCTTGGCTAATCGTACCATTTCTCCTGTCATCCACGGTCCATGAATCTTGCCTTTCCTATCCTTTGCTTTCAACGGGGCATGCTTATCCTGCACTATTTTCACATTATTTCTGAATTCCTCTCACATATGAAATGTGGACTTCCCTTCAAATAGTTGCTCCAATCCGCATTTTCCAGCTTCGGCCTAATTTTTACAGAATTGGTCTTGGCCCAATTTAGTACGTTTCCCTTAGAACAACTCTCATCTTTTTCGATGAGTATTCTAAAGCCTACAGAATTGTGGTCACTGATCCCAAAGAAATCCCCAAAGCAACTTCTACCGCCTTGCCTGGATCATTACCCAACACCAGGTTCAATGTGGCCTCTTTACTCGTCAGACTATTGACATACTGCTCCAGAAAACTTTCCTGGACGCTTCTTATAAATTTTATCCTATCCAGACCGCAGTCACTAATTGCCTGCGATTAAATGTTCGTAAAATTAACATGTCTAATCACAACCACACTGTGGGCTCGATATCTTTCCATAATCTGTTCACCCATTTGTCCTTCTACCTCACACTCACTGTTGGGAGGCCTGTAATACAGCTCCAACAATGGAATTGCACCCTTCTTATTTCTCAGTTCCACCCATAAGCTTCATTACTAAAGCCCACCATGATGCCCTATTTTTGCTGAGCCGTGATATCATCCCTGACCAACAATGCAACTCCTCCCCACCCTTTTTACTTCTTTCCCTGCCCTGTCTGATGCGTTTATATCCTGGAACATTTAGTTGTTAATCAGGCCCTTCTTTCAACCAAGTCTCTGTGACCTTAATAACGACATAATTCCAGGCACCAACCCAAGCCCGACGTTCATCTGCCTTCCCCAAAATACTCCATGCATGAAAGTATATGCACTTGAGGCCACCAGTTCTTTGCGTTCATCTGCACTCTGCCTACCCGTCCCCTTATTAATGTTAACTTTATGATTCTTATAGTCTCCAGTTTCGACCTTGTTGTCTACTTCTCTGGTATTCTGGTTTCCACGTGAGTTTAAAAGTTCCCCAACAGTATTTGCAAAAACTTCCCCAAGGGCGTTAGTTCCAGTCTAGTTCAGGTGTAGACCATCCAATTTTTAATAGTCCCATCTTCCGCAGAACCGGTCCAAATGTCCGACAAACCTGAACCTCCTACACCATCCCACAAGCCACATGTTCTTCCTGCCTATTCTTTCATTTTTATGTTGGCGAGCACGTGGAACCGGTACTAATCCCGTGGTCACGGACTTTGATAGTCTGGGAATTATTGTCCCTTTTGTGTAGCAAGCTGAATGGTGAACTTGCAGAGTGTTATAATTATGTTGGACATGGATAGGGTAAATAGTCAATGTCTTTTCCCCAGGGGAGAGGTGTCCAAAATCAAAGGTACATTGATTTTGGACACCTATGTATATTTTGTGAACATAAGACCCTATGACTTTATAAATCTCTTTCATCACCAAAGCTTTGTTGCTCTCAGCTCATTTCTAGGACAAAAAGCCTCTTCAAAGATCGTGCTCCTCTTACATTGAAAATATCATTGTGAACATTGATGTAGTAATGTAAGCCACAGCAGGAGCAGCAAAATGATATTGAACCCCAACCTGCAACCTTTTGCCCGGTATACTCCCTCAGTCTACCATCACCAACAAGCCAATCTATAATTCAGCAATGAGTGTGTTGCACATGCCAGGGTTAGAAACGTGTGTACTGAAACCTGATCACAACCTGTTAAGGATACTGGACTGGACTGGTTACACTCCAAAGACCAGAACTAACATCTGAAAGAGAAGGTAAAATGCTTTCAAGACCAACAGATCAGATCGAAACTCTTCCGTCCTGCCCTGTTTAGTCAAAAAATGGTGGTGAACGAATAAACAACATACTGGAGTGGATGGCTCCACAAATATCCCAATTATTAAGAATGGAATAGCCCTGCGCATCAGGGTAAAAGCAAAGCATGCACTATTTGCGCTATCATCTGCCAGAAGTGTTCAGTCGATGATCCACCTCACCCTCGCAAGGATACCCACAGTATCACAGATTTCCATGCTCAACCAATTCGATTCACTGCATCTGACGTGAAGAAACAGCTGAACAAAATAGATATAACAAAGACAATGGGCCGTGACATCGTTCCTGGAATAGGACTGAAAACGTCTGTTGCATGTTGTCCCTGGTGAAACTGTTTCATTCCAGCTCCAACTCTTACAGCTTCGCAACAACGTGGAAAATTATTTAGCTGTGTCCCATCCCCTAACAGAAGAATAATTACCATTTGACCAATTCCCACCGCTTCAGTCCCATCAAGACAGTAACATTGGTGGGAGTTCTTTTTGACAGAGCTGCCAAGCAGCTCAGAAATAACCTGCTCAGTGTGGTCTGTGATAGGTTCCCATGTTGAAATGGTGTTGTTGTGGAAATGTCATTGGATTACTAACCACGCCAGACTAATGCTCTGACAGCTGGTGGAAGTTAAAAAACATTTAATAAAATATCGAGATCTAAAATCTAGTGTCAGAAACAGTGACCCTGAATTCAGCGTCGACTGGAAGCACCACTTTATTCTCCAGTGTACTTTCAGGAATCAAATCACGCGTGCATTCCTGGTCTGGCCTAAACGTGACGTCAGGCACGCAGAAATATGATGAACTCTTCAATAGTTTCCGAAAGGGCCAAGCAGACCATCAATTATATCACATTGTTCTGAGGTCTTCAAGAACAAACCAGATAGAACAACCATCACCAGGCTCAGAATTGGAAAACGTATCCGGATACACAGTCCTGTAGGCCTGCAGTTCCCTCTTTCCGAACACGTGACGGCTTGTGACAACATTTGCAGAGTTTTCCCACAGACTGCACAGAAACATCGGGAAGGAGGAGGTCATTCAACACATTGAGCCTAGTTCATTTGAGAATATCCCATCAATGCACTTTGCCCACAAAATGTGCATATTCCTTAATATTATTAACTATTATAAAAATATAAAAATAGACATTTGATTAATCCCTTTGGTTCATTGAGTTTTCTACCATAATCCAAAAATGATGGCTGTTGCTCTATCTCCACACCATTAGCCTGTTCACTCCCTCTAGTATATAGAAATCCTCATTTATATTCAGTGCCTTGACTTCCACAGACTTATGTGCGAGAGAGTCCCCCAGGTTCACCAGTCTCTGAGCGCAGCCATTAATTGTCATCTCAATGCAGAGTAACCTGTCTGTACCTAATACTGTGGGCAATTGGTTTAGACGTTCCAGCAAGATGAATTATCATCCCTGCTTCCAATCGGTTTCACCCTGTAAAAGAATTATACATGTCACTGAGATCTCCACTCATTTTCCTAAACCCCAAGGAATACAGGTTCATTCGCCCCATACTCCTCTCCTACACAATCCTTTCATCGCTGAGATCAGTGTGGCTCTACGCCGCTGCTCTCCCTCAATGTCTGGTGTCGTTTGTTAGTTAAGTAGTCCAAAACTTCACACAATCCTCCACAATGTTCTAGATGAGGTATCACCAAGCCTATGTACAGTTGCAGTGAGATACCATCACTGCTGGACTCAAATCCCCTGGAAATGAAGTGCAATACAACATTTCTCTTCTTAACTGTTTTCCATTCCTGCAATATTGCTTTCGGTGACTGCAGTGAAAGGAGATCCAAATCCTTTTCAGTGATAGAGATATCCATGTGGGTCTACGTACGCTGGTCAGCGTGCCAGTGCCATTCCCAGTATTGACTTCTGGTTTCAGAACTCACTGTCCTGCATGGACCTCGCAGGGGTTTGCAGCAGGAAAAAAAGAAAATGACCATAATTCACCTTATTCTAACAACGTTCTTTCATCAATGCTTTTTCAAATGGTATTTTGACATTCTATTTTTCCCACCAAAGAGCACAACATCAGATCTACCCACATTGCTCTTCATCTGCCACGTATTTGCCCAGTCACTCCACTTGCCACAATCATCCAACATCGGTTAGTGCCATCAGCAGACTTGGAAATATTGCATTTGATCCTCTCAATCAAATCTTTGAGATGTACTGGGAATACCTGAGGCCGAAGTACCACCGTCTGTGGTATTCCATGATGCGTCTGCTACAAAACAATGATATCTTTAAACGATACAGTGCTTCTTGTCAGCTCGCCCATTCTAAAACCATGTTCATGTATTAGCCCCAGTACCACTCAGTTTGATTTTGCACTCTCGGCTTGGGACTTTATGAAAAATATTCGCAAAAGCTCAAATGTACTGCATCTATTGTTTCTCCATACTTCATCGGACAGTCATGTTAACTTTGTCGATAACTATTACTTGCAACACAAAAACTTTCTCCCAAACCGTATATTTACAAACATCATTGTGTTGTCGAGAATGTATTGATGGGAATGCACAGCAGTCAGGCAGCAACCGAGGAGCAGGAGAATCAACGTTTCAGGCATCAGACATTCATCAGGAATGAGGTTTGTGGGACAAATCTGAGACATAAATGGGACGGGGTTAGGGTTGGGGAGAAGGTAGCTGAGAAGGCGATGTGTGTTTTAAGGTGAAGGAGAAGGTGATAGTTCTGGGGGAGGAGGGATGGACAGTTCTGGTGGGCGGTGTCGAGTTGGAGGCTGAGGACTGGGATACTGTTGGGGGAGAGGAAGTGAGGAGGCTGTTAAAATCCACATTTATCCCATGTGTATGTCTGGTCCAAAGGCGAAATATGAGGCATTCTTCACCCCGGCGTCGATTAGCAACGGTAGGCTGGACCTGCATGTCGTTGATGGAGAGGGAGCGGGCGCTGAAAAGTTCAGCCACAGGGCGGTGGGGTTGGTGGGTGCGGGTGACCCAGAGACGTTCCGTGAAACGATCCAAAGAAGGGAAGACAGAGCGCCTTGTCTCCCCTTCCAGATTCCGCATGTCTCCCTGAATATCTGAGGCAGCTCACAGTACAACCTCCAAAATAACAGCCCCAGCACCTGCACTAACTTTTCAATAGCAGGAGAGAGTCAGAAATTCCTAAGCTGCAACAGCGATGCCTAACCATTTAGAATAATACTCGAGGGACTTCCTCGTGTTACTGAACGCACAATCAGCTGAGAGGGCATTACAGGCGGTCCGTGGACAGGCACAGACAAAGTTACAAAGACATGCGTCAAAGCTGCTGAAAGCCCCTCTATCCAACATGGAGCACCATATGGGACATACTGGGAAGAGAACAACGGCCCGACACACACCAAGTCATTTTTTCTGATCTTCAAAATGCCAACACTCGATACACTGGGGAGTCAAAAGCTGAGGTCAGGGAAAGACACAGAGAGACAAGTAATTAATTAACTGCTGACATGTTGTGAACATATAGATAAGGAGACAGAAGAGTAGAACTAACTGGAGAAGTGAGACAATGGTTGGCCCAATCACAAGGATGAGAACATTCCATAAAGACATTGTCAGATCAATAGAAATGGTTTATCACATCAAGTTCTGAATCTGTTTCATAGACCTGCCCAGACAACATAAACGGGGCAAGATACCAGCCAGAATGGAAAGCTGTGCAGACCGTTCTAATGGAGTACTCCATAAATTAGACTATCTGCCCAGCATGGGGAACATTGTAAACCATTGCAGTATATCACTCATATGCTTTATTTGAGAAATGTGTTGCATGGGAGGATTTGCAATCCATCGAGTGACAGTAAATGAACTCCCATAAATGCATATTTCTGTATCTCATTTGCGCATTATATGTATTTATGTTGGTGCATTGTTGGCAGTCGATATGAAAACCGTTTTTATTAGATAGAATACGCATGGAGGAAATCAGTTTAAATTTGAACAACTGGCAAAGATTTGGGTAATCAACATAGAGAGGCTAAGCACTGTGTTATAAACAGACAATGCATCTTTTTCAAAATGTTTTGTGATTTACATATGAAAGAAATAATCTGGGTCTTTTTCAATATATAATTTCAATTACATCACACTGTAAACTTTTGCTACAAATTCTGTTGGACTATAACTTGGTGACTTTTATCTTTGTACACCCCAGTCCAACACCAGCGTCTTCAAATCATGACAGAACGAATATGTTCCGTTAACCCCTTCCTTACGGATTTTTATATTATAGTAAAAGGGAGCATTTACTCGGTCTGGATGGAATGGCCTCAGCCTATCCCCATGTACCAGGCTCAATAGACTGAATGGCCTTCTCCTAAGCGTGTATAGCAGGCCGGAGGCATTAAATGACGCAGCAACCATTGGATGATGAACAGCCAGTAAACAGTATTTGCTGGACCTCTCACCCTTCTCAGTTACGGAAAAAAAACAAACAGCACTATTTAATCCAGGTGTCCTTTAATTAGCACCTCGTACAGATGCAGCAACATTTCTCTATGTTTTCACTCATTCATTTTGCAAAATGTCACAAATTTCAGCTTTCCACATCTTTAAGTGGGATCAGGCTCGTATGGGCTGAATAACTTCCTCATATCCCTCTTTAACAGGCGTATGTTGTCAGATTAGTTTCTCGCCATTCCTGAGCAGCAGTCGCGTTGCTCTGAAAGATGTCTCGATGTTTGAAAGGCCTTCATAACTGGGCATTTAAAATTTGGAGCAGCATTGCACAAAGTCAATGAGCAATAAATATTTTTACATTGCTTTATGGCCTCTAGACATGGCCCCATCAGACATTTTATACAGCTGGTCTGTTGTTTTATCTCTGTCTTTTTTATAAACAGGTTGGGGCATATACAACCCTGCACTGATCTGGCACCATTCACAAATACAAGAATTAAAATGATTGAAAGATTTATGGTCTATCCCTCAGCAACTGTCATCTATTCTGTTGTTGCAACACGCCGGTAAAAGCTTCCACTAATTAAACCACGCACACAGAAATGCTCATCTTGCCTCGTAATCTGTTAAAGCATGGGTGACAGAGAACTACCCCAAATATCACTGTATTCTTTAACTCCAAAAGTGATCATTAAACACAAAATATTCCATCTCCGAGCGTCCTTTGTCTAAAATATTTCGCTAACTGTAACAATATAATGATCCAATAAAGCCCCTATTTAATTTACAGCCTATAATTTTCAAAACCAGCCACCAGTGTCGATCCCCCACTGCAGAACTGCCCGGGACGTCTTCAGCCTTCTGCTGCAGATTGTTTTTTTGTATATGCATAAAAAGGTACCTTTTAGGGAGAGTCGCTTTCGTTCATTGGCAGAAGGTGCTCTTTTTATTGCTAAAAGAGCACCTTCTTTTAGCGTTGGCTAAAAGTGTGGATCATCTCATTGGTTCGATGCTGTCAAAACAGTAAAATTCAAATTCGGTTCACTTTTAGAATATTGGGGCATAATTTAAACAGGTTGTTTGAATTCAAAGTGCTGTGAAAACAACAAGGTTTCTTATGTTACAGCCAAAATGTTTCATTTTAAAATTGTTCAGGACACTTTGTGCCTGCAGTCAGCCACATGACAGCTTTTCAACTTGCTCTTAAAGATTTTCTTTCAACTTCATCACTTTGTAACTTCTCCAGAGTTGGTCACCAAATACTCTAAGCTTCTTGAATGTACACAGAAGCTTAAAACACAATTTCCACGTGAAGATTCCCCAGTATTTCTAGTAAATTTTCAAGAACCGAATTAAATTAAATGTCACTGAATGACAAGTTAGAATCCTCGTCTAAATCAAACACAGTTGAAGGGATTCCTCATGCAACCGAGCAACTGATTAGCAAAGAGTGGTTAACGCGGGCTTTCAGTAAATAGGCTCAGCACAAGTTACAAAGACGTGTCTGAAAAGCTGCTGAAATCCCACTGTCCAACATGAAGTACCGTGCAGGACAAAGAAACCGCAAGCTATGCTTTAAAATAAAACTTTTCCTCAACTTCTTAACAGTGGAATCTGCTGTTCTAGGGTAAGCATCACTAAAGGCCAGGGAAAGATACAGGGCAGTTATTCACATTAAAACTGAATGTCAGTTTGATTAACAACAAATGTGAGGGTTTGGAAAGTAGACAGCGGGAGAGACACTGGGAGAGAGCATTGTCGAAGGATGTGTTCACAGGTTTCAGTATGCTGAAATTAAGACATTTCAACAGCATTTTGCAGCATTTCCAGTAATGATGCAGAAACAGAATTTTGCTGTGAGCTCAGACAGAGTCAGAGAGGCATGGAGTTGTATAACATTGAAATAAACCCTTCTATCCAAGTGATCTCTGCTGAACAGATATCCTAAAACAATCTAGTCACACTTGCCAGCATTTTGCCTATATCGGTCTAAACCGTTTGTCGTCATATACCTATCCAAATGCCTTTTAAATGTTGTAATTTTACCCGCCTCCACCACAACTTGTGGCAGTTCATTCCAAACATATACCACCCACCGCATGAAAAAGTTGCTCCTTAGGTCCCTTTTAATTGATTTCCCCTCTCACCTGAGATTGTAACACTCTAGTTTTGGGGAAAAGACCTTTGATATTCACCCTGTCCATGCCCCTCACGCCCCAGGCAAAGTAGCCCCAAAGTATTCAACCTCTCTCTAAAGCTCAAGTCCCAGCAACATTCTTGTAAATATTCTCTGACCCACTTCAACATTCACAACGTCTTTCCCACAGGAGAAGAGCTACAATTGAATGCAGTATTTGAAAAGTGATGGAATTACTGTCCAGTACATGACGTCCCGACTCCTATAGTCAAAGTGCTGACCAATAACGACAAACATACCAAAGCCTTTTCACAATCCTATCTAACTGTGGCTGCACTTTCAAGGAGCCATGAACCTGCACTCCCAGGTCCCTTTGTCTTTCGACGCAGGACCCGCTCATTGCGTGTATAAGTCTTGCAATGATTTGCCTCTCCAAAATATTGCACTTTACACTTATCTATTGTAAACACCATCTGCCACTCCTCAGCCTATTGGCCCATCTAATAAAGATCCCGTCTTCCCTGTCCACTACACCATAAATTTTGGTGATATCTTCAACCTTACCAACTAGTCCTCCTATGCTCACATCCAACACATTCATATAAGCAATTAAAACTAGTGGAATCAGCACCAATCCTTGTCGCACACCTCTGGTCACAGCCTAGCAGTTCAAAAACAAGTCTACACCACAAACCACAACTCCTACCTTCAAGTCAATTTTCTAATAAAATGGCTAGTTCTCCCTTTATTCCATATATACTAATCTTGTTAACTGGTCTACCATGTGGAAAGTTGTCAAATCACTTACTGAGGTCCATTTCAACAATATACATTTCCCTGCCTCAATGAAGCATCTTAGTCAATTGTTCAGAAAACTCAGTCAAGTTTGCGAGACAGGATTTCCCATGCTTCAATCGATGTTGACTATTCATAATCAGTCCATGCCTTTGAAAATCCATGCAAATCCTATGCCTCATAATACTCTCCCAACAACTTGACCACCACTGGCGTCAGGCTCACCTCTTTTCCTTATCACCCTTCTTAGATTCTTTTAGTAGTGGCACTACGTTAGCCAAGCTCTAGTCTTCCAACATTTGACCTGTGGCTATCCATGATTCATATACCTCAGTATCGGGCCCAGCATTCAGTTTCCTATCGTTCCACGACTTCTCGGGTACATCTGATTAGGTCCTGGAGATTTTTCCAACTTTATACGTCTTATGAACTCCTCTGTAATACAGACACTTTCCATGAGGTCATTGAATATTTCGGAATTCTGTAGCTTCAATATCCTTCTGCACAGTTAATATGATACAAAGTGCTTTTTTAATACCTCCTTCATCTCTTGCAGGTCTGCACATCGGCAACGTTATTCATCTCCCCAGTTGCTCTTTTCTCTTTAATTCATTTATGGAATGCCTTTGGATTCCCCTTAACTTTACTTGTCATAGCTACCTCATATACCCTGTTTGCCCTCCTGATTTCCATCTGAGGTGCATTCCTCCTGCCTTTAGACTCCTCTGGCGATTCGCTTTATACCTGGAATTAAGAGTCTAATGACGATGATTAATCCATTTCAATTGTTTGGAAAAATCCCATCTGATACACGAATATCCTTTAAGGAAGCAAACTGCAATACTTACCTTGTCTGGTCGACATGTGATCTCCAAACACACAACATTGTGTTTAACTCTGAACTGTCATTTGGGAAATTAGAGATGGCCAATAAATTCTGTCAACCCAATGACACTTCATCCAATGGCTATTGAAAAAGACTCGATTTCTGCTGTCTATATTTGACATATGATTCCCACTTATCCAGGAACAGAACCTCAACTCCTCGAGCCATCCGGCATTTCTCACACTCCCACCTTTACCCTTCACCCTAACAGGAACAAACTGACTCTGAACTCTTGACATCTCGTTTTTGTAGGCGTACCCCTTCCATTTACATGCCACTATGAGGTCCAATCGTATTTTAAAAGTTCGTGCCTAACATTATCAAATTTGGCTTTCCTCCAATTTCGAACTTTACCTTTTAGATTCAGTTCGTCCGTTTCCACCTCAATTTTTAAACTAATAGATTTATGATGACTTGTCACAAACAGTGCGCCCCCGCCTCCCCCCCACCAAAGGTAAGACACGTTTAGCTCCTTCTCTGTGATAGCGAGTAATGGACAAGCAGCTGAGCTTTGAAACGGGGGGTGGGCTCAGCAAAGTCTAAGTCGCTTTGTGCTCAATCTAACAATACTTTGTCTCAGTCACATTTTCATTGAGTGTGTCATGGAATCGTCTGCACGAGGCCGAGATCGTTTCCTTTTGAACTCACTTCAGTAACAACATACCCCAATCTATGGTGTCCCTCTCATTCAATGACAGTTCAATTCTCCCACCCATAATTGCTGATGATACACACCATCGCCCGGATTTTCCTGGGTATCCCACGATACCTGGCACTGGCGCTATCCTTAAAAGGACAAGGCAGGTTTCTTAGTTGGGAGCTATACTGCACAGTTTACCATGAGCATTCCAGAGAAGCGGCAATTATACAACGTTTTGTCGACGGGGGCACCGAAATCTTGGTGGATGGGATAGTACAGAAGAGGACCATTCTTTTCCCAGAGTGGGCCACACTACCAGTCCCACCAAGCATGGTCTGAGTTTACCACCCAGCCCAGTGCAGTACCTGTAGTCTGAAGAAATGCCCAGCAATACAAGACAGGCATCAACGACCGTCACCATATTCTCTCTGCTCCCTCATGCTCACTGTATTTCTGTTATAGCACCTGTCCCGTGAATTAGGCTCATTCTCCACCACTCTCTCCACTGCATACAGCATCTTTCCTACCTCTCTCTCTCTTTCTCTCCAATCCCCCAACAGCCTTCTGCTATCCTTCCACATTCATAACACTGCATGGATTCAACACTGTGGACTGACTACGTACAGACACTACGCCAATTCATATGTCAACATAAGCAGTACGGCCACCCACTCCCAGCCTCAATCCCTCCTTTCCTATCTCCCATTACATAAGAAAAAACATGGAATAGGAAGGAAAGTGCCAAGCCAAGTGTTGGAGTGCTCCATATCTGTGTCCTCACACACTGGTACAATTCAGACAGGGGTAGGATGCCTCGCGTGGAGATTCGGAAATATCCAAGCCCTACAATTGGGTCAGAAGCAATGTTCATTGAGGGACAATTCTCACTTTAAAACTATTGGCAGTTCCGTTTACCCACGGCATAATTCAGAAAGTGTGGCCCTGATGCCATCTACCTTTTGTGTCGAGTTGGTACAAATGGAATCCCCATTTTCTCAGTGGTCACGAGAGTGTGCTCACGACACATTGTCACCAACACCTCCCAGGAAGGAAGAACGGTGGCACTCTCTTACGCATACTACTGTAAACAGCTCAGAAACTGAAAAGTATCTGTGGTATTTACTGCTCTCCCTATCTGTCCTGGCATCTCAATAATCTGTGCTCATATACACACAGCACCCTCTGCTCTTGGACCCCGTCGAGAAAGATACAGATTGTTTTATGCTGTCTTTCAAAGTCATTCCTACCAAAGTACACCACATTAAAAAGCTCTAATTTGATCCTCATCTGTCACATATCTGCAAGCTTGGAAATTTTACAACATCGTGCTCCATGCAAGACAACTGACATACTGGCAAACTCAAACACCTAAGAGTAATGCTGAGAAACCACGACACAGAGAGTGAAATAGTGAGAAAATAACCAAAGATCAAAAGATATACTTACAGATTCCCTACGTCTGTATAAATGTCAAGGCATTATTGTGTATGCCTGTGTTTCTGTATTTGTATCAATGTGTATTAATGTGGAGGTACATTTATATGTGTCTGGATTAGTGGTGCTGGAAGAGCACAGCAGTTCAGGCAGCATCCGAAGAGCAGTAAAATTGACGTTTCGGGTAAAAGCCCTTCATCAGGAATAAAAGCAGAGAGCCTGAAGCGTGGAGAGATAAGCTAGAGGAGGATGGGGGTGGGAGAAAGTAGCATAGAGTACAATAGATGAGTGGGGGAGGGGATGTAGGTGATAGGTCGGGGGCAGAGGAGGGTGGAGTAGATAGGTGGACAAGAAGACAGGCAGGTAGGACAAGTCAAATCAAGTCATGGTGACAATGCTGAACTGGAAGTTTGGAACTGGGGTGAGGTGGGGGAAGGGGAAATGAGGAAACTGTTGAAGTCCACATTGATGCCCTGGAGTTGAAGTGTTCCGATGCAAAAGATGAGGCGTTCTTCCTCCAGGCGTCTGGTGGTGAGGGAGCGGCAGTGAAGAAGGCCCAGGGCCTCCGTGTCCTCGGCAGAGTGGGAGGGGGAGTTGAAAATTTGGGCCACGTGGCGGTCTGGTTGATTGGTGCGGGTGTCTTGGAGATGTTCCCTAAAGCGCTTTGCTAGGAGGCGTCCAGTCTCCCTAATGTAGAGGAGACCGCATCGGGAGCAATGGATACAATAAATGATATTAGTGGATGTGCAAGTAAAACTTTGATGGATGTGAAAGGCTCCTTTAGGGTGAGGGAGGAGGTGTGGGCGCAGGTAACTCAGTTCCTGCGGTGGGAAGGGAAGGTGCCAGGGTGGGAGGGTGGGTTGTAGGGGGGCGTGTACCTGACCAGGTAGTCACGAAGGGAACGGTATTTGCGAAAGGCGTAAAGGCGTGGCGAGGGAAATATATGCCTGGTGGTGGGGTCTGTTTGGAGGTGGCAGAAACGTCGGTGGATGATTTGGTTTATGCGAAGCTTGGTGGGGTGTAAGATGAGCACCAGAGGCGTTCTGTCCTTGTTGCGGTTGGGGGGGTGGGGTCTGAGGGCGGAGGTGCGGGATGTAGATCAGATGCGTTGGAGGGCATCTTTAACCACGTGGGAAGGGAAATTGTCGTCTCGAAAGAAGGAAGCCATCTGGTGTGTTCTGTGGTGGAACTGGTCCTCCAAGGAGTCGATACGATGGAGGCGGAGGAATTGGGAATACGGGATGGCATTTTTGCAAGAGGTAGGTTGGGAAGAGGTGTAATCCAGGTAGCTGTGGGAGTCGGTGGGTTTGTAAAAAAAATCAGTGTCAAATCGGTCGTCATTAATGGAGATGGAGAGTTCCAGGAAGGGCTGGGAGGTATCTGAGATGTTCCAGGTAAATTTAAGGTCAGGATGGAATATGTTGGTGAAGTTGATGAATTGCTCAACCTCCTCGCGAGAGCACGAGGTGGCGCCAATGCAGACATCAATGTAGTGGAGGAAGAGGTGGGGTGTGGTGCTGGTGTAATTACGGAAGATCAACTGTTCTGCGTAGCCAACAAAGAGACAGACATAGTTGGGGCCCACAGGGGTGCCCATGACTAGCCCTTTGGTCTGGAGGAAGTGGGAGGATTCAAAGGAGAAATTGTTAAGGGTGAGGACCAGTTTGGCCAAACGAATGAGAGTATTGGTGGAAGGGTACTGTTGGGGACGTCGGAAGAGAAAACAACGGAGGGCTGGGAGGCCCTGGTCATGGCGGATGGAGGTATAGAGCGATTGGATATCCATGGTGAAGATGAGGCGTTGGGGGCCGGGGAAACGGAAGTCTTAGAGGAGATGGAGGGCGTGGGTGGTGTCTCGAACGTATGTGGGGAGTTCCTGGACTAGGGGAGATAGGACAGTGTCAAGGTAGGTAGAGATGCGTTCATTGGGGCAGGAGCATGCTGAATGGGTCTGCCAGTATGGTCAGGCTTGTGGACCTTGGGAAGGATGTAGAACTGGGCAGTGCGGGGTTCCCGGACTATGAGGTTGGAAGCTGTGGGTGGGAGATCTCCTGAGCTGATGAGGTTCTGTATGGTCTCAGAGATGATGGATGTTGATGGGGGTGGGGTCATTGTCCAGGGGGCGGTAGGAAGAGATGTCCTCGAGTTGGCGTTTGGCTTCAGTGGTGTACAGGTCAGTGTGCCAGACTACCACTGCGCCCCCTTTATCTGCTAGCTTGATGGTGAGGTTGGGATTGGAGCAGATGGAATGGAGGGCTGCGCGTTGTGAGGGTGCGAGGTTGGAGTGGGGGAGGGGGTAGACAGGTTGAGGCGGTTAATGTCCTGACGGCAGCTGGAAATGAAGCGGTCGAGGGCAAGTAATAGGCCAGCGCGGCGTGCACAGTTGGATGCAGTATGTTGGAAGTGGGTGAAGGGGTCCTTGGAAGGTGGGCGGGAGTCCTGATTGTGAAAGTATTTGTGTGTTTGTCTCTGCGTGAGTCTGCGTGTGGATGCAGGTCTGGCAAATTTGTGATGCTAAAAGAGATACAACGTCGCCCACAGCGACAGGGGCAGAGGGTGATAGGCCTCAATGATTCAGTCTGGGATGCAGACAGGAAGGATTGCACGTCACAGCACCATCCAACCTGACAGCGAATGTGCACACACACACACACACAAACACACATACGGAAGAGTTGCAAATAGACTTGAGTCGGTCAGAATAGAAGTGTGCACCTCAGACTGAACCATTTTATCAGGGGATGAGATAATTTATTGCACATTCAGTAACTTGCGATGTTTTCTAATGCTGAAACATTGTACGAGAAAGAATCGAAAAGTCTGAAAAAAGACTCAATAGTGGTTGGAATATCGCAGGAACAACATCGTTTACGATCACCTAAACTGCGATGTGCTTCCAAATATACTATTTGGAAAACCAAACAACTGTGTAACGTTCGAGATTCACATCATTTGGTGTCTTCTCGAAGAAAAAAACTGCCACTCATGCAATCCTGAGCGGCCTCCAGCAGAGTTTAGTGTCGTATGAATATATTTAAAAAACGGACAGACAGAGAAACAGGTGGGAGACTTTGATTCCAATTTTAATGGATTTGCTCGGAAAACAAGATTGCAGAGATGCAGACAGAAGTACACACAAGCAGAGACATTGACACTAATACACAGAACACATTCACAAAGAGGTAAACACAATATGGGCACATACACACAAACACACGAATCCCCTACCCCAACCACGCACCCACAAGCACACAGGGGTATATGTATGTGTATTTAGAAATATGTGTGTGTGTATGTGTGTGTGTATACATACATATACTTGTAAGTTCAATCGGCAGAGAATTGGTTTCGTTCAGTTGGCTGAATTGTTGTTTTATGAGCAGCGTGACGCTAACAGTATGGGATCAATTCCCATTACCGGTTTGAGTTCCACATGAAGGAATTTCCTTCGCCACCGTTTCCCTCACCTGCGATCTGGTGGCCCTCAGGTTAACTCACCACCAGTCGTTTCTCGCTAATAAAAGTCCAGACCCTATGATCTGGTAAGACTAAGACTACACAATAATTAATAGGCAATCAATGATCAGTCGGAGAAGGCAGGTGAATGACTTGGAAAAACATTTCAGTAATGATAAGTCGAATAGCTTCATTCTGCTCCAGTCTCTCATTGGCATACGAAATTATGGTGGGCAGAATTGTCTTTCTGCGAATTCAGTGGAGGCTAAATTTGGAAAGTATTTGAGTGAAGCGCATTAATGGGAGTGTGGTCAGGTTTGAGGAGCTGAATGCTCTATATCTGTTCCTAATAGTTGTGTTTCAAATCGGCAGTGATTTATTTGAAGGGAACAATCTTTGAGAATAAGGCATTCCCATTTCGGATTGGGATAGAGATATTGCTTTCTCATCGGGATTGTGCAATCTGTGGTGTTCTCATTTTCAATATGCTGTGAGGATTGGATGACTGAAAACAGTCAAGGTTGGGTTTCAGAGGCCTTTGAGGAAAAAGAAAACAGGCTCAAAAGGGATGTTCAGCCACTCTCATATCAACAATGAGCATTCTGAATTTTGCAGCAGGCTCGACGGGCTGAAGGGATAACAGGTTCTCCTCACCCATATGCGCTTAGTATGGCTGTTGAAGCGGAAGATGAAGATCCCATTCATCCATTCTACCCTCGATGGATTTACACAAGAATAGATTGAAATAATTCAGCCCTTTAAGTATATTACACTGTATCGGTTGGGTAGGGGGGGGGGGCGGAGAGCCAAAGTGTCTAGTCAGCTGCCCTGCAACAGGTGAGCCTGGTTAACTATAAGGGAAGAAATATTCACGATAAATGTTTATTTTCATGTGAACCGGTGAGGTAGTGGAGTGCCTCAGGAATCAATGTGAGGCTATCGACTATTTATAATCTATACCAATGAATTGGATGAGGGGATTGATTGGATTTGAGCTCAATTAGTTCATTCACTAAGATAGTCATTTAATTGGACATGGAGACTCTGCAATGGGCAAAGAAAGACAGGGAGGTTAGTGATAAAATCTTCAGCAGTAATGGTATAACGATGATTCGTGCTGTGACGGACGTAGAAAACAATAATGAAATGCTTAAATGGAGAAAAAAATCGCAATATTCTGTGGTACTCAGGGATTTGCATGTTCCAGTACAAGAATAACTTAAACTTAGTCAGGAGATTTGGCAAATGATAAAGAAAATGTATGCAATGATGCAGTTCCCTACAAAGGCTATCAGGTATAATCATAGGGATGCTTTATTTCATTTGTACATGGCAATGCTTCGATTATAATCTGATGCATTGAATGTAGTTCTGAAACACTATGCTGTTAGAAACATATGCAATTGATTTAGAAGATTTTCAAAGATGTTGCACTTTACTCGTTACTAAAATGAAGGTCTGGTGGATATATAGAGTCATACAGCTTGTAAATAGACCGTTCGGTCCAGCTCATCTGCACCCACCAGATATTTCAATCTGATGTAATTCCATTTGCCGCATTAGGCACATAACCGTCTAAACTCTTCTTATTCATATACCCATCCAGATGCCTCATAAAGTTTGTTATTGTATCCAACTCTACCACTTCCTCTGACAGCTTGTTCCATACGCACACTACCCTCTGCATGAAAATCTTGCCCCTATCAACTTGATTTCTACCCTCGAGTTTACAGACTCTGAAAATAACCTTAGCTGTTTACCGTATCTAGATCCCTCTTGGCCTATACAAGTCCAGGGCAGTTCAGGTATGAAAGTGGGAGATATTCGTATGGAACCATCTAACCTAATTAGATTGCATCAGAAGCATAGCCGGTGGATGAGAAAATGAAACTAAGCATTCAATTTTAAGAAAACCTACATTAATTTTATGGCAGGTACCATGAAGACATGGTTTTATTGTAAATAAGTTCATGCAGGCACATTTAAATATGTATTTTCAATTTAAACTATGAATCACTCATAAATTGAGAAAGACCGATGATGTCGTCATACAGTCAGTGGAACGTTCAACGAGACTCTACATGGTTCCGGTTGATTTTCGCGTAACAGCAACATATGAGAGCTGAAAACCAATCAGACATCTTTTTCACTTATGTAGGATTCCTGTTGAGGATTCAATGGTATATTCCTAATGCCTGCAGCAAAGGAAATTCAGCTAAATCAAACTGTTCCAGGAAGACACGCCAATGCTAGCAGTTGGTGTGAACAGAATAACTTCAGAGGTAGATTAACAACTGAGACAATCGCAATTTTCTTTTTGTCATGATATTAACTATTATTTGGACGAAGCTCTTCTGAACTAATATTTTGCAGGATTGTGCACATTTCTGTGTCTCAGAAAAATAAATATTGATGTACATATTGTTAATGTCCAAACTGTTTCTCATTTATCTTTCCATCGTAGCTCGAGTAACTTTGTTTTCGAACTTATCTTTTAAAAATTTAACAATCTGCATGACTTGCTACTAACATTGAACCTAACCAAGTCTGAGACCGATATAAACTGCCACAAGACACATTTGGTCACCTATCACCTTCTATGGAGAAGTGGGACTAGAAAAGGAAACTGTGACTCTCCAACTGCAGTAGGAAGAGGAATCAAGAGAAATTCTCAAAAGGCCGTTTGCTGGGAATTCTCTTCTTCACAAGTCTGTGATGCCTGTGTGTGCGCATTTATTCAAAGCTGCGCCTTAGTTATTTTTTTTTGGAAAAGTGACTCGACGATCATGAACCACAGATGGGAAAGTGAAGCCACAATCTGATCAGCCACAATCTTTGTGCCAGGTGGAGCATGGAGCAACTCCTGCTCCTCAGTTCTACGTCACCATATTTCAGTCAGCTCCTCAAAATCGCTCGACAGGAGCAGTTGAAGACCACTTTCTCCTTGTAACTGATGCACAGAAAAAAAAGCGGAGAAAATTGAGCCTCTGCTCACAGTAAAGCATGGTTTGATATGAATTGGAAAACGTTCTTGGGGTAAGAGCAGGTGTTACAGTGAAACATTCCCCTCGTTTCGTTTCGCAGAATTTCCCTATCTCCATTTATTTTGCCATGTTGTACACCAAGATTCACTATAAATACATGCCTGATGGCGCACCCAGTCATTACTCGTAAAATCGTTCGGTCTCTCTGACTGCAAAATACCTTCACAAATCTTCTGGGAAAATAAAAGCAGTGAAACCACTAATAACAGAATGAAAGAACATAAGAAGCAGGTGTAGGTCACTCAGCCCCTAAAGCCGAAATTTCCTTTCAATCAGATCATGGCTAATCTGCTCTCGGCCCCAACTCCTGAATTGTCTGACATGTCAAACATCTATCGATACCTGTCTTCCAAAATTCTCAGTGATCGATCTCCCGTAACTCTCTGGATAGGAGATGTCCCGACCGTCACTACCATCTGTAAGAATGAAGCACTCACCACAAGCACACCGTGATCTATTGACATGAATAAAATATATGCACACAAGGGAAGAGTGTCAGGTTCTCATATCAAGCAAGAGTTAACTGAGGTTGGTATCAAGTAACTCGAAGAAAATTGAACTTAATGGCAACCAGGAATAATCTCCTCACTGGTTGGAGTGATTCAGAACACAAAGGAAATGTTTGCGGTTCATGGACATCTGCCATCTCAGTGATGGGACATTTCTGCAGGCGATCCTCAGGGTAGATTACTCGACATAAACATCTTCAGCTGTTTCATCAATATGTTACGCCCATCATAAGATCAAAAGTGCGGATGGCCACTGAAGATTACACAATGTTCACAACAATGTGACCCTCTCATCTCCTGAAGTGGTGTATGTTCATGTGCGGCAAGAATCGGACAACATTCAGGCTTGTGCTGTTAAACCGTGGGTAAAATTCATGTAATAGTACTGCTAGACAGTGCATATTTCCCCAGAAAAATTAAGGAGATCATTGAGCAGCTCAAGATTTATTTATAGGAATACGATGAAGCTAATCAACCCCTCAGCTATTAGATAAGAGGGATAGCCCATTCTCTCCCTCCTGCTGTTAAAACAGGAAAAGAAAGAAACTAGTCAAAATGTTGAGCTGTTAAGCAGGAATCAGCGGTCCCCAAATCATGTCCTTGAGCTTCTTCAATTGGATCAGGAGGGTTCAGTCCCTCAGGCCCCTCAATAGGAGGATGATATCAACGCCCCAACATGACAAACCAAGAAACAGAGACTGGACGGACAGACTGCTCCACGTTGTTCCACCTGGCTCCGGTGTTAATGGTACACAATGCTATTTTATTGTGGTTTGTTGACGGTGAGGGCTTTTTGTTTTGTGGTTGTTTTGTGCCGACTCTCAAGAAGGCAACCTCCATCTCCAATAAGACAGGCTAGTGTTCTATTTGGAGGTCAGAAGCTGGTGGAACTTGCTACCTCTTTCAAGAATAAGGTATTATGCCTGCTGACAGATTTATGAACATGATGTTCAGTGAATGGTCACAAACCAACTGCACATTGAGATAGTGGGAATGTATTCAGAGCCTGGAGCTCTGTCTCACCAAATATGGGGGCCCCACAGAGATATGTAAACTATCAGGCCAGGTATCATCGCGAAAATGCAATACCTTATGCTATCAATGTCTTTCCCTCGACATAGTGAGTGTTAGTCCATAATCTTCAACATTTAATACAATCTCCTCTTATTCTGTCAGAGTGCTACAAATTGAACACTTATTTCATTTACACTCTCCTCATAGTATCATCAACCCAGGGATTAGTCTGGTGAAAATCCTTTGCACTGTCTCTGTGACGTGGTGATGTTTCCTAATAAAGGAGCGAACCTCTGTCCAGAATACCCCAAATACTGCTTCAAGAACTCTATACAGCCGTACGAAGGTGCCTTTACTCCTACCACGATTCATTTTGTAATGTAGGAAAACAAACATAGAACATAGAACATAGAACAATACAGCACAGAACAGGCCCTTCGGCCCAAGATGTTGTGCCGAACTTCTCACCTAGATTAAGTACCCATCCATGTACCTATCCAAATGCCGCTTAAAGGTCGCCAATGATTCCGACTCTACCACTCCCACGGGCAGCGCATTCCATGCCCCCACCACTCTCTGGGTAAAGAACCCACCCCTGACATCTCCCTATACCTTCCACCCTTCACCTTAAATTTATGCCCCCTTGTAACACTCTGTTGTACCCGGGAAAAAGTTTCTGACTGTCTACTCTATCTATTCCTCTGATCATCTTATAAACCTCTATCAAGTCACCCCTCATCCTTCGCCGTTCCAACGAGAAAAGGCCGAGAACTCTCAACCTATCCTCGTACGACTTCCTCTCCATTCCAGGCAACATCCTGGTAAATCTTCTCTGCACCCTCTCCAAAGCTTCCACATCTTTCCTAAAGTGAGGCGACCAGAACTGCACACAGTACTCCAACTGTGGCCTAACCAAAGTCCTGTATAGCTGCAACATCACTTCACGACTCTTGAATTCAATCCCTCTGCTAATGAACGATAATACTCCATAGGCTTTCTTACAAACTCTATCCACCTGAGTGGCAACCTTCAAAGATCTATGTACATAGACCCCAAGATCCCTCTGTTCCTCCACCTGACTAAGAACCCTACAATTAACCCTGTATTCCGCATTCTTATTTGTTCTTCCAAAATGGACAACCTCACACTTGGCAGGGTTGAACTCCATCTGCCACTCCTCAGCCCAGCTCTGCATCATATCTGAGTCCCTCTGCAGCCGACAACAGCCCTCCTCACTGTCCACAACTCCACCTATCTTCGTATCATCTGCAAATTTACTGACCCACCCTTCGACTCCCTCATCTAAGTCATTAATAAAAATTACAAACAGCAGAGGACCCAGAACTGATCCCTGCGGAACTCCACTTGTAACTGGGCTCCAGGCTGAATATTTACCATCTACCACCACTCTCTGCCTTCGACCGGTTAGCCAGTTTTCTATCCAATTGGCCAAATTTCCCTCTATCCCATGCCTCCTGACTTTCCGCATCAGCCTACCATGGGGAACCTTATCAAATGCCTTACTAAAATCCATGTACACAACATCCACTGCTCTACCCTCATCCACATGCTTGGTCACCTCCTCGAAGAATTCAATAAGACTTGTAAGGCAAGACCTACCCTTCACAAATCCGTGCTGGCTGTCCCTAATCAAGCAGTGTCCTTCCAGATACTCATAAATCCTATCCCTCAGTACCCTTTCCATTACTTTGCCTACCACAGAAGTAAGACTAATAGGCCTGTAATTCCCGGGGTTATCCCTATTCCCTTTTTTGAACAGGGGCACAACATTCGCTACTCTCCAGTCCCCTGGTACCACCCCCGTTGCCAGTGAAGACGAGAAGATCATTGCCAACGGTACTGCAATTTCCTCTCTTGCTTCCCACATAATCCTAGGATATATCCCGTCAGGCCCGGGGGACTTGTCTATCCTCAAGTTGTTCAAAATGTCCAACCCATCTTCCTTCCTAACAGGTATCTCTTCTAGCTTACCAGTCCATTTCACACTCTCCTCTTCTACAATACGGTCCCTCTCGTTCGTAAATACTGAAGAGAAGTACTTGTTCAAGACCTCTCCTATCTCTTCCGACTCAATACACAGTCTCCCACTACTGTCCTTGATCGGACCTACCCTCGTTCTCGTCTTTCTCAGGTTTCTCACATACGCATAAAATGCCTTGGGGTTATCCTTGATCCTATCCGCCAACGATTTTTCATGCCCTCTCTTAGCTCTCCTAATCCCTTTTTTCAGGTCCCTTCTGGCTATCCTGTATCCCTCCACTGCTCTGTCTGAATCCTGGTTCCTCAACCTTATGTAAGCCTCCTTCTTCCTCTTTACCAGACATTCAACCTCTCTCGTCAACCAAGGCTCCCTCACACGACCATTTCTTTCCTGCCTGATAGGTACATACATATCATGGACACGTCGTATCTGCTCTTTGAAAAAGTTCCACCTTTCCACCACATCCTTCCCTGACAGCCTATGCTCCCAACGTATGCTCCTCAAATCCTGCCTTACAGCATCGTAATTTCCCTTCCCCCAATTATAAAATCCACCTTGTTGTGCGCACCTATCTCTCTCCATAACCAAGGTGAAAGTCACAGAATTGTGGTCACCATCACCAAAATGTTCACCCACTAACAAGCCCACCACTTGTCCCGGTTCATTACCGAGTACCAAATCCAATATGGCCTCCCCTCTGTTTGGACAATCTACCTACTGTGTTAGAAAAGCTTCCTGGACACACTGCACAAACACCGCCCCATCCAATCTACTTGATCTAAAGAGCTTCCAATCAATATTTGGGAAGTTGAAGTCGCCCATGACTACGACCCTGTGGCTTCTGCACCTTTCCAAAATCTGTTTCCCAATCTGTTTCTCCACATCTCTGCTGCTATTGGGGGGCCTATAGTAAACACCCAACAAGGTGACTGCACCTTTCCTATTTCTGACTTCAGCCCATACTACCTCCAGAGGCAGATCCCCCTCAAACTTCATTTCTGCAGCCGTTATACCATTTCTAATTAGCAATTCCACCCCCCCCCCCTCCGTTTTTCCCACCCTCCCTAATCTTACTGAAACACCTGTAACCAGGAACCTCCAACAGCCATTCCTGTCCCTCATCTATCCACGTTTCCGTGATGGCCACAACATCGTAGTCCCAGGTACCGATCCACGCCTTAAGTTCACCCACCTTATTTCTGATACTCCTTGCGTTGAAGTATACGCACTTGAGCCCATCTCTGTGTCCGCAAGTAGTCCCTGTCAGTGCTACCTTCTCCACAGCCTCCCTACAATCTTGGGCATCCTGACACACAGCTAGCTTACTTGCTGGACTACAAGTCCGGATCCCATCCCCCTGCCAAATTAGTTTAAACCCCCCCCGAAGAGTGCTAGCAAACCTACCCCCCAGGATATTGGTGCCCTTCTGGTTCAGGTGCAACCCGTCCTGTTTGTACAGGTCCCACCTTTCCCAGAATGCAGTCCAATTGTCCAAATATCTGAAGCCCTCATTCCTACACCAGCCTTGCAGCCACGTGTTCAACTGCACTCTCTCCCTATTCTTTGCCTCACTGTCACGTGGCACCGGCAACAACCCAGAGATGACGACTCTGTCTGTCCTAGCTTTTAGCTTCCAGCCTAACTCCTTGAGCTCTTGAATGACCTCCCCACCCCTCTTCCTACCTATGTCGTTGGTGCCAATGTGTATCACGACTTCTGGCTGCACACCCTCCCCCTTAAGGATTCTGAAGACACGGTCTGAGACGTCTCGGACCCTAGCACCCGGGAGGCAACAAACTATCCGTGAGTCTCGCCCATGTCCACAGAACCGCCTGTCCGTCCCTCTAACTAGAGAGTCCCCTATAACTAGCGCTCTCCTCCTCTCCCCCTTTTCCTTCTGAGTCTCAGAGCCACAGACCCCTTCACTGCAGCTTACACCTGCAACGCTGTCCCCCCCAACAGTTTCCAAAGCTGTATACTTATTTTTTAGGGGAACGACCACAGGGGAACCCTGCACTGCCTGCTTCTTCCCCTTCCCACCTCTAACTGTTACCCAGCTACCTCTGTTAGCTGGGTAACAGTTAGACAATTCACTGTACTGAGTCATAGATGGCCTGCATGAATTCTGTTAGTGACTTATGACCAAGGGCATCAAAGTCCGTTTCGAGAAAAGCGCTTCCCTACTTCTCACCTTGTAAGAAAAACAAAATGAAAAGGACTGTATACGATGCTCACATCATTTGTTGTTCAAATTATTTATTTGCGTTGTGAATAGTGGTGTTTCAACGACTCGTGCATGTGATACCAATGAGTAGTAGTCTTCAGAACAGAACAGGGACCTGCTCCCAGTACTCTGTCCATCATTCAATTCTCAATTCATTTAGTATATTCTCCCTTACGCTACACTGTTACTTTCTTCACTCACCTGTGCGGAACCATGTGAAAATATCTTCTCAGATGAAAATACACCACCTCCACTGCTTCTCATTCCTCGATGTCACAACCAACATCCTACATAACCTCCAGTAATTTTATCAAAAATAATTTCCCTGTCATGAATCTCGGCTGACTCTGCTAAATCATATAATTATTCACCGAGGGTCTGGTTATCGTTAATTACAAAAAAATGCGAATATTTCTCTCATACCCAACGTCAAGTTATCTATCAGTTGGTTTTCTGTTTTTCCACTTTGCGTTCAGACAGATTGCTTTGCAGTCTGTAGGATGCTTTTCCATCATCTAAAGTGTTTTGATGAACTTTTTCCTCCCTCATAGAATTAAGGAATTGACAGTGCAGAAGGAGGCCATTGACCCATCGTGTCTCTACCAGATACCAAAAGTGTTATCCAGCGAGCTCAATTCTCCAACACTCTCTCTGTAGCCCTCTAAATTCATCACTCATCTTGTCCAGCAGCTTACCAACCGTCACTACCATGAACTTTTCCAATACATAAACTTTCATAACTCTAGTTTTTGGAAGTTCCTCACTTTCGCCAATCACCCTGTTCTCTAACATTTCCAAAAGACTCGAACAGACAGCCCTTCCAACCATCAAACCAAAAATCTGGGCCGCTACGTAGATGACACCTTTGTTATCACAAAATGAAACAAGATGGAAGAGACAGGTAACATCATCATCAACACCCTCACAGGTATAAAGTTCACCAAGGAGGAAGAAACCGACAACAAACTCCCATTCCTGGACGTCACAGTCGAAACAATGGACAACGGAGAACTACAAACCTGTGTGTACAGAAACACAACAATAACTGAACAAATACTTAACTGCACCAGCAACCATCCCAAGACACACACACAAAAGCTGTATCAGAACACTATTCCAACGAGCCACCACACACTGCAGGACAGACGACCTTCCGAAAACAGAGGATAACCACCGATACAACATATTCAAGAAGAACGGATACTGAAAAAATACAGTCCGCAGATTCCTCAGGAACATACCACATCAAAGAAGTCTCAGAAATGACAGCCACGCTACTAAGACATCTCGGAATGCTAATAGCACACAAACCCACCAACACTCTGAAACAAAAGCTAACAATTTTAAAAGGCCCAGTACAACCCATGGACCAACGTCATCTACAAAATTCAATGCAAGGACTACCACAAACACTACGTAGGAAAAACAGGAAGAACGTTAGCCACCAGGATACACGAACACCAGCTCACCAGACAAAGACACGACCCTCTCTCCCTCGTAGCGCTACGCACGGATAAAACAAAGCACCATTTCGACTGGGACAACACATCTATCCTGGGACAGGCTAAGCAAAGACATGCCAGAGATTTCCTAGAGGCCTGGCACTCCAACTACAACGCCAAAAACAAAAACGTAGATCTAGATACCATCTATCAACCTCTCAGACAACGAATAGGAAATAACATTACCACGAACCCCAGGAACCCCATCCAGGACAAGCATATAAATAGAAAGCAGGAGACAACAGCTTCGCTTCACTTGGAGGTCGCCACTGATGATGTTACCGAGCCAGGTAATGAAACGTCTGGATACCAAGCTGCAGCTCAGCGAGTAAACCTCTACCCCATTTCCAAAAGATTTTCTGTTGCTTCCACTGTGGAGACACAACCAACATTTTTACCTCGAACAGAGAAGGCCTCTGTCACGTAGCGACCACGTGAGAGGCTGACACGGTGTCATATTGGATAAATCACCCACACATGTCCAGAATGTTCTAGAATCAAAATATTTGTTTGGTATTGTCAGTACAGTCTTCTCTCTGGTATGAATCAACAGGTTATGCTGAATGAGGTTACAAAGCTCTGTGACCTCCACATTGTTGAAATAAACTGGCTTCACACTTTGGACCTGGATAAGACACAACTTTGGGAAATAACTAAAATGATAGTGGAGTGACTTGGCCCTTCCTGTGACGTCCCTGCAGACCCAGATAATTGGTGAATGCAGTGTCTTACACCTTGTCCATTGTGGGGATACAAGACCCTCAGATCTCCCTGAACAATCCGAGCAGCTGACAACACAAATCCAAGGTTACCAACCAGCGATCTTCCTCTGACTTTCCAATAACAGGAACAAGTCAAATCTTCACGTACATGGTACACCCGATCAGTGTTAAAAATATCATCCTCTCATTAGTTTGCATTCCTGGCTAAGCACTGGCAGCCTGCAGTGGTTCAAGAAAGCAGCTCACCAACACCTTATCAAGGGCAACTGCGAAAGGGAAACATATACTGACTCAGAAATAACACTGATGAACCATAGTGAATAAAAGAAGATGACCACACTCAAGGAATAGAAACAGAGGAAACATAACTCACTTTAAACATGGACATATACTGACCTTGGATGATACACAGGAATATGGGAAAAAAGTGAAAAATCAGTGATATTGAGCTCATATTTTAATTCCATCCCAGATGATTATCAACAATTCCTTTGCTGATTCCTTTTCCTTTCTCTCTATTTCTTCATATATTAGATCACTCCACCAACACGCATTACACTATTTCCCAGCAACTTTTAGACCTAACCCGTGATCAGTGTACTCAAAACTCTGTTTATCTGTCAACAAAGGCTGCCAAATCTGGCCCATTCCCCCAGCGCTCTGGTTCTTTCTGTTTCAGATCACCAGTACCTTTCTTTGTTTGATTTACCCTTTATTTTGTTATTTTATGGGATTTCAGCATCGCTGAGAAGGGCAGCATTTGATGACCATCACTAATTTCCGTTGACAATGACCGTTCCACGAGGCAGTATAGAACCAAGCACATTGTTATGGATATGAATCACTCTTAATCCAAACTCGGTAACAATGTTATATTTTATTACCAAAGGATATCAGTAAAACAGATAGGTTATTAGACAAAATGCTGCTGATTTGATGGTTACAGTGCGTGAAAATTGTTCTTTTTAATTTCGGTTCTTATTATTTGAATTTAAGTTCTGCTACCAGCTGTGGTAGAATTTGAAAGTGTCTTTCGTGTAGTGACCTCTGACCCTGAATTATCCATCCAGCGACTTTCCTACTCTGACATATTGTCCCCATTATGAAATAAATTTGAAGACAAGAACAAGTTTGTGATTGAAATATGTGTAACTGGATCAGTGAGCAGCAGAGAACTGGAACTGTAAAGTCTGATCTTCACCTTGGCTTAGATCATGGTTTATTCAGAAACCGCACTGATGCAGAGTTGGAGATTCGGGCTATTATGAAACAGGTAGTGGACAGGTATGGTGGTGGAAAATAATTCAAGGTATAATTCAGTTCAAGATAAAAACGGTGCTTGCTGTCTTCTTCTCAGATATTTGTGAGGAAAAGTTCTGAAATATACAGATAATGAATGGAGTTTATAATGAAACTAAATACAATAGTTTCTTTGTTTACCAGATATGCAAAGCAGAAAAAAAAGAATTTCAACATGGTTTCTGTAATTAATAAATGAGCAGAATTAGAGGGATTTACCAGGAATACCAATAGTAGCGAGGACTGGATAATAACCTGCCTGAATAATCATGAGTACACATCGTATCTGTCTTGGTAAATCTGACTTAGTTCTGTGGAACCAGGAAAGACCTTCGGATAAACGCCTGTGCGTAATTGTAACATTCCAGTCCATTGATCTCAGATTCTGATCGATTGTTGGAATATTCCAGTCGAATGTTCTCAGATTCTGATCTCTCGCCCTGTCTCAGGAGCTGCCGAACTCTGTTGGTGACAGAGTTGATGCATCTCTTTCTACAATGGCATAACACATTGAATACAGAACAACAACCATCAAGAAATAACTCGTTCCGAGCTGGTGCAGAGATGATGGTCTCGGTAACTGCGACCTTTGTTGTAATTTTCACGTGGAATCCTAAACAGAAACAGTGAGATATTCGGCCCATCGAACCTACACTGACCTCTGAAGAGCACTGCACCCAGAACCACCTGCTATCCTATCCATGTATCTCCTCAGGCTATCCTGCCACCTCCCCTATCCCTGTACTCCCATAGCCAACTCAAGTAGCTGCAGATGAGCAATTTAACATGGTCAATTCTCTTAAAATTTACATGTTTGGACTGTGGGAGGAAACGGGAGCAGCTAAAGGAAGCACTTACAAACAAGGGAAGAATGTGAAAGTTCAATACAGACACGAGACTATAAGGGTACATTTTTACCAAGGCCCGTAATTCTATACGACAGCAGCGCTAACCCTTGAGCCACCGTGCCACCGTGCCACGCTCACAACTGCGTTCCTGTGACAAGGAATACTGGGGAACATGGAACTCTGAAATGCAAACAGAAAATGGTGACGAAATTCATCAGATGACTCAGGATCGAAGAGTGAAACAGAACTGGCATATTGTGTCTGATCTGACTCTTTTCTGAAAAACTCATATTGGTCTCAAAACGTAACTTCTGTTTCTCGCTGCTCAGATGCTGACAGATGTGCTAATGGTTTCAACTGTCTTTATTCTATTGGACTGGACATATATCTCACGTGAAAGGAGATGGTGAAGCTGCCATTGCAGTTGACTCTCAAGCATGTGGTAACAGAATTTGAACGTAAAATTAAAATTAATTGTGTTTGACAAATTTCTCAATATCGATAACGTCATGAACTCTCATAACCTGCCATGAAAATGTTGAAATCAGTGGCCATGATGTCGCACAATCAACCCCCTGAAGGTAATCGATTGAAGTAAAAACCCCGGTCGTTTCCTCATGTCACTGGGTTCGGATTCATCTAGCAAGTTCTCAAACATTATGAAACATAAAATAACTTGGCATATTTATACAGGACATATTACTCCATGGGAAGATTGTATTTGTCAAACCGAATCATTCTGCAGAAGGTGACGGAGAGCTGTCTGAATGATGCACATACGCACACAACTGTTTTTAGCGACATTTCGAGATGTGTTTAACAACTGATAGTGAATTAACAACAAATTAGTCCCAAGACAGAATGACATGTTACTTGGAAGATAACTTGCAGACGTTTTTTTTTTTCACTATTCCCATGACTAGTGCAGAATATTCTCTAATGCGGATTTGTCATAATTTGGTCAGGGTCCTTGATGCCACCTTCCGTCAAGTCCTGCTTCAATGGAAAGGGAGTTTACTCTTATCTCACCTCAAATTACACTGGAAATCCATTGAAAGAATAAAGAGCAAAAGATGAGAAGACTGTTTTATTTAATAATGTCCTCAAAATTTTTAAAAGTAAATTGGGCACGGATTTTTAATTCTGCCCGAAGATTTCTGTCCTACTGGCAATAAGATTCTTTGGTTAAGCTTTGTGAAAGAGGGGCAGAAAGAAGCTCAGTATTGGCGAAAACCTTTCAGTTCACGGTGCAGCAGTAGTTGGAAAAATATTATTGTCTGTAGCTGTTGGAAATTGATAATTCCAAACTCATCATTCATTGATGACCTGCAGTAGCATAGAAATCAGCAACTTTCAGCATCTACCTGAGAGCAAAAAGCGAAAGTGATGGTCAGGGTAAGTGGGAGTAATAGGAAAAGTGCAGTGACATACAGTGCAGGAGGTGTTAAGGGAGATGGTCAGTGGAAGTGTCTGTAGTAGTAAACCGCGCAATGCAAGGGAAGTATATGTTAAAGGAAAGAGTAGGAAGGCGAGGAGGTGGTGTGGCTGAAAAAGCATCAGTGGCAAAAACAGCCTGTGTTTGGAAAAGTGAGATTGATGGACAATCAAATATCACGGTTCAGGAAATCTGGTGTCTGGTTTCCTTTGAAAATTAAGAAAAGATTTCTCCTACTTTTAAAATTAACACTAGATTCTTGTTCATATTGTACAATCACTCTGCATTTTTGTATGTCTACCAAGTGCACACAACGTTTTTCTTTGTCCCCAATGCATTATTTCAACATGACGTCATTTAAAAAAAAAATTCAGTACGGTGGTTGTTTCTTCCAAATTGCTTCCAACTTAACCCAGGGATGAGAACGAGAAAATTGATTTTCTACACAGTGTTTAACTGTAGAATTTAATTCAACATTTATTCTCATCGCTCTAGCTCTTTCAAGCATACTTAACGAAAGAGTGTGTCCATCCTGCAGATGAAAAAAGATCTTCAGATCTGACTTATGCAGTGAATGACATACAGAATAAGCTGCAGGTGCGCATAAAACGGAAATGTTACAATGCACAGTGCCAAAAGCTTGTCTAAAATTGGTGATGTACTAGCTTTATGCATAATACATCAAATTAGAATACTTTCAGTGTGGAAACAGGCCTTTCGTCCCAACAAGTACACAACGACCCTCCGGACAGCAACCCACCCAGACCCATTCCCCTACATTTTATCCCTTCATCTAACACTACGGGCAATTTATCATGGCCAATTCACCTGACCTGTATATTTTTGGACTGTGGGAGGAAAGCGGAGCAAACCCATGCAGACACAGGGACAACGTGCAAACTCCACACAGACAATAGTCTGAGATGGTGAATTGAACCCGGGTCTCTGGTGCTGGGAAGCAGCAGTGCTTACCACTGTGCCACAGCGGAGCAAAATATAAAGGCAGAATTCAGCTCCATGTCCAAAATACGATTTGTGGCTCCCTCATAAAAGACCTCAATGGCATCACGCTAAAAATTCACGAGTGGAGAAAAATAATCAGGAGAATGGTATTCTGACTTCTTCCTGTGTAACAACTTGTATAGAACAGGAAGAAAATCAAGTTTTGTTTCTGATATGCATAAATGTTGATGGTTAGAATGTGCGCGATTGAGGGGGTGTTGTAGGATGATAAACAATGCTGTAGTTGACACAATGCTTTGCCGGTCGTTCACAACGAGGAGGACCGTGTTAGGTTACTAGAGAGTACAAACAGATTGTTCAAATGGGCAGATCAATGACCCCCCCAAAAAAAACTTAACGCTGGAATATGTGAATGCTGTACTTTGGAAGAAAAACACAAGACAAGAGAGTATTCAACCATGAAGATAAGCTAGATTTGCTTTTCGAGCAGAGAAGATTGAAGAATGAACCTGACAGAGGTCGTGAGTGTTCCGGACAGAGTGAACAGACAGTAGCTGTTCCCCTTAGTAAATGAGTTAAAAATCAGGGGACACACGATTAAAGTGAAAGACAAGGTATTGTGAAAGTATTTATGCAATCTGCTTTCAATAAAGAGGATGGTATGTGCCCAGAATGCATTGCTTGGGAGGGTTGTTGAAGAAGTCAACGTTACAAATCTTATAAAGTACTGATATCATGAGGGACATAAAGAGAGAGGATGTGTTGGGTACGCTAAATTATATTAAGGTGGACAAATCCCCAGGACTGGATTGGATCAATCCCAAGTTGCTGATGGAGGTGAGAGAGGAAATAGCAAGGACTCTGTCAGAGATCTTTGTCGCCTAATTAAACACAGGTGAAATTCCGGAGGACTGGAGCATTATTAATGTTGTTTCCCTGTTCAAAAAAGGATTCTCAGGATATTTCAGGAAACTACAGACCCGTGTGCCTGATGTCAGTGGTTGAAAAGTTGGTGGTGAAGGTACGGAGGGAGAGGATCCATTTCTATTTGGTAGATAATGGTCTAAACAGTGATAGGCAACATGGTTATGTGCGTTGGCGTTCGTGCCTTACCAACTTATTAGAATTCTTTGGAGAAGTGACCAAGTTCATAGATAAAGGTTGTGATGTCTATGTCATATACTTGGACTTTGGTAAGAAGTTTGATAAGTTTCCCATGGTAAACTAATGAAGAAAGTGAAGTCACATGGTGCTCACAGTCTTCAACCTAGGTGAATCTAGACCTAGTTGAGTAACAAGAGACAGAGACTAGTAGTTGAAAGGAGTTTCTCGAAATGGAGAAAGGCGACCAATGGTGTTCCGCATGGATCAGTGCTGGGACCATTGTTGTTTGTGATGTAAATAAATGATCTGCAAGAGGACATTGATGGTCTGATTGGTAAGTTTGCAGACGACACGAAGGTTGGTGGAGTAGCAGAAAACACAGGAAACTGTCGAAGAATACAGGAAAATATAGATAAACTGGAGATTTGAGTGGAGAAATGGCTGAAGGAGTTCAACTCCGGGCAGATGTGAGATGATGCATTTTGGGAGATCTAGTTCTAGAGCGAACTATACTGTAAGTGGAAGAGCTTTGTGAAATGTCGATGAAAAGAGAAATCTGGGAGTTTAGGTCCATTGTAGCCTGAAAGTGGCTGCACAAGCAGATAGAGTGATCAAGAAGTCATATGGTATGCTTGCCTTCTTCGGACGTGGTGTTGAGTAATAAGAGCTGTCACGTTATGTTAAAATTGTCCAATACATTGGTTCGGCCGCATTTAGAAGACTGTGTACAGTTCTGGTCACCACATTACCAAAAGGATGTGGGCGACATGGAAAGGGTGCAGAGAAGGTTTATGTGGGTGTTGCCTGGCACGGAAGGTGTAGCTATGAAGAAAGGTTGAGTCGGTTAGCTTATTTTCATTAGAAAAAAGGAGATTGAAGGGGGACCTGATTGAGGTTAACAAAATCATGAAGGGCAAAGACAGAATGGATAGAGACAAGCTTTTTCCTAGGGTGAAGGATTCAATAACTAGAGGTCACGCTTTCAAGCTAAAAGGTAGAAAGTATAAGGGGGTTTCACGCGGTAAGTACTTCACACACAGAATGGTGGGCGTTTGGAACGCGTTGCCAGCAGAAATGGCAGAGTCAAGCACGGCAGATTCGTTTAAGATGCGTCTGGACAAACGCTTGAGTAGGTGGGGAGCAGAGGGATACAGATGCTTAGGAATTGACTGACAGGTTTGGACAGTGCACTTGGATCGACTCAGGCTTGGAGGACCGAAGGGCCTGCCCCTGGGCTGTAAATTTTCTTTGTTCTTCTTTGTTCTTTGAGATGTGGAGGTGCGACATTTTTGCCATCACAGAGATGTGGCTGAGGAAGAGCAGGACTCGTAACTCAGTATTCTATTGTACAGGAACCATAGCCAGGACAGAAGTGGGGTAAATGTGAAGGTGGTTTTGTTTATTCGTCATGAAGTTACTGATTTAAGGAGGGATGATATCTTGGAAATATTTTCAAGCGAGGCTTTGTGGTTGGAGTTTAGGATTAAAACGATGACAGACAACTGCTGGGGATACATTATTACTCACCAGATGAATGAAAATACAGGATATAGATATAATACAGGATACAGATATAAACACAAATCATTGAGGTGTGTAAAACAGTAATATGATCTGAGATAGTTAAATTCACAATATTTATTGGGGCCGTGATAACTTTTTTTCAGAGGAGCCAGATGGTTTGAAATTTATTCCAGGGATTTTCTTATGTTAAAATGTGGAAGTCGCAACAAGAGGTGGTGGAATACTGTGACCTCATTGTGGGGAGTGAAGTCAGTCAGTTATTCTAGGCAGGAATTGGAGACTATTATAGGACCAGTAACTATGTCTCATACATTTTAAATTTGTCCAGGGAAAAATCAAAACAAAAGGTCTGAGAAATAAGATGTTTTTGGATTGCGGAGGCAGATTTTATCTTTTAAAAATGAAAGGAACTGGCGAAAGTGCGGTTTAGATTAGATTAAATTACTTACAGTGTGGAAACAGCTTTATTTTTTTGACATTGCAGCAAAACAGCGTGAGATGGGGTCACATGATTTAAATGAAAATGATGTCAGCACCGGCCCAACATGTTACATCGAAGCTGAAAGTTTGGAAAACCAGCGTAGAGACCCTAGTATGTCGACAAATTTTCGAAACGGAATAAAAAATATAAATGAAAGCTTAAAGCACGTATAATGTGAGCAGATCAGTGGAGGTACAAGAAGAATACAGACACTGTGGGGCTGAACTTAAGAAAGTGAGTAGAAAAGCAAAAAGGTGATGTGATAAAACATTAACTGGAAAAACTAGCAACAGTCCAACGATATTGCATCGGTTTGTGAAGGGGAAGAGGATAACACGTGAAAGAATTGATTGTATTAAGGACCAAGGAGGCAGCATGTGCATGGAGCTTGTAAACATGATAAATACGCAATTCATATCGGTCTTCACTTTGGAGAAGCAGTGACTGGATTCAGGGAGAATGACAGTGCGATCCTCGAACAGATTGATGCAAAAGTCGAGGAAGAATTGGAATTTCTTTTCTTTTCTTTTTGCCTCTGGCCACTGAAGAGGTTTTATAGGACAGGATAACATCTAATGCGGGGTCAATTTTCAGAGTGTGAGAAATGGGCCAGTGGAATATTTGATTTCGAAGCTCCTTGGATGCTGCCTGAACTGCTGTGCTCTTCCAGCACCACTCATCCAGAATCTGGTTTCCAGCATCTGCAGTCATTGTTTTTACCATCGGAATAAAGACTATCAATTTTGTCATCAGTGGTAGGAAATAATTGAGAAAATTCAGGTTGAATCCCAAAGAAAAGAAAGATTACCTGGGTTGGGATTAGACAATCATGGCTGACGAAGGTAGTCAGGAAAAGTATCACTGAAAAAGAGAGAACCTATAAAGTGGACGAGAGCACTGGGAAATCAGAGGATTGGGAAGTCTACAAAAGCAAACAGAGGATAACAAAGAGAGAAATAAGGAAGCAGAGGATCAAATATGAAGGTAAGCCAGCCAGTAATATTAGAAATTAAATTTTAAAATTCTTTCAATACATAAGAAACAAACGTAAGGGAAAAGTAGAGCTTGACCTCTCCAAATTGATGCAGGAAGGCTAGTGATGGGAGATAAGGAAATAGCTGAAGAACGTTATAAATACTTTGTATCAGTCTTCGCAGTGGAAAACATGAGTAGTGTCCTAACAATTAAGGAGAGTCAAGGGACAGTGTTGAGTATGGTGGCCATTACAAAGGAGAAAGTAATTATAAGCTGAAAGTGTTAAAACTGATAAATCTGCTGGCCTGGATGGGCTACGTCCTAGAGCTCTGAGAAATGTGCCTGAAGAAAAAGTGGAGGCGTTGTTTTTAATCTTTCAAAAATCACTGGATTCAGGGAAAGTCCCAGGTGGTTGGAAAATCGCTGTTGTAACTGTCTTGTTTAAGAAAGGATCAAGACAAAAGATGGAAAATTATAGTCCGATTAGACTAATTTCAGTTGGCGATAAAAATTCAGAATCCATCCTAAAGGATGAGATTTCTAAATTCTTGGAAGTACAGGGACGAATTAGAAGAAGTAAGCATGGATTTAGTCAGAGGAGGCCGTGCCTGAGAATCCTGTTAGAAGTCTTTGAAGAAATAACAAGTAAGTTAGACCAGAGAAACCCAGTGGATGTTATCTACTTAGACTTCCAAAAGGGCGATGGAAAGATGTCTGAGTGGAGGCTGCTGCAGAAGGTGAGGGCCCATGGTGTTCGACGTGAGCAAGTGGCATGTAATGAGGATTGGCTGTCTGACAGAAGGCAGATATTTGGGATAAAATGTTCTTTTTCAGCATGGCAGCTGGTGGCAAGTGGCGTCCCGCAGGGTTCAGTGTTGTATCCCTAGCTGTTCACTTTATACATCAATGATCTGAATGGAGAGACTGTGGCATTCTGGCGAAGTTCGCCGATGATATGAAGTTAGGTGAACAGGCAGGTAGGTCTGAGGAGGTGCGGAGGCTACAGAAAGATTTAGACAGTTCAGGAGAATTATGCAAGAAATGGCTGATGAAATTCAACGTGAGCAAATGTGAGGTCATGCACCTTGGTAAAAAGACCACAGACATGGATTATTTTATAGACGGTGAGAAAATGCATAAAGCCAAACTACAAAGGTATATAATAATACTCGTATGGGATTCTCTAAAGAATGATTTGCAGGCTGAGTCCGTGGTTAAGAAAGCAAATGTAATGTTGTCATTTATTTCGGGAGGGTTGTAATGTAAAAGCAGTGAAATGGGACTGATACTTTATAAAGCTCCGGTTAGGCAACATTTAGAATATTGTGTCCAGTTTTGGACGCCCTCAGGAAGGACATACTGTCACTGGAGCGTATCTAGCCGAGATTCATATGAATGGTTCCTGGAATGTTCGGCCTTACACATGATGAACGGCTGAAGATCCTGGAATTATATTCATTAGAGGGGAAATCTAGTAGAAGCTTATAAGACAATGTATGGCTGAGAAAGGGTGGACGCTGGAATTTTTTTCTGTCAGGTGAGGATACTTGTACTCGTAGGAACAGCCTTAAAATTGGAGGGCGTCAATTTCAAACGGAAATGAGGAGACATTACTTCAATCAGAGAGTGGCGGCCCTGGAGAATTCATGGCAACAGAGCGCAGTGGAGGCTGGGACATTAAATGTCTTCAAGGCAGAGATTAATATAACGTTTAATCTCACAAGGAATTAAGGGATACGGAGCTTGAAATGCCCATCTGCAATGATTGAAGGGCGGAGTGGACTCGATTGGCCGAATGGCCTTATTTCCACTCCTGTTACTAATGGACTTATAGAATCATTAAATATGATCAAGGCTTAGAGAGACGGATTCTTTAAACAACGGTTATGGGGAAAATTGCAGGGAAGTAGAAAAGGGGAATATCAGAATAAATGTAATGTTATTGAAAGGAAGGTCAGACTCAGTGAGGGCTAGGAATGCTATTGCGCATCTGTCTGATGATATTCCCTTTCCAATAGCCCTGTGTTCACTGGAACATCAACCTCTCTCCCTCTGGAGTGAGGCACAGTTTGGAATGCAATCAACGGATTCATGGAATTCATAAATGCAATACTAATAGCCAGAAAGGACCAGCAGAGGACTTTGATGATGCAGATTGGTATGGAAGACCTCAGGCAGATACCCTCCAAGGCCAACCAATGATCTGCAGTGTGCAGTAGAACATCCTGGGTCTGTTGTTGAGGAGTGCTGAAGATGCAAACTCTACATCACTGTCGTATCTCCGTCCTTCACAAACCAAATCTAAACGGACGGGTGGAGAGTGGAGGGATGGAGTGATATGCTTTTGCTTAATTTGTTGTTAACAGCGTCAGAAGTAAGGGTTTGGTTCGAGAGATTTCGGATAGCGACTGTTCAGCCAAAAGTACAGGTTAGCTCAGGTAAAGTCCTTTAAAATTCCGTCTTACAAGAGTGAGATGGCAGTTAGAGTAGTTGCGTGTTTCTTCTGCTGGAGGCAGGATCTCAGGGAAACTGCTACTATCCCTGATGACTACATCAGGGATAGTCATAATTTCCTGAGGAGAGTTTCCTGACACAATATGTAGACAGGCCAACAAGAGGTGAGGCCATACTGGATTTGGTTCTGGGTAACGAACCAGGCCAGGTGTTAGAATTAGAGGTAGGTGAGCACTTTGGGGATAGTGACCATAATTCGGTGATTTTTACTCTCGTGATGGAGAGGGATAAGTGTGTACTACAGGGCAAGAGTTATAGCTGGGGTCAGGGAAATTATGATGCGGTGAGGCATGACTTAGGATGCGTGGCTTGGAAAAGTAGACTCCAAGGCAAGAGTGTAAATGATATGTGGAGCTTGTTCAAGGAGCAACTATTGAGTGTCCTGGATAATTATGTACCTGTCAGGCAGGGAGGAAAGGGTCGTGCGAGGGAGCCGTGGTTTAATAAGGAATTGGAATCCCTTGTTAAATGGAAGAGGGCGGCCTATCTCAAGATGAGACGTGAAGGTTCAATTGGGGCGATTGAGAGTTATAGGGTAGCCAGGAAGGACCTGAAGAGAGAGCTAAGAGCAGCAAGGAGGGGACATGAAAGGTCCCTGGTCGGTAGGATTAGGGAAAACCCTAAGGCTTTCTATAGGTATGTTAGGAATAAAAGAATGACTAGGGTAGGAATAGGTCCAGTCAAGGATAGTAGTGGGAAGTTGCGTGTGGAGGCGGAAGAGATTGGGGAGACACTGAATGAATACTTTTCTTCAGTATTTACTCAGGAACAGGGCATTGTCGTCGATGTGAATACTGAGTCACAAATAAGTAGAATGGATGGCTTTGAGGTATGTAGAGAAGAGGTGTTGGAAATCCTGGATAAGGTGAAAATAGATAAGTCCCCTGGGCCTGATGGCATTTATCCTAGGATTCTCTGGGAAGCAAGGGAGGAAATTGCAGAGCCATTGGCCTTGATTTTTATGTCCTCTTTGTCCACTGGAGTAGTGCCAGAAGACTGGAGGATAGCAAATGTGGTTCCCTTGTTCAAGAAGGGGAGTAGGGATAACCCTAGTAACTATAGGCCGGTGAGTCTCACTTCTGTTGTGGGCAAAGTCTTAGAGAGAATTGTAAGTGATAGGATTTATGCACATCTGGATAGGAATAATGTGATCAAGGATAGTCAGCATGGTTTTGTGAAGGGCAGGTCGTGCCTCACAAACCTTATTGAATTCTTTGAAAAGGTGACGAAGGAGGTTGATGAGGGGAAAGCGGTAGATGTGGTACATATGGATTTTAGTAAGGCGTTTGATAAGGTTCCCCATGGTAGGCTACTGCAGAAAATACGGAGATATGGCATTGAGGGTGAGTTGGAGGTTTGGATTAGGAATTGGCTGGATGGAAGAAGACAGAGGGTAGTAGTTGATGGCAAAGTTTCTTCATGGAGTGCCGTCACTAGCGGTGTTCCGCAAGGATCTGTTTTGGGACCATTGCTGTTTGTCATTTTTATAAATGACCTGGAAGAGGGGTTAGAAGGTTGAGTGAGCAAGTTTGCGGATGATACGAAAGTCGGAGGAGTTGTTGACAGTGAGGAAGGATGTGGCAGGTTACAGCAGGATATAGAGAAGCTGCAGAGCTGGGCAGAAAGGTGGCAAATGGAATTCAATGTAGCTAAGTGTGAGGTGATTCACTTTGGGAAGAATAACAAAAAGATGGGGTACTGGGCTAATGGTCGGATACTTGGTAGTGTGGATGAGCAGAGGGATCTTGGTGTCCATGTACACAGATCTCTGAAAGTTGCCACCCAGGTAAATAGTGCAGTGAGGAAGGCATATGGCGTACTGGCTTTTATTGGTAGAGGAATTGAGTTCCGGAGTCCTGAGGTCATGATGCAGTTGTATAAGACTCTGGTGCGGCCGCATCTGGAATATTGTGTGCAGTTTTGGTCGCCATACTATAGGAAGGATGTGGAGGCACTGGAACGGGTGCAGAGGAGGTTTACCAGGATGTTGCCTGGTATGGAAGGAAGATCGTATGAGGAAAGACTGAGACACTTGGGGCTGTTTTCATTAGAGAAAAGAAGGTTTAGGGGTGACTTGATTGAGGTGTACAAGATGATTAGGGGGTTAGATAGGGTTGACAGTGTGAACCTTTTCCCGCGTATGGAGTCGGGTATTACAAGGGGGCATAGCTTTAAATTAAGGGGGGGTAGATATAGGACTGAAGTTAGGGGTAGGTTCTTCACTCAGCGAGTTGTAAGTTCATGGAATGCCCTGCCAGTAGCAGTGGTGGACTCTCCCTCTTTATGGGCATTTAAGCGGGCATTGGATAGGTATATGGAGGATAGTGGGTTAGTGTAGGTTAGGTGGGCTTGGATCGGCGCAACATCGAGGGCCAAAGGGCCTGTACTGCGCTGTATTCTTCTATGTTCTATCTTCTATGTTCGACATTCGTTTGAGGTTCACCCGTCTGCAGCTCCTGGGAGAATGTTTTAGGGAGCTGGAGCTGGATGCATTCAGGACCATTCGAGATGCTTAACACTTCATAGAGAAGAGATTTAATGAAGTGATCACACCCACGTCCCTCCTTTTGTAATGACTGTGGTATCCCAGTCCCACATATCAATTCATGCCCTGCATTCATCAGCCTTTCCAGTCAGCCCTCTTGTATTGAAATAGATGCAAGGTCCTTGCTACTTGTCGTGTTGCAGGCAGAGAGGAGCTGGGTTACAACCCTGAAAGGCAAAGGAATAAGGCAGAGTGAATGAATCCCTTGGCCATTCCCCTCATAGACAAGTAAATTTGTTTCAGATAATGTTAGGCGGATGACCATTCAGGAGAAAGCAGCGGTAGCAAGGTCGGTTTGCACTACAACTGGCTCTGGGGCACATCAGGAAATTGGAAAAGTAATGGGGTTTGCTTAGAGATAGGAGACTCAACAGTTAGGGGGCAGACAGGAAACGTGGTGGCCGCAAATGGGAATCCAGCATGGTGTGTTGCCTCCCATGTGCCAGGGTACATGATATCTCCAAGTGGCTGCAGAACGTCCTCGGGGGGTGTGGGTGTGGGTGGGGGGCGTGAGCAGCCAGACGCCATTGTACATTTGGTATAAATGACATAGATAGAAATATCGATGAGGTCCTATGGAGTTTCTGCAGAGAGCGAGGGGAATCGTTAAAAACCAGGGCCATGACAGTGATAGTACAAAATTATGTCCAGTGTCACGTGCTAGTGAGGGCATGAACAGGTGGATATGGCAGATAAATGCGTAACTAAAGAATTAGTGCATTGTGCAGGGATTCAGATTTTTAGATCACTGGGATCTCTTCTGCGGCAGGGGTGACCTTTTCAAGACGAACGGTTTGTCCCTGGATTGGAGGGGGGTGGGGGGCACCGAGGTTTGACAGTGCTGCAAAGGAGGGTTAAAACTCTAATTGGTAGGAGAAGTGGGATCCTGAACAGCTGGGAAGCAAGTCCGAGGCAGGAAGGAGACATAATAATCAAAAGATAGTAATTTGGACATGGAGGTCAGGCTAGAACACAACAGTGAGCAAGGAATGTCTGTTGGATTGAATTGGTTCTGTTTCAAAGCAAGACGGCTGACAGGTCAGGCCGATAGACTCAGAGCGTGGACAGATATATTGGATTGGGATATCATGGCCATTACAAAAAAATGGCTAAGGGAGAGATAGGACTGACAACTTAATGAACCAGTGTCCAGGTGTTGAAGGAGGGCCAGACGTGTTGGAAGGAGCGGAGGAGGTGTTGCATGCTTGGTTAAGGTGATAATCACAGCAGTGATCAGGGATAAAATAACCGAAGGTTCATCCAGTGAGGCTTTGTGGGTGGAACTAAGAAATAAGTAGGGGATGGTGACGTTATCGGGTTTGTACCCTAGGTCCCCAAATAGACAACTGGAATTAACAGAATAAATATGCAGGGTAGAGAGGGGAGACTTGCAGGGACAATGTAGTTAATGATTTCCCTAACAGACCATTAGATGGAGTAATTAATTGTTCTCTGTTAGACCTAAAAAATATTACTAGATTTTACTTGAAACAGTGATATTTTGAATGGTCTTGGCTTCTCGAATTTTCACAGATTACGACCCTGGTTAAATCGTTTCTGTGTTTCTGGTTTAAATCAGGGGGATAGGGGCGGGAGGGCTTGGGGCCAACCCCATGTCTTAACTTGGCTCTCGGTGCTGGGATTTAACAGCTTGTGGTCTTTCATCTGAGATTTAAACTGGTTGAGGCAGATTTAAAGTTACGAAAATAATACCAGCAGATTTGAACACTTGCAAGTTAGTGCCCTGGATCTTTCAATAAAATTCGGTGAGACAATTTGTTTAATTCTCTTGACTTGTGGTTGCTTCAATTAAAAGTGAGCGAAATGGCTCTTAAAATTGTGAAAGCAGTTCAAGAATATGAAGATGATTCTCAAATTATTCCAGAAAGTTTAGAAATAAAGAAAAACAACATATTTTTAGATTTCACTAAGAACTTAGATTTGTGTTCAACTAAAGACCAAGTAAAGTTGAAATTGTAAGTAAGTTAGACAAACAATTATGTGTGTCAGAGACACGTGCATTAGAGCTAGAAAAAAAAACATAAATTACAATTGAGGAAAATGGAGTTAGAAGATAAACAAAGAGAAAGAGAGGGAGAGAGACAGAGAAAAAAGAGACAGAGAGGAAAAAGACAGAGAGAGAAATGGCTCTTAGTTGGGCAGAGAGAGAGAGAAGAAAGGGAGAAATAACGAGAAAGAGAACTCGAACTTGTGAAGGTGCACCATAGTCAGCAAAGTCAAGTTAACTGGTTGAGAATTAAAGGATATTCGCCATATATACAAATATGTCAAAACTCTGCCACATTTCGATGAGAAAGACGTTGAAACCTTACTTATTTCATTTGAAGAATTGGCTAGGTATATGGAGCGGTCAGAGGATTTATGAGTATTGCTAGTTTAGAATAAACTTTTAGGCCGAACGCGTGCAGTTTTTGTGGCGCTGTCAGATGAGCGGTCAAGGCATTACAAAGACGTCAATCAGGGTTTTTTTTAACTGTTCTGAACTGGTACAAAAGCATATAGACTGCGATTGATGAACATAAAGTAGGAACATAAAGTCAGACTTATGTTGAGTTAGAAAAAATTAAAAATTGTCAATTTGATGGATGGGTGCCTGCTTTAAAAATACATCAGAACCTTCGAGGCTGTCCGAACGATTATACGTTGGAGGGGTTTACAATCCTACTTGCAGAGATAGAAATAATTTCAGTGGAGGAACAGAAAATTCAGGAAATGAAAACGACAGCAGAATTAGCAGATAATATATCGTAATGCACGAGGCAAGTTCCTGGCCTGCATTTTGTCGTGTGATAGAAAGACGTTGGGAGTAAAGGAGCTCCCTCACTGCGAACAAAGTGTAGAGAACACTGGTACGGAAATTATCACAGGATTTTTAAAAAAGGCTAAGACGTTTGAATGGTCTCAGGTTTTTCCACTGTGGTAACGTCAGACACGTAAAGTCACAGTGTGGGTCGTTAAAGAAAGGCGCCGTGAGAAAAGATGTGGAAAAAATAATGTAAGACAGTGGCATTAGTGAAGGTAGTGAAGGAGACCTCAAGAAGAGACGAGGAACTGCAGGAAAATGCACAGCCTCACCCTAGTAGGTAACATTCTCAGTGGGCCTCCGGGCGAAGTACTGTTGATAATTCTTCCTTTATATTTATATGTTTTTCTATTTATTCTATTTGTAAATAGTTAGCAGGAATTGTCAATAATTCTCTGCGTATGAAGTTAGTGCCTGATGTATACAAATATTTCCCCTCCGTGGGTAAAGTTTACTCTAAAGAACAGGGGAAATGACAAGAAGTTATGATTTGGAGAGGCAAAGGATCTAACGCTGATAGTAAAGGATGAGTGAATTTGCACTCTTTCTGATCTGTTGCATGAGTGTATGGTACTTTGTGTGATAGATGGACAGATATTTAGCCCTCCCAATGTAAGATTAGGTTGGAGTGCCAACTCTAGGCTGTGCAAGTTACAGTACGAATCATTGACAGAGTGTCAGTTCCAGGAATTCAGTTTGTTTTTTTGGAATTATTTGGCAGAATCCAAGATGGGAGAATCAAACCCTTGCTGTGGAGAAGCCCAAGGAAGAGTACAAAACTGAGGAGTTAAATAGAAATATCCTGGTATCTTCCCAGACAGTGTAGTAACTGGTCCCGCTATCATAAGTCACAGCCCGAAGCGAAACGTGAAGACAAAGATAAAGGACCTGAATGAGGCTTGCTCGCTGAGCTGGAAGATCCATTCCCAGACGTTTCCTCACCGTACTCACCCTAATATTTTCAGTGGCATTCTGGGCGAAGCACTTTCGATAAATCCGCCTTTCTATTTATATGTTTTAAATTTATTCTATTTATAAATAGATAGCAGGAATTATCAACAGTGCTTCGCCCAGAGGCCCAAAGAAAATTTAACCTAATATGGTGACGAAACATTTGGAAATGAACGTTACAGCTCAGTGAGCTAACCCACACCCAGAACCTCAACCTGAGCTACAAATCTTCTCAAAACTAGCTAATAGATGAAGGGGTTGAGGATCAGTTAGCGAATATCCTGTTGACATAACGGTACAGCAAAAACGAGAACAGGCAGAGGATCAGACAAAAGTTTGGTGTCCTGAAAGTCTAAGAATTTTGCAACAGCACGACGAGACGATCAAAATTATATTTTAGGATGCATACTTCAGAAAGTTGGCAGAGAACATTCTGGAAACTTATTATCTGAAAGATAAAATTCTAAGGCAGTAATGGAAACAACAGCAGATCACTGTAAAATAGAAATGGGCCGAAGTGCAACAGATTATGTTACCAGTCGGATACAGACAGGAGGTTTTACTGATAACACATACACGACCTGTAGGAGATCACTTACGTGCATGAAAGATAATGGTTAAGTTACAAAAACATTTTTATTGCCCTGGAATGCATAAGGATGTGATTACCTTTGGCGTACGTGTCATACATGCCAAATGCTGGGTAAGCCACAGCCAAAGACCAGCACCTTTGTTGCCAATTCCCAGATTTGAACAACCTTTCACACGGGTGATTGTTGATTGTGTAGGTCCCCTCCAGAGAACTAGGTGAGAAACGAACTGGAGAAACAAGTGTGAGTTGCGTCTCCGGACAATGAGGAATCAAATCAAGATGATGTGATTTTTGATTTGTCTCAAAATCGATTAAAAAACGAAGGAGTCCTTCAGGAATGGGATAGGTTAGTCAAATATATGCCTAATGAGGATAAAACGCAGTTGAAACTTCTGTTACTGCATGAGAAGGACATATGTAAGAGTCAGACGGTTAAGACTAATGCTGCCATACATGAAGTAGACATCGGGAATACTGCTCTGATAAAACAAGATTACTATCGGCTTAATCCTTTCAAAGCTAGATAGATCCAGATGGAGGCAGAGGTCTGCGCGATGAGGGTATCAGTGAACCAAGTCTGAAAGAATAGAGTTCGGCAAACAGCTTAGTTCTCAGACTGGAAAAGACTCAACGAATCTGCGTGGATTATCAAAAGGTCAACACCGTTGTAAAATCAGACTCATATCCAATTTTTATTTTGGAGGACAAACGAGCATAGTTCTATTAAATTTTAAAATCGTTATTGAGAGGGAGAAAACTGGTCCACATGTTCAAAATTTAAATTCATGCAACGTGAAATTTGACGGAATTAGACACGAGTTTGTAGGGGTTGATTGAAGTGTTTGTTTGCAGGCAAAGGGCACTCGCGCAAGTGGGAGGCATTTAAAAGTGAGATAGCGGGAGTTCAAGGTCTATATGTTCCCATGAGGGCGAACGGAAATGTTGGGAAGAATTGGGAACCATGGGTGACACGAAAAATTGAGGCTTTGACCAGAATAACGAAGGCATGGCTCAAGTACAGGCAGTTGAGATAAAGAGGAGATGTACAGGAGATACTGGAGTTTACTGAAGAAGGAAATCAGGAGGGCGATAAGGGGGCTCAAAGTAGTATTGGGTGAGATGATTGTGTATTCCAAATAGGTACTTTAATTATATTAAAGAAAAAAAAGAATAACTATAGATAAGGCTATAAATCACACAACAACAGGTTCTATTGGAACCACACTCGTTTTCGGAGCGTCGCTCCTTCGTCACGTGATAGTGGAGGACTCAAAACTAAGACACAGAATTTAAAGCAAAAATTTTCAGTACGATGTAACTGAAATAATACATTAAAAAATACCTTGATTTTCTGTTGAGTCTTTCATCTGTTTGAATACCATGATATTTTCACTTCTTTCATGTGTAAATCACACAATCATTTCTTAGAAGTTGCATTCTCAAGTTAGCTGTAAAAATAGGTGAGAGCAAGACAATATGTTGACAGTATTAGCCCCCTGTTTTCTTGTCTATGCCATGATGTTTAGATTGATTCTAATCTAAAAAGTGAGATAACAGAGGATAACATGAAGTCATGCCGTTTTTGAGCAAAGTACAACGTACCTCTGCAAGTACAAATTCACCCCACGAAATATATGTGTGCATATGGGTCTTTGTATGTATGTGTTTGTGTGTGTGTGTGTGTGTGTGTGTGTCTGGGCTGGGGTTGTAAGTGTGATGGAAAGTGTATGTGTGTGTGTAGTGATTGTAGAGTGAATACGTGGCCGAGAAGAGGCTGATAGCTAAGTTTGATACCCATAGAGAGGGCCTCAACCCGGACTCACACACAGACACTCGTACACACACACATTCTCTCTCTCTATCACACACACACACACACACACACACACACACACATACCCGGACACACGTATACACAGACATGCACACATACACCCACACACACCCTTACAGACACGCACACTCCCACATTCACACAGCCATCCTGTCAGAGACGTAGACCACTCTACACTCACTACACACACGCATATACTCTCTCTCACAATCTCAATCTCCAACCCTGCAGACACACATATACAAAGTCCCACATGCACACATAAATTTTGTGGGCTGAATTTGTACTTACAGAGTTACATTGCACTTTGCTCAAAAACTGCATGAATTCATGTAATCCTCTGTTATCTCACTTTTTAGTTTCATCTAAGCATCATGGCATAGACAGAGAACACAGGGGGCGAACACCTTCAACATACTGGTCTAGCTATCACACGTTGTAACAGCTAACCCGAGAATGCAAATTTAAAAAAGGTTTTGTGATTTACACATGAAAGAAGTGAAACTATCATGACAATCAAACAGATGAAAGACTCAACAGACAATCAAGTTATTTTTCAATGTATAATTTCAGTTGCATCATACTGTAATTTTTGCTATGCATTCTTTGTCCCAGGATTGAGTCCTCCACTATCACCTGATGAAGGAGCGACGCTCGAAAGCTGGTGTGCTTCTAATTAAGCACACCAGCACACCTGAAGAAGGGCTTATGCCCGAAACGTCGATTCTCCTGTTCCCTGAATGCTGCCTGACCTGCTGCGCTTTTCCAGCAACACATTTCCAGTGCTTCTAATTAAACCTGTTGGACTATAACCTGGTGTTGTGTGATTTTTAACCTTGTACACCCCAGTCCAATAGAGAGAATAGGACCGCTCAAGGATCCAGGGGGACATGTATTTGCAGAACTGCTGGAGATGGGCGAAGTCATCAATGCAAATTTCTCCCCTGTTTACCATGCAGAAACACATGAAGACTTCGGACCTTTAGGATGTTCGTGGTACTATATTGGCGACAGTCTATATCACAGTAGAGGAGGTGTTGAAATGCATGAAGTTAGATAAATCTCCTGGCCTTGATCAGATAAACGCAAGATACACACTGCAAGTAGATAGACAAGAATTTGCAGGGGACTTGGCCGATAATTTTGGATCACTATTAATTACAGGTGAGGTCCGCGGTGAATGCAGGGTCGCAAATTTTGTTCCTTTTTTTCGTGAAGGACTGTGAAAGAAGCAAAAACTGCCTGGGAATCGTAGACTGTTCAGCTTAACATCGGTGGCTAGGTACGCTACTTGAGAAGATTATGAGGGACAAGAGATATATGCATTTGGCAAGACAGGATTTGATTAGGAATCGTTAGCATAGCTTTTCGCATGGGAGAACATGCCTGACGAATTTGTTCAAGTTATGTGATTAATTATACTGGAAGGTTGACCAGGTAGAAGTCAAAAAGTGTCGTGCTGGTAAAGCACAGCAGGTCAGATAGCATACGAGGATCAGGAGGATCGATGTTCAGACATTTCTGATGAAGTGTGGATACCTGAAATGATGATTCCCCTGCTCCTCAGATGCTTCTTGACGGACTGTGCTTTTCTAGTGCCACACGTTTCGAGTCTGACCTCCAGCACCTGCAGTCCTCACATTCTCCGAGCAGACTTAGTCTACGTGGAATTCAGTTACACCAGAACAGGATGAGGCCGTTCACCCCTGAAGTCTGATATGCAATCACATTCACAAGCATATCAGCGCCTCAAACCTATAACACTGTACCCAGATTAGGCCATGCAGCATCACTACCCAGGGACACAGAAACAAGATCAGTCCATTCAGCTCCTCAAGTCTGTTAGACAAGAACAGAAAGAGTCCACAAATAGACTGGCATATGTGGTATACTGAAGTAACAAGAGATCCTTTCGCCCCTCAACCCTCCTTCATTTTCAGTAACGTCAGGGCTGATCTGCTGTCGGCCTCAATTTCTCTTTCATCCCAGTTCATTGTCGCCATCAACTCTCTGACGCGTCAAAAACCATTGACACCCTTCCCCACCCCCCACCCCCCATCCCACAAAATATTTCAGTGACGTAGCTCCTGTAACTGTCTGGGATACGGAGACCCATTAGATATAAACCTCTGAGAGAAGGAAATGTTCCCCACACATATACCTTGGCTTATTGACATGAACAAAGATATCGACGTTTCGGACATAAGCCCTTCTTCAGGGATGCCCGAAACGTCGATTCTCCTGTTCCCTGGATGCTGCCTGACCTGCTGCGTTTTTCCAGCAACACATTTCCAGCTCTGATCTCCAGCATCTGCAGACCTCACTTTCTCCTCCATGAACAAAGATATGAACACTGTGTAAGAATGACTGGCAATAACATCACAGCAGGATTTGACTGGGCAAGGTGTCAAGGAACCTGAACAAAAAATAAACTTAATGGGAATTAGGTGTAAACTGGTTGGATAATTCAGAACACAATGTGGTTGGTGGAAGTCACTCCTCTCAGTCCCTGGATATCGCTGTGGGCGATCCTCAGAGTAGCTTGTTTGGCACAATCATTTCAGTTGCTTCGTCAATGTCTTTCCCTACATCATACAATCTGAGGTGAGACGGTTCAGTGACTATCACACAATGTTCAGAACAATTTATCACGACACAGGTGCTAATGTGTCAAAACCTGGACAACATTCAAACGTGTGCTGTTAACGTGTAGCAAACATGCATGTAACTGTCCCGTTAGACCCTGCACATTTCCACAGAAAATAAAGAGAAGCGCATGCAGCATCTCAAGCTGGTTTCACAGGAATGTGAGAAAGCCCTACAGCCCCTCGAAACTATTGGATAAGAAGAGGCACAACCCATTCACTATCTCCTGCCTAGACTTTTTTTTAACTGCAAATAAATCCAAAGGGAACAGGCAGGAGACTGGAAGAACACAACAAGCCAGACAGCAGCAGGAGGTGAAGAAGTCAACGCCATTCTTCAAGACTGGGGGGTGGGAGTAAGGGAGCTACATACAAAGAGGCGGGTGAGGGAGGAGGTGGCAGTGTGGTGAGGTCTGGATGGCTGAAGACAGTTAGAGTGTACCATCAGGGTTGTTGACGGGAGGACTGAATCCGGTTGGTGGCTGGATAAAGGTTTGATCAGAGGAATGGAAGTAATGGAACGGGCTGGGAAAGCAGTTGGTGGACTGGAAGGGAGACTATTTGAAGTTGGAGAACTCACTGTTGATTCCTCCAGGCTGTAGGCTTCCCAGGAGGAAGATGTAGTGTTGTTCCTCCAATTTGCGGTTAAGTTCGTTGTGGCAATGGAGGAGGTCAAGGAAGGCAGTCTTGGAAAGGGATTGGGAGGGAGAATTAAAATAGGCAGCGACTGGGAGGTCAGGTCAGCGCTGATGGGTCCAGCTGAGATGTGCAGCAATACATTCCCTTAGTTTTCGTTTGGTCTCCCCGATATCGAGAAGATCACATCCTGAGCACCAGATACAGTAAATTAGGTTGGATCCTACGACCTGGTACATATTCCACAAGGGCCGTTCGCTTCGCTAATATTGGTGCCACACTTCCCACCTATTCCTCCAGTTCCCCCCACCCGAAACTTCCCCTGCAATTGGAATAGATGCATCACCTGTCAGCACAACACTCCCCTCACCTCCTTGCAGAGCTCTCCGTGTCTATCCAGGTGAGACAGAGTTTCACCTGCCTCTCTTCTATCCTACTTTATTGCATCCTGCGCTCCTGATATGATCTTCTCACGACCCAGTTCAATCGCCCTTCCCAATCGCTTTCTCACATTACCATTCTTGGGCTCCTCTGTTGCCACAGTGAGTTAGACCACAAATTTGAGGAACAATACTTCATCATCCGCCTGGGCAGCCTATAGCTCAAAGGACACAACAATGAGTTCTGTAATTTGAAATAGCCATTCCAGCCATGCACCTACACCATTTCAAGTCCACCTCCTCCCTTCCATTCCGCCTAACGTACCTTCTTTTCATTTAACAAACGGATTCTCTCTCATCGACCAAACATATTGCATCTATCACTTGTGTCCACCTCTCCCTACTTCAGCAACCTGCTGTTCATCCCACCACAAACATTTCCTTCTCTCTTTATCTGCAGATCCCCCAACTCTCGCCCTCAGTCAGGAAGAATGGTTAGACCTAAAATATTGACTTCTCCAACTCCTGATGCCGCCAAGCTACAGGTTACTTCTACCCTCCTGTTTGTCTGTTAATACACAGGAAGACAAGGAGACTACTCAGCACATCACGCTGGTAGGCAGGAACCACGAGTCAGCCAATAAAGTATATCGTTTTGGATACTGCTGATGGGGACAGCCTACCAGGAAAATCCATAGTTGTCAGGTCTCTGGCACTGAGCATGGCACTGTGATCAGAAGGGAAAGGGGGCGTGCAAGAGGAAAACGCTACAGGTATGGGACTCAATAGTTAGACGGATTGACAGTAGAATTTATGGTCAGGAACGGGACTCCTGGAAGGTATGTTGCCTTCCTGGTACCAGGGTCAGGAATGTCGCCGATCGAGTTTACAAAATTCTGAAGGGGGAGGGTGAGCAGCCAGAAATCGTGGTACATTTTGGCACCAATGATATAGCCAGGAAAGGGACTGAGGATCTTAAAAGTGACTACAGAGAGTTAGTTGGAAGCTGAAGAGCAGGACGAGTAGAGTAGGGAGCTCAGGTTTGCTACTGGTGCCACGAGATAGTGAGATGAGGAACAATTAGCGAATGCAGCTTAACACATGGCTGCACGGCTGGTGCAGGAGCGAGGACTACAGATACGGAGACCATTGGAATAACTTCTGGGGAAGGTGGGACCTGTACATGAAGGAAGGGTTACATCTGAACTGGATGGATATAAATGTCCTGGGTGGGAGATTTGCTCGTGCGATTCGGGAGGGTTTAAATTAGATTGGCAGGGGCGTGGGAATCGGAGCCACGTGTCTGAGAGGGTGTCAGTTGCAGACAGGACAGCGACAGGATATATTGAATCTATCGGAAGGTTTCTTACGCGATGAAACAAAGGGATCGGTTAAAGTGTGTCTGCTTCATTGTCTGGCATGAGAGTGACGAACTTAGAGCATGGATCTGGACTTGGGGCTACAATGCTGTGGCCATAACGGAGACGTGGGTTTCACAGGGACAGGGATGTTTGCTTGATGTTTCAGGGTTTAGAACTTTTAAAAAGAAAAGAAAGGGAACAGCCACCGCATTGGAGTTTTCCAGAGACCACCTGATAGCAGGAGAGAGACTGAAGATCTCATAGGTGGGCAGATTCTGAAAAAATGCAAAAGTAGCAGGATTGTTGTTATGGGTGATTTCAACTTTCACAATATCAAGTGGAACCTCCTCAGTGCAGATGGATAGTATGGAGCCTTTTTGTCAGGTGAGTTCAGGAGGCCTTCCTTACTCAGTGTGTAGACAGTCCGACGAGGGGAGAGAACAATTTGAATTTGGTGCTCGACAACGAGCTAGGACAGATTTCAGATCTCGCGGTGGGAGAGCACTTTGGTGAAAGTGATCACAACTGCCTTACATTTAGCATAGTCTGGGAGAGTTAAAGGTGCAATTTCCGAGGAAAGGTATTTAATTGGGGAAAAGGAAGGAGTTGGGAAATACCGACTGGGAGCAATTTTTCCACAGAAAGGACATAGCAGACATGTGGATACTATTTAAGGAGCCGTTTTTGCGAGTGATGCACAAATCTGTTCCTCTGAGAAAGGTAAGAAATGGTAAGATTAAGGAACCTTGGATGAAGAGAACAGAGATGCTTCTCGTCAAAATGAAGAAGGCACCTTACGTACGGTGGAGGAAGTAAGGATCTAGCACAAGTTTAGAGATCACAGGCTTGCTTGAAAGGAGCTCAAAATGGACTGAGGAGAACCAGGAAGGGGCACGAAGAAGGCTTGGCAAGAAGTATTAGGGAGGATCCAACGGCGTTTCACTCTTACGTGAGGAATAACAGAATGTTCAGGGAGAATGTAGGGCCGATCTTATGCGTGGAAACTTATGCGTGAAGTCTGAGCAGACAGGGGAAGCCCGAAAAGAGTGTTTTTATGCTTCGGTTTTCACCAGTGAAAGATAACTTGTTGCAAATGAAAACTTAGAGGATCTGGGATACAATCTTGACCAGATCAAGGTTGATGAAAATGATCTGCTAGAAATATTTGACTACATTAAGATTGATAACACGCCAGGGCCAGACCAGATTTATCCAAGGCTGCTCCGGGAAGCGAGAAAGGCAGTTGCTAAGCTCCTGGCAAGGATTTGTGCCTCCTCACTCTCCATGGGAGTCGTACCGGACGATGGGAAGGAGGCAAATGTTGTTCCACTTTGCAAGAAGGGAAATAAGGAAATCCTTGACAATTACAGACCGGTCAGTCTCACATTTGTGGTCAACGAAGCTGCGCAAATAATTCTGAGGGATAGGATTTAAGACTATTTGGAAAAGCGTAGTGAGATTAATGGCAGTCGGCATGGCTTTGTGAGAGGCAAGTCATGCCACACAAATGTTATTATGTTCTTAGAGGAAGTGACAAGACAGATCGACGTAGGTCGAGCAGTGGATGCACTGTATATGCATTTCAGCAAGGCCTTTCACAGGGTTTCCCATGGTAGGCTCATACAAAAAAGTCACCAAGTATGGGATACAGGAAGATTTCGCTATTTGGATTCAGAATTGGCTGGCAGACAGAAGGAAGAGAATGGTTGTAGTTGGAAAGTATTCAGCCTGGAGGTCAGTGTTGAGTAGGGTCCCGCAGGGCTCTGTTCTTGTCCCTCATCTCTTTGTAGTTTTTATAAATGACTTGGATGAAAACGTTGAGGTGTTGATTTGTAAATTTGCAGATAACATAAAGGTTGGAGGTGTCGCCGATAGTATAGAAGGATACTGCAGGCTGCAGCGCGACACAGACAGGATGCAGAGATGGGCTGAGAAATGCAGGTGGAGTTCAACCTGGATAAATGCGAAGTGATACATTTTGGAAGGTCTAGCTCGAATGCTGAATATAGGATTAAAGACAGAATTCTTGGCAGTGTGGAGGAACAGAGGGATCTGTGTGTGCAAGTACATAGATCCCTCAAAGTTGCCACCCAAGTGGGTGGGATTGTTAAGAAAGCATATGGTGTTTTGGCTTTCATTAACATGGTATCGAGTGTAAGAGCCACGAGGTTTTGCTGCAGCTCTACAAGTCCCTAGTGAGACCACACTTGGAATATTGTGTCCAGTTCTTGTCGCTCTACTCTAGGCTTTGGAGAGGGTGCAAATAAGGTTTATCAGGATGCTGCCTGGACTTGAGGGCTTGCCTTATGAAGAAAGTTTAATAAGCTCAGAATTTTCACTCTGGAGAGACGGACAAAGAGAGGAGACCTAATTGAGGTGTACAAAATAATGAGAACAATAGATAGAGTCAATAGCCAAAGACTTTTCCGTAGGGCAGGAATGACAGATACGAGAAGTCTTAATTTGATGATATTTGGAGGAAAATGTAAAGGAGACATCAGATGTAAGTTCTTTATGCAGAGAGTTGTAAATGCATGCAATGCGTTGCCAGCTAAGGTGGTGGAAGCGAAGTCATTGGGGACATTTAAGCTCACATGAATAGCAGTGAGTTGAGGGCTGCGTAGGTTAAGTTACTATATCTTACATTAGTATTAAGTCTCGGCACAACATGGTGTGCCTAAGGGTCTGTTCTGTGCTGTACCTTTTCTATGTTCTCGTTCTAAAGTGATCATCACTTTCTTATTTCGCTGTTCCATCCAAATGACTTCACTGGACGTACTGTCATTAATATCTCCCTAAGCACAACCATAATGCTATCCCTAATAAAAACGCCACGCAGCTTCGTCTCTGATTCCACCTTTCTATCCTTCCTCTTACATCTATACCCTGGAACATTACGCTGCCAGTCCTATCCATCCCTGAGCCACGTTTCTGTTATGCCCACGATATCGCAGTCCCATAATTAAAACCATACCTTGAGTTCATATGTCTTCCCTGTCAGGCCTCTTGCATTGAAATAAATGCAGTGTAACTTGTCAGTCGTACCTCATTCTGTGACTTACCCTTGCCTACCTTGACTGTTTGATTTCTGAACATTATCAGACTCAGACATCTCGCTTTTTCTCAATATGTCTTTGGATTTAACCCCACTCCCTCACTGGTTTAATGCCTCCAGATTAGCATCACAAATCTTCCATTCCAATTCAGATACAATCCGTCCTTCTTATGCAGGCCAATTCTACCACTGCATAGTTTCCAATGATCCAAAAGCGGAAAACCTTCTCCCTTGGGCAAGATCCTTCGCCACACGTTCATCTTTTCTATCCTAATATTCCTATTCTCACTAGTTGTGTGGCACTGGGAACAATCCAGATATTATTACTCACTTGAAAATACTTTTTATCTTCCAGGCTAATTTGCTTGATTTTCTCATCAGGACTTCATCCTTTTTTCCTTCCTGTGTCATTGGTATCAATGTACAATGATCTCCTATGGGCTATTCTTCCCTTTTCAGAATATCTGCACCCTCTATGAGACATACTTGACTCTGGTTCTAAGGCACCACCCCATTCTGATGTTTCACTCTCAGCTACATAAACGGCAGTCAATGCTCCTGACTAGACAGTCCCCTATCACCATCGATTACCTGGAACCTTATATACCTCGAATTAAACTAGGGTCAGTCTCAGTACCAGTAACTTGGCTGTCCGTGCTACATTCTCCTGAGAGTCTGTGACCCCGACGTTTTCTGAAACAGTATACCTGTTTGAGAGGAGATAGCCATAGGACAATCCTGCACTAACTGCCCTCTACTCCTACCCTTCAGAGAGTTTACCCATCTATCTGACTGGATGTGAAGTTTTCCTACCTTTCTGAAATTACCACCTATCAAACCCCCGATTCCTGTAAATTCTTCATAACATTTATCGACCGCTCCCTCTGATCCATGAAATCCTATTTGATTTCCCCGCTCACTTCCTGCAAACAATCATCAGATCATTAAAATTCTCCATAATCTCCCACGTCCGACAGAAAGGACACATCACTATATGAGTGGCCATCCCTGCACCCTAACATTCCACTGACCCAGAAAAAGGCAGTCTTGCTGCTTCACAAAATTTTAGTGTAGAATATATTAGAACTATTATTTTATATTTTCGAGATTTAATCAAAATATCATAAGATGTGTATTTAAAGAAATAAACCCTCACCGCACTGAATGCTATAACTTTACTAAAATAAAGCCGACGAAGGTTTATCTTTTAAGAGACTGAAACCCACTGAGCTGTAAGTCACAGAGGTGAACAGTACGTAATGGAACCTTCTGTCACATTTGTCCATGCCGAGCAGATATCCTCACCTAATCTAGTCCCTTTTGCCAGCACCTGGGCCATATCCTTCTAAACTGTTTCAAGTAAGTATCCAGGTGTCTTCAAAATGCATTAATTGTACGAGCCTCCACCACTTCTTCTGGCAACTCATTCCATATACCCACCACCCTCTGCGTGAGAAAGTTGTTCCTTAGTTCCCTTTTATATCTTTCCCCTCTCACCAAAACCTACACCCTTTATTTCTGGACTCCCCTACTCCAGGATAAATAACTTTTCTGATAATGCTATGCAATGCAAGCCCCTCATGATTTTATACGTATGACGTCACCCCTCAGCCTCTGATGCTCCAAGGAAAAACGTCCCAGCCTATTTGGCCTCTTCCTACAGCTAAAACCCTCTAACCATGGCAACATCCTGTAATTCTTTTTTGAACCCTTTCAAGTTTCACAACATCCTTCCGATAGACCAAGAACAGAATTGCACACAATTTTCCAAACGTATCCTATCCATTGCAACATGACCTTCCAACGACTATACTCAATCCTCTGACCAATAAAGGGAAGTGGACCAAATTGCTTCTTCGCTATCTCATCTACCTGCAACTCCACTCTAAAATAAATATGACCCTGCACTGCAAGGTTTATTTGTTCAGCAACAACCCCTAGGAACTTTCCATTAAATATAAATATAAGATAATCAGAGGCTGGGATAGGGTGGACAGAGCATTTTTTTCCAAATATGGTGACGGCGAGCACGAGGGGGCATATCTTTAAGCCGAAGGATGATAGAGAAAGGACAGTTGTCAGAGGTAGTTTCATCACGCAGAGAGAAATAAGGGCATGGAATTCTTTGCCTGCAACGGTAGCAGATTCTCCAACTTTAAGTACATTGAAGTCATCATTGGACAAGCATATAGACGTACATGGAATAGTGCAGGTTAGATGGGCTTCAGATTGGTATGACAGGTCTGCGCAACATCGAGGGCCGAAGGGCCTGTACTGTTTTGTGTTGTTCTATGTTGTATGTATCAGTCCAGCTAAGATTGCTTTTCCAAAATTCAGGACCTCTCATTTACCTAAATTGAACTTCATCTGCCTATGTTCAGCCCATTGGTCCATCCAATTAAGATCCCATTGTAATCCGAGGTAACCTTCTTCACTGTCCACTACACCTCCAATTTTGATGTCCTCTTCACACTTACTAAGTATACCTCCTATGTTCACATCCAAATCATTTATAAGTACGATGAAAAGTAATGGACCCAGCACCGATCCTTGTGGCACTTCACTGGTCTCAGATCTCCAATCTGAAATGCAACCCTCCACCACCATTCTCTGTCTTCTAACTTTGAGATATGTATTCAAAGTGCTAAATCTCCCTGTATTCAATGAGATCTATCCATGCTAACCAGTCTCCTATCTGGAACGTTGTCGATCATCTTACTGAAGTCCATATAGATCATGTCCACAAATCGGCCGTCATCAATCCTCTTTGTTACTTCACCAAAAAACCTCAAGTTTGTGAGACATGATTTCCAAAACACAAAGCCATGCTGACTATCACTAATCTGTCCTTCCCTTTCCAAATACTGTAAATCCTCTCCCTCAGGATTCACTCCAACAACTTTCACTGCACCTACATCCAGCTCACTGTTTGATAGTTCCATCGCTTGTCCTTACCACCTTTCTTAACCAACTACTCGTCTTCCGGCCTCTCACCTTTGGCTATCAATGAGGCAAATATCTCAGGAGGGGCCCAGCAATCACAATCCCAGCTTCCCACAGAATTCAAGGGTACACCTGATCATGTTCTGGGAATTTACCAAACGTTATGCATTACAACACACCCAACATCTCCTCCTCTATAAGTTGGATATTTTCAAATTGTCACCATCTATTTCCCCAAATCCATATCTTCCATCTCCTTCTCCACAGTAAACACTGATGCCAAATATTCGGTTAGTATCTCCCCCATCTCCTGTGGCTCCACATATAGGCTTCTCGTTGCTGTTTGAGGGATCTAGTTCTGGCTCTCGTTACCGTTTTGTTCTTAAGACATTTATATAAAATAAATTTATTTTGATTATCCTTACCTATTTCACAAAGCTATCTCATGTCCCCTTTTTGCCGTCTTGATTTCCCTCTTTAGTCTCTTCTACTGTCTTTGGAATCTCAGGATCTTTTGGAATTTTGGATTTGAATAAATGCAAACTTTTGCTTCCTGATAAAGCAAACGAGGGCAGTCGAGCCTTGATTAGTGATAGAGAACAAAGACACCAGGTGGTGCACGTCTTTTAAGATTGCGTCACATGTAGACAGGGTGGTTACAAAGGTGTTGAAACACATGCCTCAATTTTTTAGATCTTTGAGTATAGGAAATTGTTTTGCTGCGTTTATACAGAATGTTGGTGAGGCTTCTTCTGAAATTCTGTGTCCAATTCTGGTTGCGCTGTTATCGGGAGGATATTACTAAATTGGACCTGGTTCAGAAGAGATTTACAATGATTTTGATGGGAATGGATGATTTGAATTATAAGCAGAGGCTGGATAGATTTGAACTACTTTCACTGGAGTGAAGGAGTCTGAGGGGTGATCGTATTAGAGGTCTATAAAATCAAGACGGGGACGGATAACGTCATTAGCCAATTTCCTTTCCATGGATTGGTTGGATTACTGGGTCTGGTTTCGTGCTGTCTATCTTTATGACTAACTATTGCTGTCTGTGAATTTCTCTATCTTCACAACTTTATCTCTATCACCTCATCCAGGAGGGTGCGCGATTCAAGATTGGGTAAATACTTCATAAGGTGAGAGGAGAATGGCTTTAAGAAGACGTTCAGGATTTTATTTTTTTTTTATTTTTGTACAGACAGTGGTTCATGTGTGAAATGAGCTTCCAGAGGAAGTGGTAGTTGTGAATACAATTCCAATTGTAGGGTTGCACAGTGGCTCAGTGGTTCGCATTGCTGCCACAGCGCCAGTGTCCCAGGTTCGATTCCAGACGTGGGCGATTGTCTCTGTGGAGTTTCCACATTCTTCTCGTGTCTGCGTGGGTTTCTTCCAGGTTCAGGGATGTGTCGGTTAGTTGAATTAGTCATGCGTGGATATAGAGTAGGAGAATGGGATTCTTTGAGAACGACCTTTGGGCAGCGACGTTGTTCGAATGGGTTTGGAAAAAGTGGAGGCACGTTGGAATAGTTCAGTTTGGAGTGATTGTTGACGTGGATTGGTTGAATGACCGGGTCTGTTTTGGTTCTATATATCTCTACGACTAACTCTCACTATCTGTGAATTCCTCTTTCTTCACAAATCTATCACTGTCACCTCATCCAGCCTCAGAACTCCTCCTTATCTCTAATTCTTCTGCAGGGTCAAAACTCACACAAGCTCTGCTGTCACAACCATCTCTATCGCTGTGACTTTCTCGAACCTCACAGTCCTCCCGAACTCTAATCTCTTCCAGCTTCATTATCCTCCCGATCTCTAATCTCTTCGAGTCTCTCAATGCGCTGCTATATGTGCAATTCCAACCTTGAGAATGCCCTCTTTTTACTTCGTATGTGACGATGGCACTATCAGATCCTGTACCCTCTCCCCAGGCTCCAGAATTTCCTCCTGAACCACTCCATCTCACTTTACTCCCCAAATCGTCAAACAATCATTTGTCATCTTACCGCCTCTCTGATCTTAAATTCAAATGTGGCTTGTCATATTCCTCGGTCAATCATCTCAGTGGTCTACAAAACAGAAAAAAAGGACTGTGTGGTCTATTGTATCTGTGACAAAGAAAACTGCTTCCAACCTATCCAAATATATTTTCCAGTAATTGGTCCAAAGTGTTATCTGTCATGGCATCGCCAGTGTACACCTAACTATATATTAAATGTTTTCGGGATTCCTTTGTCTCCCACCCTAACAGACAGTGATGTTTAGTGCAATTATTGCTCTATCATGGCATTACTCACAAGAATACGGAGCAGCTGGGTCTGTCCTTCCAGAGATCACTCACACGTTGGTACATTTGGCAGGATCCCAGAGAGAGTGCATAGGAGATTTACCAGGATGGTTCAAAGAATGGCGAATTTTAGTAGCAGAGACATGGGTGTTGATGATACACATCAAGTATATCCATCTGCAAGAGATGGACTCTCCTCTAAACCTCTCCCCTTGTCTGGGCTGTTATAACCTTCAGCTTAAAATAGCACCAGTCATTTCTCCCTAATGAAAGAGCAGCCTTACGGTCTGCTAAGTCAATTCTGTCTTTACCTTTTACACAGTGATCCCACAGTGCCTCGGGGGTGGAGAGGGGAAATGCTGAACGTGGTGGATAGGACACTATTCAGGCACAGTCATTTGTCCTGGAGGATGTTAACTTTCTTTCATATTGTTGGGAGCTGCACTGATGCAGGTAGGTGGAGAATCGTCCAACACAATCCTGTTGTGACCTTATAGAGAGCAAACAGACATTGTGGAATCAGGGGTTTGGAGAAACTGATATTTTTCTCCTTGTAGCAAAGGAAATTGTGGGGAGCTGTGAGATCGGCGTTAAAAAAAGATATACATCAAATTGATAAACTTAACACTCATCAGCACAGTATGAAAGGATTACAGGACAGATATTGAAGAGTTCGGGGAAATCTATTTCGAGAATGGTTCGATTCAAAGGAAAACCTTTATGCAGCAAATGAGAACGAACTGGAAAACAATACTCATATACAATGCAAATATCCAGGTCCTGATGAATTGAGTAATTCTGTTAGAGTTTGGCGTTGCAGTGACTGAGATTACAATCTGAATGTTCACCTGTCATATCCTGTAATACAAGTTTATAAAACCCGTCACTGTCAGTTAAGATTGGAAACTCAAACCATCCCCTCCTACTGCCGCAGGATGACTGGAGACATTACCCCTTGTGGACATCAGCAGTCAATACAGGGGACAATCTATGTGGGTTTCTATGAGTTTGCACCTTGGGACTTCATGTGACTGAACAGAACAGATTTTTGACACATGGGACAGAATATTCCAAGAGCTGTTGAGGTGCGGTGAGCAGGATTTGCTTCATTTCATTCCTTCCGAGTTGCCACTGCACCTCACGAATAAGACATTGGGTGCGAAAGGCGAATGCAGCTTGATGGGCAGGTTATCGGCATTCTGAAGAATGGTCAGCAATGCCTTTGCAATCATTCCATAGTGTATCCCGAAAAAGAGAACAACTGAGCATGCTGCTCACTGCCCAGAACTCCCAGGAAATGTTTAGAAGAATGAGGTGTGAAATCTCCGAGAAAAGCATACCATTAAATTTCCAAGAGGATGATAATACAGAGAGATATTTACAGGAGCAGTGAGCAACAAGTTCGAAAATGGAATATAACTTGGGAAATTGTGAAGTTGTTCATTTTGGGGAGATACTAAAAGAACAGCGTACTATTTATATGGTGTAAACTGTATAAAGCTAAAGGTAATTGCGCAGAAAACACAGAAAGCTAGCACGCAGTGACAACAGGTCATTAAGAAGGGAAATAAGAATGCTGTTCCTTATTTCAAGGGGTTTGCAGTGTAAGTATTCGGAGTATATACTTAGGGCAACTGTCCGAAGTGCGAATGAGACCGCATCTGGAGTAATGTAAGACGTTTTGGTCCGTTTATTTTATGAAATGTATCACTTCATTGGAGGCATTTCAGAGAACATTGACTGGGATAATCCCTGATTTGGAGGGATTATCATTTAAGCAATGGCTGTTGAAATTGGGAATCTTCTCCCTGGATTTTGGGAGAATGAGAGGTGATCCGATTGAAACATATATGATTCTTAAGGGGTTTGACAGGGTAAATACTCAGAAGATGGTTCCAAACATGGGTGTGTCCAGAACCAGATTCTGCATCATTTACGGAATCAGTGGTTCTGTTTCGGATTCATCAGGCATACAGCAACACAGACACGGGTAGGGGGTTTCCGTAGCAATGGAGCTGGGCTGAAGAGGAGACAAGCAACATTTAAGAGATTGTAATTCCTGGTGTTTGTAATTGTGTAGATGTCTGATCAGAAGCTAACCTTGGGGTCAGAATTGCGAGCAATATTGTGCAGAGTGTAGTTCTGCCTCAGAGAGATCCCAGTCAGAGGGAGGAGCTCAGCTGAAAGGGAAATTAATTTGTAATAGCAACTGAATGCATTGGGTTCAAACATTGCAATGTTTCATTGGAAGAACTACCACTGAATCGGATAGAAAAAGCGTGATAAACAATTTGATAACTGTTGTGGTTCTGTTCGCCGAGCTGGACGTTTTTGTTGCAAACGTTTCGTCCCCTGTCTAGGTGACATCCTCAGTGCTTGGAAGCCTCCTGTGAAGCGCTTCTGTGGTGTTTCCTCCGGCATTTATAGTGGCCTGTCTCTGCCGCTTCCGGTTGTCAGTTTCAGCTGTCCGCTGTCGTGGCCGGTATATTGGGTCCAGGTCGATTTGTTTGTTGATGGAGTTTGTGGATGAGTGCCATGTTTCTAGGAATTCCCTGGCTGTTCTTTGTTTGGCTTGCCCTATAATGGTAGTGTTGTCCCAGTCGAATTCATGTTGCTTGTCGTCTGCATGTGTGGCTACTCGGGATAGCTGGTCGTGTCGTTTCGTGGCTAGTTGATGTTCGTGGATGCGGATCGTTAGCTGTCTTCCTGTTTGTCCTATATCGTGTTTTGTGCAGTCCTTGCATGGGAGTTTGTACACTACATTAGTTTTTCTCATGCTGGGTATCGGGTCCTTCGTTCTGGTGGGTTGTTGTCTGAGTGTGGCTGTTGGTTTGTGTGCTATTATGAGTCCTAGTAGTCGCAGTAGTCTGGCTGTCAGTTCAGAGATGTTCTTGATATATGGTAGTGGGGCTAGTCCTTTGGGTTGTGGCAGGTCCTCGTTCCGTGGTCTATCCCTTAGGCATCTGTTGATGAAATTGCGAGGGTATCCGTTTTTGGCGAATACCTTGTATCGGTGTTCCTCTTCCTCTTTTTGCAGTTCTGGTGTGCTGCATTGTGTTGTGGCCCTTTTGAATAGTGACTTTATGCAACTTCGGTTGTGTGTGTTGGGGTGGTTGCTTTCATAGTTCAGGACTTGATCTGTGTGTGTGGCTTTCCTGTGTACCTTTGTGGTGAATTCTCCGTTTGGTGTTCTCTGTACCATCACGTCTAGGAAAGGGAGTTGGTTTCCTTTTCTTCTTCTCTCGTGAATCGGATGCCTGTGAGTGTGGAGTTGATGATCCGGTATGTTTTCTCTATTTCCGTGTTTTTAATTATTACAAAGGTGTCATCCACGTATCTGACCAGAGTTTGGGTTGAATTTGTGGTAGGACTGTTTGTTCTAACGTTTGCATTACTGCTCTGCTATGAGTCCCGAGATCGGTGAGCCCATTGGTGTTCCGTTGATTTGTTCGTAAATTCTGGTTGTTGAATGTGAAGTGTGTTGTGAGGCACAAGTCTAGTAGTTTAAGTATGCCGTCTTTGTTGGTAGGTTCAACGTCCTGTTGTCTGTTATGTCTGTCCAGCAGGTTGGCTAATGTTTCTCTTGCTAGGGTTTTGTCAATAGAGGTGAACAGTGCCGTTACGTCGAATGAGACCATGGTTTCTTCTTTGTCTATGTTTATATTTCTGATGATGTTCAAGAATTCCTGTGTTGATTGTATACAGTGTCTGGATCCGTTGATCAGGTGTTTCAGTTTCTGCTGTAGTTCTTTAGCCAGTTTGTGTGATGGTGTCCCTGGTAGTGATACGATGGGTCTGAGTGGGATGTCTGGTTTGTGCACTTTGGGTAGTCCATATAATCTGGGGGTGTTGTTGCTTTCAGGTTTCATTCTTTGTAGGTCAGACCTGGTTATCTGTCGGTTTTTTGTAGATTCCTCAGTGTGTTGTTTATCCTATTAGTGAGCTGTGGGGTGGGGTCAAACTCCCTCTTTTGGTAGGTGTTGGTATCTGCAAGTAGTTGTTGTGCATTTTGGGTGTACTCTGCTTTGTTCAGGATGACCGTCATTCTTCCTTTGTCTGCTGGTAGTATGATTATGTTCTTATCGTTTCTTAGTGATTTTAGTGCTTCACTCTCCTTGGTGTTGAGGTTATGTGTTTGTCTTTTCCTTGTTATCAGAGGTACGATACTTTGTCTCACTGTTTGTTCTGTCTCTTCTGTCAGTCCATTGTTCCTGAGTGTGCTTCCTAGTGCTGCTAGGAAGTCTGCTGTCTTGGCGTCCCTGTGGTTGTAGTTGAGTCCCTTGGCCAGTATTGTTCTTTCCGTGTCTGTTAGCTGTCTGTTGGAGAGGTTTTTAACACAGGTGTGTGTTGTGGTGTCTTCTTTGTTGTGTGTTAATTTGGCAAATTTTTCTTTTAGTGCCGTTTTATTTGCGGTGTGTAGTCCTGTTCTGTCCTATACTGACAGCCTGTTCTATGGTCCGGGTCCATTCCAAATAGTGGTTTTTGAAATTAACGACCTTTGGCGCGCAATTTCTTGTCTGCATCTGTGAAGTCGGTTGTGAGGGTCCGTAATCATTACCTGGATCATCCTGAATCCGTTCTGTCTGGCTGTGTCTCTGGCTTGTGGGTTGTTGACTGGCGGTCTATATCTGACACATGGTGGAAGGATTCGATTCTTTCGGCATTCATGCAGGAACCGGAGTTGTTCGTATGTGGCGCTTAGGCACATGCAGACGACAAGCAACATGAATTCGACTGGGACAACACTACCATTATAGCGCAAGCCAACCAAAGAACAGCCAGGGAATTCCTAGAAGCATGGCACTCATCCACAAACTCCATCAATAAACAAATCGACCTGGACCCAATATTACCAGCCACGACAGTGGACAGCTGAAACTGACAACCGGAAGCGGCAGGGACAGGCCACTATAAATGCCGGAGGAAAAGTGGGCGGCACGGTGGCACAGTGGTTAGCACTGCTGCGTCACAGCGCCAGAGACCCGGGTTCAATTCCCGCCTGAGGCGACTGACTGTGTGGAGTTTGCACATTCTCCCCGTGTCTGCGTGGGTTTCCTCCGGGTGCTCCGGTTTCCTCCCACAGTCCAAAGATATGCAGGTCAGGTGAATTGGCCATGCTAAATTGCCCGTAGTGTTAGGTAAGGGGTAGATGTAGGGGTATGGGTGGGTTGCGCTTCGGTGGGGCGGTGTGGACTTGTTGGGCCGAAGGGCCTATTTCCATACTGTAAGTAATCTAATCTAATCTAATCTAATCTAATCTAATCTAATCTAATCTTATAAACGCTTCACAGGAGACTCCCAAGCACTGAGGATGTCACCTAGCCAGGGGACGAAACGTTTGCAACAAAAACTTCCAGCTTGGCGAACAGAACCACAACAACGAGCACCCAAGTTACAAATCTTCACACAAACTTTGAATTTGATAACTGTAACAGTGCAGCAATGGAGAGTGATTCGAATAGATTAGATTACATACAGTGTGAAAACAGGCCCTTCGTCCCAACCAGTGCACACCGACCCTCCGAAGACTAACCCAACCAGACCGAATTCCATCTGACTAATGCACCTAACACTACGGGAAATTTAGCATGGCCAATTTACCTGACCTGCACATCTTTGGACTGTGGGAGGAAACCGGAACACCCGAAGGAAGCCCACCGAGACATGAGGAGAATGTACAAATTCCACATCGACAGTCACCCAAGGCTGGATTCGAACCAGGGACACTGGTGCTGTGAGGCAGCAGTGCTAAACACAGTGCCATTATGCCACCTCGTGAGGATGATGATGAGGTACAATACAGTACATGTATTGTTTAAGTACGTGTGAAACCCAACACGATATTTTGAACGATGTCATCTCCTGGATGTACGTAGCTGAGAAACAGGAGGGACTAAGGAATATTCCTGGAGGGACACCAAATAAAGGAATTCAGAAAGGAAAGGCAAAGTGGAGATGGAGCAAGAGTTTCCAACGACAGTGAGCTCAAATATTAGATTTAGCGGAATGGGTGAGAAGGACATAACGAGAAAAGACAGACAGAACAAAAAACAATATCTGAGATGTGGTGAGGGAGACTGATGAGGAGGAGGAGAAGGCAAAGTTTTAGATCCTTTAGTTTAGTGAGGCTAGGGGAAAGGGTCAAGATGAGCTCTAATTAAGCTTGACAAGAAAATGGAGAAAGCTGTTAGTTTAAGACTCAAACGGTGAGAACCACATGAGGCAGTTTGGCTTGGTAGGCTAATGAAAGGGATGGAAGCAGCAGATGCAGCTGATCGGATTGTCTCAATATTAGTGACAGAGAAACTGCATGTGCTCCTCACTTGTTGGGGAGAATGGAGAAGACAGGATGATGGACAGTGTTCAACAAAGAAACAAATCCTGGGTTAGTGATATTTAAAATGAGTGAACAAACCTGATGTATTTAACTTCTATCCAGAATATTAAAATGTGTAACTGAAGTCCGGATTCGAATCCTACCTCGGTTGATAGTGGAATCTGAATTCAATAAAAAAAACAACTGAAATTACGAACCGACTGATCTCCATTGAACAATTGCCAATGGCGGAATAAATCCCCAATGCCCTCCTGGGAAAGGTAACTGCCAATGTAGCAGTGGCCCAGCAAGCTACTCATTGTCTTCATCACTGTAAAGTCTCAGCAAAGAAAATAAACTGGATGGATCACATGACATCTACCAAGGCATCAGAAAATACAACCACAGAATCAACCCTCTCAACCCTGCAAATTTCTCTTCACTAACATTAGGCGTAAGTACGAATATGTGGACAGCTGTCTCACAGACTAACCATGGGACAGCTTGACATAGTCTTACTCACGGAATCATAAATTACTGACAATAACGAGAACCCAGAATCACCATTCCTAGATATGTCCTATCCCACCAGCAGGACAGACCAGACAGATGTGGTGGCACAGTGGTGTACAGACAGGAAGGACTTGCCCAGGGAGTACTCAGCATTAACAGAAGACGGCAGAATGTCTCATGGCTCCTGCTGATTACCATATACCGTCCTCCCTCGGCTGATTAATCAGTACTCCTCCATGTTGAGCAACACTTGTATGAATCACTGAGGGTGTAAATGGTGCTAACCGTACTCTCGGTATGGGTTTTCAATATGCACCACTAAGAGTAACTCAGCAACAGGAATAGTGACTCAGCTGGTTGGGTTCTAAAGGACGTAGCTGCTAAACTGGGCCTGCAGCAGGTGGTGAGAGAACCAAGCCGAGGAAAAAACATACTTGATCTCATTGTTATGTATTGACCAGCTACAGATACATCTGTCCATAACAGCAGCAGTAAGAACGACCATCACACAGTCCTTTGGAGACAATGCCTTGCATTCAAGTGGAGAGTAGTCTCCACTGTGTTTACAGACGCTATCTCTTTGCTGAATGGGATATACTTCGGGCAGATGGCGGATCTCAAAACGGGGCATCTCTGAGGCACTGTGGAACAACAATAGCATAATTGCACTCCAGCACAACCTGAAATCTCATGGCCTGGCATACCCCCACTTAACCATTACCATCAAGATAGTGGATCAATCCTGGTTCAGTGCAAGATGAAAGGATGCTGCCAAAAACTTCGATTTTGCTGCTCCTCAGATGCTGCCTGACCTGCTGTGCTTTTCCAGCACCACTGTAATCTTGTACTATACCTAAAAGAGCTACCAAACGAGCATTCCAAACAGCACAAGCGACAAGAAATATAACTAAGCGTTCCCACAACCAATGGATTATATCTGAGCTCTGCAATTCTGTCATGAATGGTGATGGACAATTAACCAACTCATTGGAGGAAGCATCATTGAATATCCCCACCCTTACTTGATGGAGGGGCCTCACACATTCATGCAAAAGCTAGGACGACAGCATTTGCCGCAATTTTCTATCTCAGCCTTCTCCAGTGGTCCCCAACATCATAGATGCTTAACCAATCGTTTCAGTTCAAATAATATCAAGAAATGGACAAAGAGTGTAAGGGGTGTGAGCCCTGCCAACATTCGAGCTATGGTAATGATAGATCGTGCTCCAGAACTGTCCAACCACAAACCTCGTACCGCTCCAGCACTGGCATCGACTGACAATGTGGAACGCTGCCTGGGTATGTTCAATGCAGAAACGCAAGAACCAGCTAACCCAGCCAATTTCCATCCATAAGTCCACACTCGATCTGTAGTAAAGTAATGGAAGATGTCGCCAACAATGCTCTCACGCAGCAGCTGCTCAGCAATAACCTGCCCAGATAATATATATCCACATGCAAGTCATTTATATAAATCATTCTCTAATGTCGCTCTGGGAAGGAATCTGCCATCCTTATCTGATCTGGATTACATGTGACTCCTGACCTATAGCAACGTAGTAGTCTCTTAACTGCCTTCTGGATAATTAGGGATGAGCAATAATTGCTGGCCCAGCCAGTGACCTCCTCATCCTGTGAATAAATGAAAAAAACAAGGTTAAGTTTTGTTCCTTCTCTAGTAGGTACATCTTACAATATGAACCAAAAATGTTCTCGTATACATTGAACAAACACCTTTCCATCCAAGCCATTAACAACATTCCGAGGCTTAGTTTGGAAAGTTGGAACTCCTTATCATTACAACCACATTATTCTTTCAGATACCTGAGATCTTCCGGTAAATTTGTTTGTCAATTCCCAACTGACTGTTGGGGTGGGGGAGAGGGGGGGGGGGTGTTGGGTTGGGGAAGGGTGGGTGGTGTCGATCGCACAATCCCAATAAGGAGACCATCACTTTTTTTTATTTCTCCGTTCCAATCAAACAACGTACCTGGATGGGCTCCCAGGAATGTCCTCCTGAATTCCAGCCATAATGTTATCCTTAAACAAAATCGCCACTCCCCCTGCTCTATTCTCCCTTTCTCTCCTTGCTATAACATTGATATCTTGGAACATTGAGCTGCTAGTCCTATCCACCTCTGAGTCATGCCTTTGTAGTTGCGATAATAACGCAGTGCCATGTTCAAAACCAAAACCTGCGCTCATCTGCCTGACTGGTCAAGACTGAAATACAAGCAGTGTAACTGCACGGTCGCACCTCATTCTGTGGCTTGCACTTGCTTGTCTGACCTCTTGCTTGTCAGCCTCACATTTAAGTGTTTTCTCTCTGTCTCTTTGGGTTTACCCCTACTCCATCACTCGTTTAATGCCCCCTGAGCAGCACTAGCAAATCTCCCTGCCTGGATTTTAGTCCCCTTCCAATGCAGGTGCAATCTTTCCTTGCTATGTAGGTCAGATATACGCCAGAAGAAATTCCCATGATCCAAATATGTCATTCCTTCTCCCCTGCAACAGCTCCTTCGCCACACATTCATCTCCTCCATCCTGATATTCCTACTCTCACTAGCATGTTGCACCGGGAGTAATCTAGATATTACTATCCTTGAGAAACTGTTTTTTAACCTCCTACATAATTTCCTGCATTCTCTCATCAGGACCCCCATCCTCTGTCATTGGTACTAATGTGCAATGACCTCCCACTGATGATTCTCCTCTTTGAATATATTTTGCTCTCAATCTGAGGCATCCTTGATCCTGGCATGAGGGAGGCACCAACACATTCTGATGTCTTACTGTCAGCTGCAGAAACGGCAGTCTGTGCCCCTTGTGAGAGAGTACCCAATCACAATTGATTATCTGGATCCTGATATACCTCACATTAGAGTAGAGCCAGTCTCAGCACCAGTAACTTGGCTGCTCGTGCTACTTTTCCCTGAACGTCTATTTACCACTAAATTTTCCAAACCAGAATACTTTTTTTGAGGTGGGGACAGGCACAGGAGACTTCTACATTACCTGCCTAACCCTTGTAACTTTCGTGGATGTAACCCATCTACCTGACCGTATCTGCAATATTCTACCATCCTGAGACGGCCACCTTTGACACCCCCTGGCTCTTGTCAATTCCTCACTGCTTGCAATCACTCCACAATCATCTGATGAAGGAACAGTGCAACGAAAGCTAGTGCTTCCAAATAAATCTGTTGAACTATATCCTGATGTTGTCTGATTTTTAACTCTATCTACCCCAGTCTAACACCGGCGTCTCCAAATCATTTAATCCCTCCCCAACCAATCCATGAAATCCGATAGGACTTGCAATCACACCTCCTTCAGATATAATCATCAGGATCATTGAAACTCTCCTTAATCTCACACATCCGACAGGAGCAGCATGTCCCTGGAAACAGGCCATCTCTCCACGTTAACAATCTACAAATCCAGAAAAAGGCACAGTCTTAATGATCTACAAAATACTGCCCGAGACTAACTTAATGCCTATGTCTTACATTTTAAAAATGTAATCAAGAAACCGTAAGACATATTAAAAAGAAACCATCACTTTACTCACAACTGGAGACGGATCAAACTAAAACAGAATAAGATTGTTGTTTTAAGAGATTGATACCCACTGAGATGATCCCTGACTGTTAGTAGTTCTGAGATTGAGGTCTTTCTGAGAGCAGTTGTGAAACGTCACTTTGTGTCTCTTTTCTCCCAGCTCCATTTCCAGGGAGGTTTCTAACTTCACAGCCAGTCAGCCGAGAGAGTTCACTGCTTTCGTTTTATTCGCTGAGGGTTGCCTTTGCTGCACAGACCAGTATTTATTGACTATTTTTATTTGACTTGGAGAAGGTGGTGGAAACTGCCTTCCTGAAATGCTGCAGTCCATGTACACCGGCGATGTTTGGACAATGGTCCCCTTTAGCCTCACAGCCCTCCCTGTCTCTGTAATGCCCCTCAAGTCTCACATCCCTCCCTAGCTCTGTAATCGCCCCTCCAGTTTCAGGGATTACATGTCTGTGATACAAGATTTTCATTTCGATTCATTTTTTGTTTCTTTTATCTCAAAAATATAAAATAAAAATCCAAAAGAGTGAAATATTTTCTCCCCCCATGCAGACTTCTGTGAGATGACCTCTTGGAGAGGCCGATACATGGACGTTTCAGTGCGTAATCTCAAATTGTACACGTAGATTGACTGACCTTTTTGTTTTGAACCTGAGTAAAAAGGGAGGCAATGGCCGAATGGTATTCTTGACAGACGAGTAGTATGTGCAATGTTCCGAGGATTAGGGTTAGAATCCCAAAATGGCTGATGGTGTCATCTGAATTCAATAAAATCTAGAATGAAAAGTCTAATGATGATCATGAAATGATTGTCGATTGTGAGAAGAAAAAAAAACATTTGATTCATTAATGTCCTTTAGGGAAGGAAACTATCAACCTCACCTGGTCTAGCCAACATATCACTCCAGACCCATAGCAATGTGGCTGACTCTCAATTATCTTCTGGGAAAATACCTACATTCTCGGTGTGAATAAGCAAAACAAGATCTATTTTCAAATTGTGGATGAGAGCTTTATTTCAAAGGAAATTGTGTTTTCAAAGTAATAAAAAAAAAATCACCTTAGTTGAATGGCACTATAGACGCTTCAATATTTAGAGAGAACGCAAGGAACAAATAGACAGAGAGATCTCTGATATAAAGTCAGAATAATGTTGTAATAGTGGATGATTCATTTTTTTCAAACATTGACTTAGACTACCATAGTGTGAAAGGTTTGATTGGTTCAGAGTTTGTGAAATGAGTTCAAGACAATATTCTTTATCAATATGCAATATTTCTGTCAGAAATCGAACAACACCTGACATTTTCTTGGCATATAAGATAGGGAAATGAACTAAAGTGATTGTACGGGAACGGTTTGGGTGGGAGGAAATTGGGGGCACCACAGAGAAATATGTGTACAACTGACAACAGCAGGTGAACTGCCTGATGACTGAAGAGTGGCTAATATTGCACCTTTGTTAAAGAGAGGATATAAGGAAGGCCTGGGAAATGTAGACCTCTGAGCCTGACTTCAGAGATGTGGAAGCTGTTGGAGGTGATTCTGAAGATTAGGATTTGCATATTTTTGGAGAGCTAAGGAATGATTATGGATATTCAGTATGGTTATGTAAGAGGGTGTCTCACAAACTTGATTGAATTTTTAAGTTAGTCACCAAGAAAATCAATGACTGCAGGGCATTAGACATTGTTTATTTTGACTTTAGTAAAGCCTTTGAAAAGGTTCTGCATGGGAAACGAATTTGTAAAGTTCGATCACATGGGATTCAGGGACAGCTTGCCAACTGGATAGAAAATTAACTGAAAAGCAGGAGACAGAGCAATAGTGTAGGGTTGCTTTTCAGACTGGACGTCTGTGACCAGCAGTGCTCCACTGCAATCGGTGCTGTGTCCATTTTTATTTGCCATGTACATAGATGATTTGGGGATAAGAGTGCACAAAGTATGGTTCGTTTGCGTGACATTAAAATGTTAAAGTGCATCGTAACAAAGATTATCTATGATTGGAAAGGGATCTTGATCAATTGGGAGAATGGGCTGAAGAAAGGCAAATGGAGTTTAATTTGATTTACTGGGACGGTTCAAGGGATCACGTTTTTTGTTGCATGATTTTTTTTTCTACATTAGCTATTCCTGAGACCTAGGTGTAGCTAATACACATCAAGCATATCCATCTAATATCAAACGGAAAAATGGTGTAAAGCTTTTCGGCCCTGCAAATATTCAACATGTCGTGTGCAAAGGCAGGCTATGTGATATCAAGACCTGGTGTGTTTGGTAAGGGGCTGGGAGAAAGGCCTAATATTATTCAACATGATATTGGGTCTGTAAGGCTGCACAGTCCCCAAGCAGAATATTAGGTGCTGCGTTTCCAGCTTGTGCTGAGCTTCCCTGGAATGCTGCAGCAAGCCTGAAACAGATATATTTGCCAGGGAACAGAGTGGTGTGTTAAAAAAGACAGACAACTAGAAGGTGTGTTGTGGCTCTTGGATACTGAGGAAGAAGAAAGTCAATAGGCACGTGTTATACCCTGGGCGGTTATAGGGGAATGTGCTGGATTGGCGGTGGGTGCTGTTTGGAGTGAATGAGGAGTGGATCAGGGTGTCCGCGAGGGAACTGTCCCTGCAAAAGGTGGACAAGGGATGGGAGGGGAATGTTTGATAGCGGCATCTTGGAGTTGACAGAAATGACGTCAGATGATCTGTACTCTGTCTGCAAGTAACTCTGACCTTCTAGTTGCTGCCACTTTAACACCCTCCCCTGTTCTTTCGCTAACATCTGACTCAGGCGTACTGCAGTCTTCCAGCGGAGATCAGCATAAGCTGGAAGAATACTTCATTTTGCGCTTGGGAATGCTGCTGCACTCCGGACATAACACTGAGTTCACTAGTTATCTGGCCTGAATTCCCACATGTCTTATGCCCCTAACTCACACACCAGGTCTTGTCATTACATAACTCGCCATTCCACAATACCTATGGTTAGCCACTAACAGTCTCCATTAAGAGCTATTCACCCTCCCAGCCAGATCTTTAGCTACTCCTTGATCCAAATGTTCTCCACACTGTGTATAATATACCTTCCGCATAGAAACCGTCATACCATCAGTTCTGAGGAAGTTTCACTGGATCCGAAACGTTAACACTGAGTTCTCTTCACAGATGCTTCTGTATCTTCTGATTGTTGTTTCTGATTTACAGCATCCACAGTTCATTTGGTTCTAATTTACCTGTAGTTTATACACCCTCCCAGTTAACACTGACGCCATTTCTACACAGTGTCTGCTGTCTCTCCCATTCCCTTCACATTCACTGAGTTCCCCCTCACAGTGACATAGTGCCTGCACAGCTCATGGTCACGTGTTATCCACACAAACTCACGTCCTATTGGTCTGGCGCTGCCGTCAATCAACCGGGCCCCGTTGTGAGGTGAGTGGTGGGATCCTCCCTCTCTCTGCTCTGGGATGAGCTTCATCATTACAATGAATGGGGCAGTATCACAGATGACAGGACTGGCGGCTATTCAGCCCATTGGGGCTATACTCTCTCCCTCTGGAGATGCTGCAAATCTGTCCCAACTCCCCTTCCATTTGTTCATAGCTGTCCAAATCTGTCCTTCAAAAATTACATTCCAAATCTGTTTGAGAATGACTGCTGAATCATTCAGCAGTGGATGAACTGTGGATGCAATAAATCAGAAACAACAATCAGAAGATGCAGAACCGTTCCCGATGCTCATACTTTACTGAGCAAAATAATCTTCACCTTTCAACCTTGCATGATTTGCCAAGTTTAATAGTTACTAAAAATTGTGACAACGTTATGATTTCTCTCTCTGACTTTGTAAATTAAGTAGCCTGGAAACAAATCTGTTCCTGGTTGAAATCACTGCTTAAACGTTTCAGCTCCCTGGAAATTATCTCATCTTCTGCTACCTCTCAATAAAAGAGATTCATATTTTAATTTATTAGTATAATAGAGATGTACAGCACAGAAACAGACCCTTTTGTCCAAACGCCCCTGCCAACTGGGGATACTAAATCAATGGAGCCCCATTTGCCAGCTGTTCGGCCATAACCCTCTAAACCTTTCCCATTCATATACCCAATCATAGTGAATGGGGCATTATCACAGAGCACAGGGGCTGGGGGCTATTGAACCAATTGTGGCTGTCCCTCTGGAGATGCTGCCATTCTATCCCGAACCCCCCTCCTATTTGTCCATAGCTATCTACATGTTTCCTTAAAAAGTAAAATTCTAAATCTGTTTGAGAATAACTGCTGAATCTGTTTCCAGCTGCCATTCAGACTGTTCCAGATGCTCAGAACTTACTGAGTAAAATAATATTCACATTTGCAACCTGCATTATTTGCCAATTACCTGAAAGTAGTTACTGAAAATTGTGACAACGTTAATAATTTGTCTCTGCTTCTCTGTCAATTAAATCTCTCTGAAGAAAAAGCTGTTCCTTGTCAAAATCATTGCTTAATCTTCTCAGCTCCAAGGAGAATTATCTAAAGTTGTACTACTTGTCCAAAAAAGAGAAACCTATCTTAAATATAATTTCTTAATGTCATAGATATGTCCAACACTGAAACAGACCCTCGAGTCCAACTCATGCACGCCAACTAGAAATCCTAAACTAATGGAGTGCCATTTACCATGGGCTGGCTCATGTCCCTCTAAATGTTCCTCTTCATGTACATAATCAGATGCTTTTAAATGTTACAATTGTACTAGCCTCCACCCCTTCCTCAAGCAGTTCATTCCAAGCACACACCACACTCGACGTGAAAATGTTACCCCTTAGATCCCTTTTTATCTTTTCCCTCTCGCCTTAAGCATGTGCCCTCTAGTTTGGACCACCTAACATGGGAAAAAGATGCAGACTGTTCACCTGACCCATGCCCCTCATGATTATAAACCTTAACAAGGTCACCTCTCAGGCTCTAAATCTCCAGCGAAAATAGAGCAAGACTATTCAGGTTTTCCCAATAGTTCAAACCGTCCAACTTTAGCAAAGTCCTTGATAATATTTTCTGACCCCTTTCAAGTTTCACAACCTCATTGCTCGAACAGGGATTTTGAAACTGAAAACAGAATTCCAGATGAGCTTTAATCAATGTCCTATAGAGCCGTAATATGACGTCACAACCTCTGAATTCAATGCATTGACCAATAACAGTAAGTGTACCAAACGCTGCCTTCGCTACTCTGCCGACCTGCGACTCCTCGCATTCCAGTATACCTCCAACTTGGGTCAATTTTGTAAACCTACTGACCATACCTCATATATGCACATCCAAAACCCACCTGCCATCAGATGATTATCCTATCTCGACCCCTCTGCTTTCATTCTGCTCCGTAATTTTACTTCATTTATTTTATTTGCCTTTGACATATGTCTTTCACTGTTCTGTACCTCTTATTTTTTGGTTGTCTCTCTTTCCCTCATTCCCCACTTTCTCATCACCCTTTTCCTCTCCTCTTCCCCCTTTGCTACCCTTCTCCCTTGTTTTCCATTTTGCCTCCGCTTCACCCATTCCCCCATCACCCACATATTTTGTCACATAACACTGGCTTCAGCCTTGGTCATTCACAGCTCCTAATCTCCCTATAATCTCTCTTTGCACACGCATTATCACTTCTTTATTGCTACCTTTACTTCTAGAGCCATGACTCCCCTTATCTCAGCCTATTCACATTAAAGTCATTTACATAAAAAGACCTAGTATCTGTCGCTGCAGCACACTGCTGCTCACAGGTCTCCAGTCCATAAAACAACCCTCCATCACCACTCTCAGTCTCCTATATTCAAGACAATTTTCTTTCCGAATGGCTAGTTCTCAATGCATTACATGTTATCTAACCTTGCTCACCAGTCTACTTTGTGGAACCTCGTTGAATATCTTTCCGAAGTACATATTGACAACGTCCACAGTCTGCCTTCAATCTTCTTGGTAATTTCTTCAAAAGACACAACCAAGTTAGTGAGACAATCTCCCATGCACAAAGCCATGTTGACTATCTCTAATCATTTCATGCCTTCGCAAGCACTTGTTAATTCTATTCCTCAGAGTCCCTTCCAACAACTTGCCTGTGCTGGCTTCAAGCTCATAGTTCCATTGTTCCGCGGCCTTTCCTAACCACCTTTCTTAAAATCATTGCACCTCCCGTCTTCCATAACTTCACCTGTGACTATCGATGATATAAATATCTCATTGAGGGGCCCAACAATCACCTCACTAGCTTTCCACACAATTCTGAGATACACCTGATTAGGTCCCATTGATTTATCCACTTTGATGTGATTTAAGACAACTAGTACTAACTCCTCTGCAATATGAACATTTATCAAGTTATCACTATTTAGTTCTCCAAACTCTTTAGCTGCCATGTCACTCTCCAGTAATAAAAATGATATGTGAAATACTCGCATAATATCTCTACCACCTTCTGTGGTTCCATAGATGGCCTTGTTAATCTTTAAGGGGTCCTATTCTCTACCTGGTTATTCTTTTATCTGCGATGCATTTGCATCATCTCTTTGGATTCTGTTTCAACCATTTCATGTCCCATTTTTTGCTCTCCTGATCCACACTCGAGTATACTCCCGTAAGAACGTGACCCAGTACACATAATCCCTCCGACTTTGCCATATTTTCACCCAGGAGGAGCCATTCCCCTTCAGAACATCTCAGAAAGTTTTCCGATTTCAAGGATCGCAAATTTCCTCTAACGTGATCAACAATGTTCTCCAACGCATATCCCCCAATTCCCACATGGCCGCCTTTACCCCACCACTTCAACCACAATAGGAATTTTATCCCAGGCCTCACCTTCCACCTCACTAATCGCCAAATACAGCGCCTTAACCTCTGCCAATTCTACTAACTGCTGCCAGACCACACTACCAGCGATATATTTCCTTTCCCACCCGTATCTGCATTCTGCAGGGACCATTCCCACTGCAACTCCCTTGTAGTCACGAAGGGAACGCTCTTTGAGGAAAGCGGAAATATGTTCGGAGGGAAATAAATTCCCTGGTGGTGGGGTCCGTTTGGAGGTGGCGGAAATGTTGTCATATGATGTGATTTGTGCGAAGCTTGGGACGGTGGAAGGTGAGCACCGGGGGTCGGGGGGGGGGGGGTGTTCTGTCCTTGTTACGGTTGTGGGGTGTGATTTGAGTGTAGAGAGGCCGAATATGCACGAGATGCGTCGGAGGGCAACTTTAACCAAGTGAGAAGGGAAATTGCGGTCTCTAAGGAATGAGGCCATGATGTGTTCTGTGGTGGAACTGGTCTTCCTGGGAGCAGATACGGCAAAGGCGGAGAAAATGGGAATATGCAATGGGATTTTTGTAGGTGGTAGGGTGGGCAGAGTTGAAATCCAGGTAGCTGTGGGAGTTGGTAGGTTTGTAAAAAATGTCAGTGTCAAGTCGGTCATTCTTTCATGAAGATGGAGAGGTCCAGGAAATGGAGAGAGAGGGAGGTGTCATAAATGGTCCAGGTGAACCAAGAAGGGGAGAGAGTTGGCACAGATGGTCCAAACGGACCCCACCACCAATGTCTGTCCTCTCAAATTAAAAATGTAGCCCCTACTCTTGAAGCTGCCATGTCCACAGGAAAGGATAACGAATATTAACTCTATCTATACCTTCATTATTTTATTCACTTCTATCAGATCGCCTCTCAGCATTCAGCTTTCAATGAAAATTTACAATAACTCCCACATTTCTTCATAACTGAGACATTCCGTACCTAGCAACTTCCTGGTAAATCTCATCTGAAATCTATCCAGCTTAATAATATTCTTCCTATAACTGGGCGAACAGACGTGGATGCTGTATTGCAAAAGAACCTTCACCAATGGCCTGTATTATCTCAACGTGACTTCCAACTCCTATATCCAAAGGACTGAGCAATGAAAGCAAGTGTGACACGCACATTTCAAACCATTTCATCTATCCACGTTGCAAACTTCAAAGATTAATGTACCTGAACCCCGAGGTCTCTCTGTTCTACAGCACTGTAGAAGGTCCTACCATTTATTGTGTAAGGTCCTACCTTCTTTGTTGACACAAATGCATTTCGTCGCATTTATTCAGATTGAATTCCATCTCCGGTTTTTCAGCCATTCAGCCATATCACCGAGATTCCTTTGTAATCTTAGATAACCTCCTTCACTGCCCACGATGCCATCCTTCAGTCTTCCATCCCATCACAGATGGCTCTCTGTGGTGCAAATATCTCTGATTGGGGCCGCAAAATTTCTTCCCTAGCTTCCCGCTATGCCCTGAAATACATTTGATTAGGTACTGGGGATTTATCTAACTTTGCGGTTTATAACCTCCACCACCTCCTCTTCTATAGCGGGGTCCTTTTATGATATAGAATAATAGATATGCACAGCATGGAAATAGATCCTTCGCTTCAACTCTTGCATGATGTTTCTAGTCTCATTTGCTGGAACTTTGTCAATATTCTTCTCAACCCTTCCTATTTATATACCCATCCAGATGTCTGTTAAATGTATTTCTGTGAGCCTCTGCTCAGATCCCTTCGGTTCACTCAATGTTGGAAGGCTTCCAATCACAAAAAGAACCCTTCAACAATTGTGGATCCAACTTTCCAACTTGGCATGAATCCCATTGGCACTTCCGTTTTGGAACTGCCTTCCATGTGGGATCTTATCAAAGGCGTTAATATACTCCATGTAAACCACGTCATCTGCACTGACCTCATCAGTACTTTCAGACACCATTTCAAAACTCTCAGTTGGATTAATCAGACAAGATCTTCCTGTACAAAATATGTGCTGACTATACTTAATCGATTTCTGTCTTTCCAAAATGTTGATTCATCTTTTTTATCAGAATTATTTCAAACAATTTCCTTCCCGCTAATGTCAGACTATCTGCTCTGTAATTACTTGACCGATCCCTGCTGCCATTCTTGAACAAAGGAACCACATTGACTATCCTACAGTAATGTGGCACTTCACCTGTGTACACAAAAGCATTACGTATATCTCCAGCAATCTCCTGCCTTACCTCTCATAGCAGCCTGGGATGCATTTCTTTGGGCGCTAGGGGGTTTTCCACCTTTATGCATGTGAAAGCATTTATTACTTCCTCCTTATTGATCTTAACATGTTCTCGAACCTTACCATCACAACTGAAGTCCCCGGCGACAATGTCTTTCTCATGTGTGAATATAGATGGGAAGTATTCATTCAAGACCTCACCTATTTCTCCTGGATCCATGCACAGATTGTCCTTTTGGTTTCTAAAGCCCCACTGTTTTGCTGGGATTCCTCTTACTCGAATTGTAGTGATAAAATACCCCATGGCTTTGCTTGAATATTATTTTCCAAATATATATCATGATCATTGTTTTCCCCTCATGTTTTCACAATCCCATTGTCCTCTCCGTGTTTCGCCTGTTTTATTGCACTGCATTTGTTTTGTCAAACTCATGATATTGCTTGCTCAATATTCGCTGGAAGTGTTGCATTTGCCTTTCACTCCTATGGGAACATGCTGGCCCTGAATTCTCACTGCATCACTTTAAAATACTCCTACTTTCTGAATATAGACTCAGGTGCAAGCAGCGTCTCCCAGTTTGTGCGAGTCAGATCCTGTTTAACGGTAGTGATAATATCCAGTGATAATGATAATCTAATGGTAAGTGTACTTCCTCAAATTTGGACACTTCAGTTTTGCACTATCCTTATCTCTTGGAGATGGCACGGTGGCTCAGTGGCTAGCACTGTTGCTTCACAGCACCAGGGACCTGTTTCGATTCCAGTCTCATGCAGCTGTCAGTGTGGAGTTTGCACATTCTCCCCGAATCTGCGTGGGTTTCCTTTGGGTGCTACTGCTTTCACCCACAATCCAAAGATGTGCTAATTAGGTAGTGTTTTGAAGCTGCTTGAACCCTGCCTATGTCTGTAACCTGACCCCCTTCCTATCTCCGTGACTTTCTCCCGTCACTAAAACGTCTTAACTCCTCTATCTTCCATTACACTCTTCATAACAATATCTGTATCAGTGTAACCTTCTCCAGGAAATACAACTTTCCCGATCTCATTAAACCCTACTGCAATCCTTATCCCTCAAGTTCAATTTATCAATACCGCCCTCTACGCCTGCGTTTTCATTCTCAATGCCCATGTCCCTCACAATGTGTGTTATCCTTTCCATGAAAAAGTGCTTCATGTCTTCAATTGGCCATATCAACGTAATCTCTTCCAGACGCGAGAACTCTCAATTACCTTTAATTTTCTCAAGCCAAAGCGTCATCACTATCTGTAACCTACTCCTGTCAAGAAACCTCCCGCTGTCAGTAAACTACTGCATCCCCTCAACACTCTATTAGCTTCGGCAGCACCTACAACCCTCCCTTTCGACATAACCTCTTCCAGTCTCTAAAGCACTATCAGTCTGTGAAGACCCTACAATTGTCCCTATCTGTGTAATCCTCTAAGGCCCCTGCAGCACTGTCGATCCGTCAAACCCAATCAAATGCCTTTAACTCTCTTGATCCAGTTCTTACAAGACTCACTATCGAAGTAACATCCTCCTGTTGCTATCACTAACACAGTAAATGTAATATCCTCCAGTCTCTCCATCCATCTCCTCATCTCCATAATCTTCTCCAGGTCTTATAGCCCTATCTGTGTAAACATCACCCCTTCTCTCAAAACCCTCCCTTCTGCAGGAACCTCCTCCAGTTTGTAAAATGTTTCCTTATCTGTAAAACAGTCTCAACCAAAGCTGCTGTTCCTATCTCTGGCAAAATGTTCCATTCCACATCCTACATATTTAAAAAACCTGCAGAACCTAAATACCTTGCAAGAACCGCAGTTGATGATTTGACAAACATCAACTAACCACAGAAATGCATGACCCAATCTCATGATTGTCCTCACTACGGATGCAGAAGTACACCACTTTAACCGGGAGAACACATCCATTCAACGACAAGCCAAACAGAGACACACACAATAATTCCGAGAAGCATGGTATTCCAACCGAAGGTCTATCAATACACACATTGACTTGAACCCAAATTACCACCCTCAGAGAAAAAAATAACAGGAAATGACTCTCCATGGGGAATAACGTCATCAACCCAAGGAAACTTAAACACAGAAAATGAAAGCAGATCAATAAAACCAGTGCTTCACTGGAGTCTCATTGATGTTACCTAGTATGACGACGAAACGTCTGAAAATGAAACTTCCAGCTCATCGAGTAAACCTACATCTTTTGATTATAAGAGTTGGGAGGTCACGCTGGAGCTGTACAGGACATTGGCTAGGCCACTTTGGAATATGAAATTCTGATCTCCTTCCTTTTGGAAGTATGTTGTGAAGCTTGGCAAGGTTCAGAAAAGATGAATAAAGATGTTGCCAGGATTGGAGGATTTGAGGTTTAGGGAGAGGTTGAATAGGCTGGAGGTGTGTCCCCTGGAGCGTCGGAGGTTGAGGGTGACCTTATAGAGGATTATAATTTCATCATACGCATGGATAGGATGAACAGACAACGTGTTTCCCTTAGGTTTGGGTGAGTCCAGAACTAGAGGGCATAGGTTCAGGGTGAGAGGGCAAAGATATTATATGGACCTGAGGCGCAATGTATTCACACAGAGGCTGGTGAGAACAAAGAACAAAGAATATTCCAGCACAGGAATACGCCCTTTATTCCACCAAGCCTGCGCCAATCAAGATCCTCTGTCTAAACCTGACGCCTATTTTCTAAGGCTCTGTATCCCTCTGCTGCATGCCCATTCACGTATCTGTCTTCACACATCTTAAACAACGTTGCGGGACAGGCACCCACCATCCTCTATGTAATGAACTTCCCAAGTATAACTCCACGAACCATTTCTTCTCTCACTTTGAAATCATGACCACGAGTAATTGAGTCTTCCACCCTGTCTCCAGCTCTCATGATTTTGTGGGCCTCAATCAGGTCCCCCTCAATTGCCTTCTTTCCAATGAAAATAATCCTAATTTACCGAACTTCTCCTCGTAGCTAGCGCACCGTCCATACCAGACAATATTATCCGAGTGAACCTTCTGTCTACAAAGTATCCATATTGTCACAAAGATCATCCTTTTTTACCTAAAAGCTGTTCCTTTTCTCAAGGAGACCATGTCCTTGTTTTCTTTCCCAGTGGGTTCATGAACAGGCCGGGCTCCAAGACAGCTGAGTATGGGACAGAGATGAAAGGCCTTTTTGTTTGTACATAAACAGAGGAGACTTTAGGCCAAAGCATTTATGTTTTTCGAAGTTACCTGTATAAGTCAAGAGTGTGTGGCCAGCTCTCTAGCGGAACAGAGCGAACAGAATAGAACGCATTTAAAGGGCTTGAAATATCGGCCCACAAGACATGACACAGAAACAGTGCTGAAGGGGAAACAAAGAGCATGAAGTTCACGGGCTCAATCCCCACCCTCTTGTGGGAGGATTATTTTCAACTCTGCTGTACTGAGCCAGCATGAAACATCAAAGGGAGTGTCACAGTTATCAGTCCAGTCCTGTGCTCATCTGCGCCAGTGCCATGAATTCTTATAACTCTGAGAACAGTTCCTATCTCTGTAAACTCCTCCAATGCCTACAATCCCCCTATATATTTGAAAACTAGTCCAATTCTGACGACAATCCCAACCTCTGTATATTGCTCTAATGTGGATGACATGGCCAATCTCAACCATCTCCACCTTCAGTCAATGTCATGATGCTCATTTCTGCCATCTTGCACAATACTGAGAGTCCACCTTGTTTCTGTAACATCTTCCAGCCCTTCTCAAACTCCCTATCTGCGTACCTTCTTCCACCCCTATCGCACATGATACCACTGTAACCTTCTCCTGACCCAAAACATTCCTGCCTTACGTCCTATAGCGCCAGACCACCTTTGTAACCATCTAATATCCCTACAGACGTCCTTATCTGGATGAACTCCTGCAGTCACTGTAGCCATTCCTGCCTTTGTAATCTGCTCCAATCCTTACAGGCCTTCCTGTGTAGAGCGCTCAGAAGCCACTTTAACCCTCCGCATGCCTGCAACCACTTCCAATCTCTGCTATCTCGTCTATCGCTGTGACCTTCTCCAATCACCACAATGATCCTTAACTCTACCTACTCACATCACGACTAGCCTTACTATGTTTGTAACCTCCTGAAGCCAATAAAACCATCCAAGTATTTAAAACGTCCTCTTTATTGCTGTATCCAACCCCAGTCCCTGCATCTGTCACTTTATGAAATATCCTTCAGTCTGAAGAACCATCCAGAGTCTACATCCCTCTGTATTACAACCTTCATCTATTCGCTACAATCATCACCACAAACCTCACTATCACAGTAACATCTTCCAGCTCCTCCCTAACCCTGTATACCATTCTGTCCCTACTACACTCGCATTGCATCATTTTCTCTCGACAACCCTCACGACTAAAATGAACTTTTTTCTATCTCTACAACCCAGTCGATCCCTCAGTGAACTCTTCCTCTTTCTATTTCCCTCCCTGTGCATGCAAACCCAAAGAGTCATTAGAAACGTTTGTGTATTACCTCCTCCAGAAACAAATACGATTTTATTTCGATAACCAACAGCACCTCCTATAATTCTCCCTGTCACAATAACCGTCTCCAATCCATGTATATCTGTTCCACCCTTTTAAGTCATTGATTTCAACGTCCAAATCTCTGCCTATTTGCATCATCTTCTCCAGACTGAATGATCTTCCCCAGGCCATTAATCTCGATCAGAATCCACGGGCTTCCTCCAATCAATCCCATCCTCCCTAACAATGTAATCAGCTCCACTCAATCCAACCCTCCCTAACTAGGTTATCTGCCCCAGTTCTGACAGTTAGATGGTCAGCCGTGATCATATTGAATCGTGAGGCAAGCTGGTAGGGCTGAATGACTTACACTTGCCCTTGTTTCTATGTTACTATGTAACAATTCCTGTCTCAGTACCTTCTTCAGTCACGACTACTCTCAATTCCTGTGTCACACTCCCTGTCTCTCTACTTCCTTCAGGCCCTACTAGCCTCGCTATCTGTGTAAAACGTCCTGTCTCCGCATTTCCTTCATTCTCTACTACCCTCACTACCTGTGTAACACTCCCTGTCTCTCTACCTCCTTCAGGCCGTACTACCCTCCTTATCTGTGCAAAAATCCCTGTCTCTGTATTTCCTTCAGTCCCGACCTTCCCAATCTATGTTAAACTGCCTGTCTCCGTATCTCTTTCAGTCCCTAACAGCCTCCCTATCTGGGTAACAATCCCTGTCTCCGTATCTCCTTCAGTCCCCTACTACCCCCCATCTGTGTTAACCTTTCTGTCTGAATATCTCCTCCAGTCGCCAATACTCTCACTATCTGTGTAACACTCCCTGTCTCCGATCTCCATCATTCTCTCCAAGCCTCCCTATCTGTGTAACACTCATGTTCCCGTATCTCCTCCAGTCCCTGCTACCCCATCTGTGTAAAACTTCCTGTCTCCCTATCTCTCTCTCCCTATCTCCCTCTGTCCCTACTACCCTCACTTTCTGTGTTACACTCCCTGTCTCCATATCTCCTTCAGCCTGCAATAGCCTCCCTATCTGAGTAACACTCAATGTCTCCGTATCTCCTTCATTCCCTACTGCCCTCCCTATCTATGTAATACTCCCTGTCTCGGAATCTCCTTCAGTCTTGACCTTCCTAATCTATGTAACACTCCCTGTCTCCGTATCTTCTTCGGTCCCTGCTACCCTCCCTATGTTTGTAACACTCCCTATCTCGGTATGTCCTTCAGTATCGACCTTCCCTCTCTGTGTTACACTCCCTGTCTCCGTATCTCCTTCAGTCTCTACTAGCGTCCCTACCTGGGTAACACTCCCTGTCTCCTTAGTTCCTTCAGTCCCTACAACCCTCCCCATCTGTGTACACTCACTGTCTCCGTATCTCTTGAATGTCCCTGCTACCCTCCCTATCTGTTTAACACTCCCTGTCTCCGTATAGCCTCAGTCCCGACTACCCTCCCTATCTGTGTCACACTCCCTGTCTCCATATCTCCTTCAGTCCCGACCTTCCCTATCTGTGTAACACTCGCTGTGTCCGTATCTCATTCAGTCTCTTCGCGCTTCCCTAACTGTGTAACACTCCCTGTCTCTGTATCTCCTTCAGTACCTACTGCCCTCACTATCTGTGAAACACACCCTGTATCCGTATCTCCTTAAATCCCTACTACTCTTACTGTCTTTGCAACACTCAATGTCTCCGTATCGCCTTCAATCCCGACCTTCCCTACCCACCTAACACTCCCTGTCTTTGTATCTCTTTCAGTCCCTGCTACCCTAGCTATCTGCTCCATCAGCTGCAACGCTCCCCTTTTGTCAGGCCTACTCTGTTATTGCTCCAGCCGCTTTATCACTCCCCATCTCTCAGGCCTACTCTTTAACTGCTCCAGCATCTGTATTACTCCCCATCTCTCAGCCCGAATCTGTAACTGTTCCGGCAACTATGTCACTCCCCTTCTAGCAGGCCTACTCTGTAACTGATGCAATAACTATTCACACCCCATCTTTCCGGCCTTTTTTCTAACTGCTCCAGGAGCTATATCACTCTCCATCTGCCAGGCCTACTCTGTAACTGCTCCAGCATGTGTAACACTGCCCATTTTTCAGGCCGATTCAGTAACTATCCAGCCACTATATCACTCCCAATCTAGCAGACCGACTCTGTAACTGTTCCATTAACGATGCCATTCCCTGTCTTTCAGACTTCCTCTGAAACAGTTCCAGAAACTATATCAGTCCCCATCTGCCATGCCACCTCCGTAACTGTTCGAGCAGCTACATCACTCTCCATCTGTCAGGCCAACTCTGTATCTACTCCAGCAGCAATAACACTCACCACTTGTCAGGCCTACTCTGTAACTGCTCCATCAGTTGTATGACTTCCCATCTGTCAAGCTTACTCTGTAACTAATCCAGCAGCGATACAACTCTCCATCTGCCAGGCCTACTTGCAACTGCTCCAGGAGCTATATCACAACACATCTGTCAGGCTGACTCTGTAACTAACTCCAGCAGCTACATCACTCCACATCTGTCTGGCCTACTCTGTAACTGCTCCAGCAGCTATATCGCTCGCCATCTGTCAGACCTATTCCCCATCTTCTTATCATTCCTCATCTGTCAGGCCGACTCTGTAACTGTTCCAGCATCGCTTATTCTCCCCATCCTCCCGCCGACTTTGTAATTGCTCCAGCAGCTATATTCCTCCCAAACTGTCAGGCCTACTCTGTAATTGCTCTAGCATCTCGGTCAGTCTCCATCTGTCAGACCTATTCTGTAACTGTTCCAGTATCTACATCACTCCCCTTCTGTCAGGCCTATGCTGTAACTGCTCCAGCATGTGTAACACTCTCCATCTGTCAGGCCAAATCATTAACTAGTCCAAACACTATATCACTCCCAACAAAAAAATGTGTTGTGGGAAAAGCGTAGCAGGTGAGGCAGCATCCAAGGAGCAGGAGAATCGACGTTTCGGGCATAAATCCTTCTTCAGGAATGAGGAAGGTATGCCAAGCAGGCTACGATAAAAGGTATGGAGGAGGGACTTGGGGGAAGGGAAAGCGATAGGAGGTTAAGGTGAGGGTGATAGGCCGGAGAGCGGGTGGGGTGGAGAGGTCGGAGAGAAGAGTGCAGGTCAAGAAGGCGGTGTTGAGTCCGAGGGTTGGGACTGAGATAAGGTGGGGGGAGGTGAAATGAGAAAGCTAGTGAAATCTGATTCATCCCTTGTGGTTGCAGGGTTCCTAGGTGGAAGATGAGGTGCGCATCCTCCAGGCGTCATGTTGCCATGGTCTGGCGAAGGAGGAGGTCAAGGACCTGCATGTTCTTGGCGGAATGGGAAGAGGAGTTAAAGTGTTCAGCCACGGGGCGGTTAGGTTGGTTGGTGCGTGTGTCTCAGAGGTGTTCTCTGAAACGTTCCGCAAGTAGGTGGCCTGTCTCCCCAATGTAGAGGAGGCCACATCGTGTGCAGCAGATGCAGTAAATGATGTGTGTGGAGGTTCAGGTGAATTTGAGACGGATATGGATGGATCTCTTAGGGCCTTGAAGGGACGTGAGGGGGGAGGTGTGGGCGCAAATTTTGCATTTCTTGCAGTTGCAGGAGAAGGTGCTGGGAGTGGAGGTTGGGTGGGTGGGGGGTGTGGACCTGACGAGGGAGTCACGGAGGGAGTGGTCTTTCTGGAACGCTGATAGTGGAGGGGAGGGAAGGGAAATATATCATTGGTGGTGGGGTCTGTTTGGAGGTGGCGGAAATGACGAAGGATGATACGATGTATCTGGAGGTTGGTGGGGTGGTATGTGAGGACCAGTGGGATTCTGTCCTGGTGGCGATTGGAGGGTCGGGGTTCAAGGGTGGAAGAGCGGGAAGTGGAGGAGATGCGGTGGAGAGCATCGTCAACCACGTCTGAGGGGAAATTGCGGTCTTTGAAGAAGGAGGCCATCAGGGTTGTTCGCTATTGGAATTGGTCCTCCTGGGAGCAGATTCGGCACATCGGAGGTGAAGGAATTGGGAATATGGGATGGCGTTTTTGCCGGGGGTAGGGTGAGAGGAGATGTAATCTAGGTAGCTGTGGAAGTTAGTCGGTTTATAGTAAATGTCCTTGTTGAGTCGGTGGCCTTCCAACCACAAGGGATGAGTACAGATTTCTCCAGCTACCTCATTTCCCCTCCCCCCACCTTATCTCAGTCCCAACCCTCAGACTCAGCACAGCCTTCTTGACTTGACATCTTCTTCCCGATCTCTCCGCCCCACCGACTGTCCAGCCTATTACCCTCACCTTAACTTCCTTCCACCTATCGTCTTTCCAACGCCCCTCCCCCAAGTCTCTCCTCCCTTCCATTTATCTTAGCCTGCTTGGCACACCTTCCTCATTCCTGAAGAATGGCCTATGCCCGAAACGCCGATTCTCCTGCTCCTAGGATGCTGCCTGACCTGCTACGCTTTTCCAGCAACACGTTTTTCAGTTCTGATCTCCAGCATCTGCGGTCCTCACTTTCTCCTAGTTGACTATGTCACTCCCAATCTAGCAGACCGACTCTGTAACTGTTCCATCACCTATATCATTCCCCGTCTGTCAGGACTACACCTTAACTGCTCCAGCAGCTATATCACTCCCCAAATGTCAGGTCTACTCTGTAATACCACCAGCGGGTTTATCACTCCGCAAATGTCAGGCCTACTCTGTAACTCGTCCGGCGGATTTGTCACTCCCCATTTGTCAGGCCTACTCTGTATCTGCTCCAACAGCACTGTTACTCCCCATCTGTCAGGCCTTCTCGAAGCTACATTACTCCCCATCCAGTAGGCCAACTCTGCAACTGGTCCAGCAGCTGTATTTCTGTCCATCTCTTAGGGCCTACTATACAACTGCTCCACCAGCGATCTCACTCCACATTGGCACGCCTACTCTGTAACTGCTCTGGCAGCTATATCACTCCCCATCTCTGTGGCCTACTTTGTAACTGCTCCAGCAGCTGTATACTCTTCGGTGGATCGGCACACTGTGCAACTGCTCCTGCAGCTATATCACTCCCCATCATTCAGGACTACTATCTAACTGTTCCTGCATGAGTGTCACTCCCCATCTGTCAGGCCTAATCTGTAACTGCTTCAGCATATATCCCTCTCCCCATCTCTCAGGCCTGCTCTCTAACTGTTCCAACATGTCTATCCCCCCATCTGTCAGGCATACTCTGCAACTGCTTCAGCAGATAATCACTCCCCATCTCTTAATCCTACACTGAAACTGCTCCAGCTTTTACATCACACCCCATCTGTCAGGCCGAAATAGTAACTTGAACAGCAGTTTTATTTCTCCACATCCAACATGCCTGCTGTGTAACTGTTCCAACAGCTATATCACTTCCCGTCTGTGCGGCCTCCTCTGTAACTGCACCAGCAGCAAGACCATGCCCCAGCTGTCAGAACTACACTGTAATCTGTATAACAGATATATTACCACCATTTGTCATGTCTACTCCCTAATTTCTCAAGCAGCTATGTCATCCTACATCCAGCAGGCCAACCCTGTAACTGTTACAGCAGCTATATCACTCCACGTCTGTCCGCACTCCTGTGTAACTGTTTCAGCAGCTATACCCCGCCCGTCTGTATGACCTACGCTGTAATTGCTCCAGCAGTAACAACACTCCCCATCTGTCAGGCATACTCCGTAACTGCTTCAGCAGCTGTATCACTCCCCATCTGTCAGGCTTACACAGTGATTGCTCCAGCAGCGATAACACTCCCCATCTGTTTGGCCTTCTTTGTAATTGCTCCATCAGCTACATCACTCCCCATCTGTCAGGCCAACTCTATAACTGCGACAGCAGATATATCATTCCCCATTTCTCAATCCTGCATAGAACATAGAACATAGAAATATACCTCACAGAACAAGCCCTTAGGCCCATGATGTTGTGCCGAGACTTAATCCTAATGCAAAATAGAGTAACTTAACCTACGCACCCCTCAACTACACTGTAACTACTCCGGCAGCTACATCTCAGCCCATCTGTCAGGCCTATTCTTTAACTGCTCCAGCAGCTATATCACTCCACATCTATCAGGCCGAATCAGCAACTGGTCCAGCAGCTATATTTCTCCTTATCCAGCAGGCCTACTCTGTAACTCTTCCAGCAGCTATATCACGCCCCATCTGTCAGACCTACTCTGTATTTGCTGCAGCATCTATATCATTTCCATCTGCCAGGCCTAAGTTGTAATTGCTCAAGCAGTGATGTCAGTCAACATCTGTCAGGCCTACTCTGTAACTGCTCCAGCAGCTCTAGTACTCCCCATTTGTCATGCCTACTCACTAAATGCTCCAGCAGCTAGATCACTTCCAATCTGTCAGGCCTATTATTCAACTGCTACAGCAGCGATCTCACTCCCCACCCCGTCAGGCCTACTCTGTAACTTCTCACCATGTTAATCGCTCCTCATCTGTTAGGCCTATTCTGTAAATTCACTAGCAAATATATCACTCCCCATCTGTCAGGCCTAATCTGTAAATGCTTCAGCATACTAATCACTCCCTATCTGTCAGGCCTACTCTGTAAATGCACCAGCAATTATATCACTCCTCATCTGTCAGGCCTACTTTCTAACTGCTCCAGTAGCGACATCACTCCCAATCTATCAGGCCTACTCTTCAACTGTTCAAGCAGCTATGTCACCCCCCATGTGTGACGTCAACTCCATAATACTCTGGCAGCGACATCACTCCCTATCTGTCAGGCCGACCCTGTACCTGCTCCAGCAGCTATATCACTCCCCATCTATCAGGCCTACTCTGCAACTACACCAACAGCAATATCAGTCCTCATCTGTCAGGCCTACCGTGTAAGTGCTCCACTAGCTAGATCACTCTACATCAGTCATGCCTGCACTGTACCTGCTCCAGCACATGCATCACTCCCCATTTGTCTGGCCTCCTCTGTAACTGCTGTAGCAGCTATATCAATCCCCATCTGTAAGGCGTACTGTGGAACCACTCTATCAGGTACATGTCTCCCCATCTGTGGTGCCTACTCTGTGACTGCTCTACCAGATATTTCACTCCTCCTTTATATGTCCTATACTGTAACTGCTCCAGCAGTAATACCACCCTGCTTCACTTCGGCATAGTATGTAACCGCCCCTGCAGCGATATCACTCCCCATCAGTCAGGCCTACTCTGTAACCGGTCCAGCAGAAATATCACTCCCTTTCTCTTCGGCAAGTATGTAAATGCCCCCGCCGCGATGTATCTCCCCATCTGTCAGACCTTTTGTGTAACTGCTGTCGCACCTATACTGCCCATCTGTCAGGCATACTCTGTAACTGCTCCAGCAGCGATATTGCTCCCTATCTGGCAGGCCTACTCTGTAAATGCACCAGCAAATATATCACTCCCCAAATGTCAGGCCTACTCTGTAACTGCTCCAGCAGTGGTATCACTTCTCATCCGTCAGGCCTACTCTTGAACTGCTCCAGCAGCGATATCACTCCCAATCAATCAGGCCTACTCTACAACTGTACAAGCAGCTACGTCACACCCCATATGTGACGTCAACTCCATAACTACTCCAGCAGCGACATCACTCCCAATCTGTCAGGCCGACCCTGTACCTGCTCCAGCAGCTAGATCACGCTACATCAGTCAGGCCTACACTGTAACTGCTCTAGCACATGCATCACTCCCCATTTGTCTGGCCTCCTCTGTAACTGCTTCAGCAGATATATCAATCTCTGTCAGGCCTACTGTGGAACCGCTCGAACAGGTATATGACTCCCTATCTGTGGTGCCTACTCTGTGACTGCTCTACCAGATATTTCACTCCTCCTTTATATGTCCTATACTGCTACTGCTCCAGCAGTAATATCACTCCGCTTCTCTTCAGCATAGTATGTAAATGCCACTGCAGCGATAACACTCCCCATCAGTCAGGCCTACTCTGTAACTGCTCCAGCAGTAATATCACTCCTCATCTCTCAGGCCTACGTTGCAACAGGTCCAGAAGCTCGGTAACTCCCCATCACTCAGGCCTACTCTGTAAGTGCTTCAGCAGCTGTATCACACCCTATCTGTCAGGCCTACTCTGTGAATACTCTAACTGCTAGATCACTCCCCATCTGTCAGGCCTATCATCCTAACACCCACAAATGAAGCTGCATCAGAACATTGTCTCAACGAGCCAACATACACTGCAATGCATAGGAACTATGCAGAGCAGAGGAAAATCACCTGTACCGTGGATTAAAAAAGAATGGGTACCCAATGAACACCGTCCCCCAATTGTTCAGCAACAAACCAAAACAAGCAGACAAATTACATAGAGAAACCCTAGCCACTTTCCTCGACATCAAAGACATCTCGGAAATGACTGCCAGACTACTCAGCTCCCTGGGCATCATGGTAGACCACAAACCCACTAATACACAAAAACACAACTAATGAACTTGTAGACCCTATACGGAAAATGAGCAAAATGAACAAAATACCGTTCAAGGACTGTAATAAACACTACATTGGACAAACAGGCAGAAAACTAGCCACTAGGATACATGAACACCAATTATCCACAAAAATACATGACACTCTCTCACTATTATCCTCACATACGGATGAAGAAGAACACCATTTCGACTGGGACAATGCATCCATCCGAGGACAGGCCAAACAAAGACATGCACGAGAATTCCGAAAAGCATGGCATTCCAACCAGTACTCTATCAACAAACACATCGAGTCAGACCCCATCTACCAGACCCTGAGAAAAGGAACAGGACGTGACTTCACCACAGGAAGTAACATCACCACCGGAAATGACATCACCAACATAAGGAAACACAAACATATAAATAGAAAGCAGGAATGTTCAGCATTGCTTCGCCTGAGGTCCACTGAAGATGTTACCTAGTAGGGTAACGAAGCGTCTGTAAATTAACCTTTCAGCTCAGCGAGCAAATCGAAAACAAAAACCTCAACCTGAGCTACAAATCTTCTCAAAACCCGCTATCTGTAAATGCATCAGCAGCTATATCACTCCACAAATGTCCAGCCTACTCTGTAACTATTCCAGCAGCTGTACCATTCCCCATCTATTAGGCATACTTTGCAACTGCTCAAGCAGCCACATCGCTCCCCATCTCTCGGCCTACTCTAACTGTTCCAGCAGACATATCAATGCACTTTGGCCAGGTCTACTCTGTAACTGCTTCAGCAGTTATATCACTCCCCATCCCGCAGGGCTACTCTGTGACTGCTCCAGCAGCGATATCACTCCCCACTTGTCAGGCCTGCTCTTTCACTACTGCAGCAGCTTTACCACTCACCATCTGTCAGGCCTCCACTGTAACTGCTCCTGCAGCTTCATTACTCCCCATTTCTCAGGCCGATTCTGTGACTGCTCCAGTAGCAATATCACACTCCGTCAATCAGGGGAACTCTGTTCCTCATCCAGCAGCGATATCACTCGCCATATGTCCGGCCTTTTCTATAACTGATCCAGCAGGTATATGACTCCCCATCTCTCATGCCTACTCTATTGACACTCCACCGTCCGCATCACTCCCCATCTTTCAGGCCTACTGCTCCAGCAGCTATATCAGTCACGGTCTGTCAGCCCATCTCTGCCACTGCTTCAGCAGCTATAACACTCTCCATCTGTCAGACCTACTGTGTAAGTGCTCCAGCAGCTCTATCGCTCCCCATCTGTATAGCCTACCCCTTAACTGCTCCTGTAGCGACATCACTTCCATCAGTGTGGCCTGCTCTGTAACTGGTTCAACAGCTATATCACTCCCCATCTGTAAGGCCTACTTTTTAACTGCTCCAGCAGCGATATCACGCTCCATCTGTGTGTCCTACCGTGTAACTGGTCCAGCAGGTGTATGATTCCACATTTGTTAGGCCTACTCTGTAACTCCTCCCGCTGCAATAACTCTGGCCATCTGTCACTCCTTCTCTGCATTTGCTCTAACAGCCATATCACTCAATTTCTGTCACGCCTGCTCTATAATTTCTCCAGCAGCTATATTGCTCCCCATTTGTCTCTCCGACTCTGTAGCTGCTATCGCAGCTAAATCACTGCCCATCAGTCCGGCCTATTCTGTAACAGCTTTAGCAAATATATCACGCCAAATCTGTCGCGCCTATTCTGTAACAGCTCAGCGGCTAGATCACTCCCCATCTATCAGGCCTACTCTGTAACTGCTCCAACAACTATATCAGTACACATCTGTCAGGCCTACTCTCTAACTGCTCCAGCAGCGACATCACTCCTAATCTGTCAGGCTTACTCGAGAAATGCTCCAGCAGCTATATCACTTCCCATTTGTCAGACCTATTAACTTGCTCCAGCAGCTATGTCGCACCCCATACGTGACGTCTTCTCGATAACTGCTCCCACAACTATATCACTCCCCATTTGTCAGGCTTACTGTTTAACTGCTCCAGCAGCGACATCACTCCCGAGCTGTCAGGACTCCTCTGCACCTGCTCCAGCAACAACATCGCTCCTCATCTGTCATGCCTACTCCGTACCTGCTCCACCAGCTAGATCATTGCACATCAGTCAGGCCTACATTGTAACTGCTCCGGCACATACATCACCCCACATTTGTCTGGCCGACTCTGTAACTGATCCAGTAGCTACATTAGTCCCCAGCTGTTAGGCCTACTCTGCAACTGCTCCAGCAGGTATATGACTCCCCATCTGTGAGGTATCCACTGTAGCTGCTCCACCCGATATGCCACTCCCCTGCTGTCAGGCCTCCTCTGTAACTGCTCCAGCAGCAATATCACTCCCCTACTCTTTGGCATAGTGTATCAATGCAACTGCAGCGATCTCACTCTCTATATCTGTCAGTCCTACAATGTAACTTCTCCTGCAGCTATGTCACTTCCCATCTGTCAGACTTTTTATGCAATTGCTTCTGCACCTATCTCACTCCACATCTGTCAGTCCTAATATGTAACTGCTCCAGCAGCGATATTACTCCCCATCTGTCAGGCCTGCTCGGTTACTCTTCCTGCAGCGATATTGCTCCCTATCTCGCAGGCCTACTCTCTAACTGCTTCCACAGCTGTATCACTCCCTATCTATCAGGCCTACTCTTTAACTGCTCCAGCAGCTAAATCACTCCCCATCTGCCAGGCCTATTCTTCAACTGCTCCAGCAAAGACATCACTTTCAATCGGTCTAACCTACTTTGCAACTGTTCCAGCAACTATTACACTCCACATCTGTCGGGCCTACTGTGTAACTGATCCAGCATCGACATCACTCCCAATCTGTCAGACAGACTCTCTATCTGTTCCAGCAGCAAGACCACTCCCCATCTGTCCAACATAGTATGGGAATGCCCCTGCAGCGATACCACTCCTCATCAGTCAGGCCGACTCGGTAACTCCTCCAGAAGCTATATCAATCCCCGTCTGTAAAGCCTACTCTGTAACTGATCCAGCAACGATATCACTCCCAATCTGTCAGGTCGACTCAGTAACTGCTCCAGGAGCGATATCACTCTCCATATGAGACGCTTACTCTGTAACTGTTCCAGCAGCTATATCAATCCTCGTCTGTCACGCCTACGCTGTAACTGCTCCAAAAATACATCATTCCCATTTGTCATGCTGATTCTGTAACTACTCCAGCAGGTGTATTACTCCCGTCTGTCACGGCTACACCGTAACAGGTCAGCAGGTTTATCACTCCCCTTCTGGCAGGCCGACTGTGTAACTGCTCCAGCATCGACATCACTCCCAATCTGTCAGACCGACTCTGTAACTGTTCCAATAGTAATACCACTCCTCATCTGTCCAGCATATTTTGTGAATTTCACTGCAGCGAAATCACTCCCCATCCGTCAGGCCTACTCGGTTACTCCTCCAGCAGCTGGATCAGTTCCCATCTGTCAGGCGTATTCAGTAACTGCTCCAGCAGCTGTATCACTCCCCATCTGTCACGCCTACTCTGTAACCGCTCCAGCAAATACATCATTTCCCATTTGTCATGCTGACTCTTGTACCTACTACAGCAGGAGAAAGTGAGGTCTGCAGATGCTGGAGATCAGAGATGGAAATGTGTTGCTGGAAAAGCGCTGCAGGTCAGGCAGCATATAGGGAACAGGAGAATCGACGTTTCGGGCATTAGCCCTTCTTCAGGAATGAGGAAAGTTGGTCCAGCAGGCTAAGATAAAAGATAGGGAGGAGCGTCGGAAATGTGATAGGTGGAAAGAGGTCAAGGTGAGGGTGATAGGTCAGACTGGGGTGGGGGCGGAGCGGTCTGGAAGAAGATTGCAGGTTAGGAAGGCGGTGCTGAATTTGATGGATTTGACTGAGACAGGTTGGGGGGAGGGGAAATGAGGAAACTGGTGAAATCCGAGTTCATCCCTTGTGGTTGGAGGCTTCCTAGCCGGAAGATGAGGCGTTCTTCCTCCAACCGTCGTTTCGCTGTGGTCTGACGATGGAGGAGTCCAAAGACCTGCATATCCTTGGTGGAGTGGGAGGGGGAATTGAAATGTTGAGCAACAGGGTGGTTGGGTTGGTTGGTCCGGGTGTCCCAGAGGTGTTTCCTGAAACGCTCCGCAAGCAGGCGGCCCGTCTCCCCAATATAGAGGAGGCCACATCGGGTGCAAAGGATGCAATAGATGATATGTGTGGAGGTACAGGTGAATCTGTGGCGGATATGGAAGTTTCCTTTGGGGCCTTGGAGGGAGGTGAGGGGGGAGGTGTGGGCGCAAGTCTTGCACCTCCTCCGGTTGCAGGGGAAGGTGGCGGGAGTGGAGGTTGGGTTGGTGGGCGGTGTGGATCTGACGAGGGAGTCACGGAGGGAGTGGTCTTTACGGAATGCTGATAGGGGAGCGCCACAGATTCACCTGTACCTCCACAAGGGATGAACTCGGATTTCACCAGTTTCCTCATTTCCCCTCCCCCCAGCCTGTCTCAGTCAAATCCATCAAATTCAGCACCGCCTTCCCAACCTGCAATCTTCTTCCCGACCTCTCCGCCCCCACCCCAGTCTGACCTATCACCCTCACCTTGACCTCTTTCCACCTATCACATTTCCGACGCCCCCTCCCCCAAGTCCCTCCTCCCTATCTTTTATCTTAGCCTGCTGGACCAACTTTCCTCATTCCTGAAGAAGGGCTAATGCCCGCAACGTCGATTCTCCTGTTCCCTAGATGCTGCCTGACCTGCTGCGCTTTTCCAGCAACACATTTCCATCTCTACCTACTACAGCAGGTGTATCACTGTCCATCTGTCACGTTGACTCTGTAACAGCTCCAGCAGCGATATCACTGCACATTTGTCAGGCCTAATCTGCAATTGCTTCAGCAGCGATATCACTTCCCATCTGTAAGGCCTACTCCTTAACCGTTCCAACAGAGATATCATTCACCATCTGTCAGGCCAACCCTGTCACAGCTCCAGCAGCGATATCACTCCCCATCCGTCACAGTGATTCTGTAACAACGCCAGCAGCGGTAACAAACCTCATTTGCCAGGCCTACTCTGCAATTGCTCCAGCAGCAATATCACTCTACATCTGTCACGCCTATTCTGTAACTACTCCAGCAGCTATATCACTTCACATCTGTGAGGTATTCTCTCTAAATGCTCGAGCATGAATACCACTCCCCATCTCAGTTTATAAAGGTCCCTGCGGTTATATTACTCCCCATCTGTCAGGCCTCCTCTGAAACTGATTCAATAGCTTTACCACTCCTCATCTGTAAGACATACTCTGTAACTGACCAACAGCTATATCACTCTCCAAATATCTGTCAGGCCTACTCTCTAAATGCTCCAGCAAATATATCTCTCGCCACCTGTCAGGCCGATATCACTCCCCATTTGTCTGGCATACTATGTAACTGCTCCATCAGATATGTCACTCCCCATTTGTCAGACCTTTTGTGTAACTGCTCCCGCAGCTATCTCATTCCCCATCCTTTTGTGTAACTGCTCCCGCAGCTATCTCATTCCCCTATCTGTTGTACTGTAAAACTGCCCCTGCAGCTATATCACTCTGCGACATCTGGAAGGCACATTCTTTAACTGGTCCTCCAGCGATTAGATTACATTACAGCGTGGAAACAGGCCCTTCGTCCCAACAAGTCCACATCGACTCGCTGAAGCGCAACCTAACACTACGGGCAATTTAGCATGGCCAATTTACCTGACCTGCACATCTTTGGAGTGTGGGAGGAAACCGGAGCACGCCCACGCAGACACGGGGAGAATGTGCAAACTCCACACAGTCAGTCGCCTGAGGCTGGAATTGAACCCGGGTCTCTGGCGCTGTGAGGCTGTGCCACCGTGCCGCCCGATATCACACCCCTTCTGTCTGGAATAGTCATGTAAATGGCCTTGTAGTGATATCATTCCCCATCAGTCAGGCCTACTGTGTAACTGCCCCTGCAGTTATATCACTCCCCATCTGTCAGTCCTACTGTGCAACTGCCCCTGCAGCTATATCACGCCCAATCTGTCCAGAACCCGGTAACGGCTCCAGCAGCAATATGATTCCCCAACTGTAAGGCCTACTCTTCAATTGCTTCAGCGATGTTAGCATTCCCAATCTGCCAAGCCGGCTCAGTAACTGCTGCAGCAGCTATATCACTCCCCATCTGTCGATCCTGTTCTGTAACTGCTCTGGGAGATATAACACTTCTCATCTGTCATTCCTACACTAACTGTTCGAGCAGCGATATCACTCTCTATCAGTCAGGCCTACTACGTAACTGCTCCAGCAGCTATGTCATTCCCCATCTGTCAGACATTCTGTGTAACTGCTCCTGAACCTGTATTACTTCTTATCTGTCAGTCCTATTCTAACTGCACCAGCAGCGATATCGCTCTCCATTTGCCAGGTTACTCTGTAGGGTACGGTATAACTCCCCATCTGTCTGGCCTACTCTGAAACTTTTCCAGCAGCTACATCACTCCCCTGTGTCATTCCTGAAGAAGGGCCTGTGCCCGAAACGTCGAATCTCCTGTTTCCTGGATGCTGCCTGACCTGCTGTGCTGTTCCAGCAATAAAGTTTCAACCCCTGTGTCAGGCCCACTCTGTTACTGCTCCAGCAGAGAAATCACTCCCCGTCTATCAGGCCTACTCTCTACCTGGTCCGGCAGCTCTATCACTTTCCATCTGTCAGCCCTGCTCTGTAACTGCTCAACCAGCTATATCACTCCTCCTTTATCTCGCTAACTCTCTGACTGCTCCAGCAACTATATCACTCACCATCTGTTAGGCTCCCTCTGTAAATGCTCCAGCAGCAATATCAATCCCCACCTCTCCGGCATGGTAGTGACATCACTCTCCATCAGAGAGGCCTACTGTGTGACTGCTCCAGCAATAATATCACTCCCCATCTGTCAGGCCGACTATGTAACTACTTCAGGATCTATGCAGCTCACCATCTGTCAGCACTTATATGTATCTGCTGATGCGGAGCACTCCCCATCTGTCAGGCCTACTCCTTAAATGCTCCAGCAGCGATATCACTCCCCATCTGTCAGCCCGCCTGTATAACTGTTCCAATAGCTATATCTCTCCCCATCTGCCAGGCCAACTCAGTAACTGCTCCAGCAGCTATATCACTCCTCATTTGTCATTCCTACTTTGTAAATGCTCCAGCATTTGAAAGTGACCACTTTTAATTGGTCACGCCGACTGTGTACCTTCACCAGCAGCTATATCACTCCCGATCTGTAAGGCCAACTGTTCAACTGGTCCAGCAGCTATATCACTTCCCATCTGTCAGTCCTGCTCTGTAATGTTCCAGCAGCCACATCTCTCCCCATTTGTAACTTTTCCAGGAGCGATATCACTCTACCACTGTCAGGTCTACTCTGTAACCGCTCCAGCAGCGATATCACTTGCCATCGGTCGGGCTTACTCCAGTCCTGACAGACTCTGCGGGCTATTGTCACTGTCACAACATTCAGGCCCTCAAAGTCCCCCTATATTCAGAGTACTTTTCCAGGCACAACAACACTCCTCAGCTCTGCTTGTTCCTCCACTCCCTACAATACTCCCCGCATCTCAGACGCTCAACCTTTGTGTAACTCGTTATGGAATACATAAATAATTTCTACCGAGGTGTACTTTGCCTCATTAATATGTTTGAAATTGACACTAAGATTGGAGGATTAGCAGATTGTGAAGAGGACTGTCCGAGAATTCAGCCGAATAAAGATAAATTGGCGATTTGGGCAGAGAAGTTGCAGATGGAGTTCAATCTGGACAAATGCAAGTTGATGCATTCTGGAAGATGCAATCGGAAAATGAACTATACAGTAAATGGAAAAGTCCTGGGTAAAATGATGTGCAGAGAGATCTGGGTGTTCGGATCCATTGTTCCCTGAATGTGTCAATGCAGGTCGATAGAATGGTCAAGAAGTCATATGGCATGCTTTCCTTAATTAGATGGGGAAATTAGTACAAGACCTGTCAGGTCATGTTACAGTTGTGTATGACTTCGGTTCGGCCACATTTGGAATACTGCATACACTTCTGGTGGCCACATTACCAAAAAGATGTGGATGCTTTGATGAGGTTGCAGAGGAGGTTCACCAGGACGTTGCCTGGAATGGGGGGTGCTAACTATGAGCTGAGATTGAATTGATTAGGATTATTTTCATTAGAACCAAAGAGTTTGGCGGGGATCTGACAAATGCTGACAAAATCATGAAAAGTGTACACAGGGTGGATAACAAGACTTTTTTTTTCCCCCGAGTGGGGGACACAGTTACTAGGGTCACGAGTTCAAAAAGAGAGGGGAAACGTTTACAGCAGATATATGTGGCAAGTTCTTTATGCAGAAGGTGGTGATTACCTAGAACAGTTTGCCACCGGAGGTGGTAGTGGTGGGAACAATAGCGTCATTAAGGATGTATCTAGACAGATACATGTATGGGCAGAAAGCAAAGGGATGTCCATTCTTAGAAAATAGGCGGTAAGTTTAGATACAGAATCTTGATCAGCACAGGCTTGGAGGACTGAAGGGCCTGTTCCTGGGTGGTAATGTTCTTTGTTCTGCAACTGTCCACCTGTGTTCCATATTACTGTCTCTAAACATATCCCTCTGCATAAAAAAACCTCCAATATTCCCAATCTCTGCATGCTCCTGCAGCTCCAACACCACTTTTTATCTGTGCAACTAACTCCAGTCATTAAACTCTCTCAAAATGTTGAGTCCCTGTAATCCTCCCTATGTATGTTATCCTATGATGTCTCTGCAACACCCCGATCTGTAGAATCCAGATCAATTCCTTTTACTGTCCTGATACAGTTCCCATAAGACTCACTATTTATTTAAGCTCTTCCAGTATCTTCGTTCATCTACTCATCTCCATATTCTCCTCCTGCTGTTACACTTCTATCTGTGTAAACGTCACCCTGGCCTACAACCCTCCCTACCGCAAGAATCTCCTCCAGTTTGTGTAACGCTCCCTATCTGTTTGTCTCCAGGCCTTATTGCTGTTCGTGTGTCTATAGGCTCAGCCAGACTCTCCAGCCTCACCATCGATATTACCGCCAGACCTCCTCATCCGATATCAGCAAATGTCTTAATTCACTGTGGCCTTCCGTATGTCTGTTCGTGTCTCAATTCAATTCAACTCTCTTAGTTTCTGTAAATAGCACTATTTCATAAAATGCTCCTCATTTGTGTAAGTTAACCCCATCCTATACTGAGAAACCTCACTGTCTTTTTTATCACCTGCAGTCCCTTCAGATCTCCCTGTGTCTTTCCTAAAGCCATTTCTCTCACCAACATTGTCGACTGCTTGTAACTATGCGTATCTTTGTAACTTCCTCGATCCCCTGTATGCCTCCCTAACTCTGTGACCTCTATCCATCCAGAGAAACATCCACAATCACTGAAATACCCTTGGGATTGTGTCCAGGCAAATGGAATGACAGCATTAACTGAAGTGACTAGTTCTGTTCGAAATGTCAATTTGGAGATCTGGCTACAGAATTGCGTGGCTATGAAGTGAATATTGAAGGGTTGTCGGGATTTCAGCAGGATAAGCAAAACGACAAGCAAGGTTCATTAATGTTGTAAATAAAGGATGTGGTGAGTGCATTGGTAAGACAGCCATATGGATCTGAAAATCAAGCTTTAGATTCTATTCGGGTGGAACTGAGAAACAGCAAGGGGTCAGCAACCGTTAGCAGGAATTACTTTATAGGCAGCGAACAGTGAATTTAGTGTAAATATGGTTACAAACAAGACACTGAATGTATTTGCAGCAAGGGCAGGATAGGAACTGCGTGTGACAGTAGTCTTCATCCCGGCTGGATAACTAATGAGTATCAGAGCAGTAATAAATATAATCCTGGATTGCATACAAATAGTTTTCTGTAATACCATGTCAGCAGCCATCAAGAACATTCCCTACTCTAGAACAAAAGATAGATAATGAGAAATGTCAAATAATCTCATTTTCAAGAAGATTTGTGAGTAGAGAACCACAATACTATATAATCTTTTATTGAACTTCGGTCTGATTAATTGAAGACCTTGAGAATTAGAGGTGCAATTAGGGCATTTGACCCATTGAGAGTTTCCGGCATTCAGTTAAATCATGGCTGATACAATGACCCCCCAATTGTGCTTCACTGTCTTTCCCACGACACACTTGTTTCCCTGATGAATTAAAATCTGATCATCTCGGCTCTCAGTATTCTTAATAATCCAGCCCAGACAGTCCTCTGTAGTCAGGAACCTCAAAGATTCATTCCCCTCCAAGAGAATATGTTCCATCTCATCTACATCTTGAATGAGTGAGCCCTTCCTGGGATTTAATTACCCCTAGTTAACGATTCTCACACAAGGGAAGCCAAAGGAATTGGCAAAGATAATTACGGCAGACAACAAGAAAATTAGTGGAGTTGTGGACAATGCGGGAGGACAATAAAGGTTGCAGCAGGATATAGATCAGCTGGAAAGATTGGTGGAGAAATGGCAAAAGGAGTTTAACTTGACCAGTATGAGATGAAACATTTGTGTGTTCAATTGCAAAAGAGTCAGGATGCTGAGGGATATGGATTTACAGTGGGATCTTGGTGCATATCCAATGTTCCATGTAAGTGGCAATGCAAGTGGTTGAGATGGAAAAAAAAATACACAGTATGCTTGCCTCCATCACTCACCGCTTTGGGTGTGGCCGTTTGCATGTCATGTTGTAACTGTGTGTAACTTTGGTTTGACCACATTGGAATACTGTGTGCAGCTCTCATCGCCACACGATAGCAAGAGCAGGGAGTATTTATGAAGGGTATAAAAGCAGGTTGCAAACATTCTACCTGGAATATACCTTTTAAGAGTCTGTTAGCTATAAGGTGAGATTGAGCAAACTTGGATTGATTTGCGAGCATCACAGGCTGAGACGTGAAATGGTACAGAAATATAAAATTGGGAGAGGCAAGGATAATGTGGATGTCAGATTATATTTTCCAGTGTAGGAGAATCAAAGTCAAATGTGCATAGGATTAAGCGGAGCTTAAGTTTAAAATAAATGTTTGAAGCAAGTGTTGTTTTACAGAGAGTGTGAAAGATATGAAGGGAGTTAGTAGAAGCGGAAAAGTGAGCAAAGTTTTGACGTGGCATTTAGACAGAGATGTGAACAGATAAGGATAGAGGGATAAGGACCGTGTGCAGGCAAATGGGATTACTTTAGAATAGCATCATGGACAGCACAGCCATGGTTGGCCGAAAGGCCTGTTGCTATGCTGTACAGTTCTCTTTTCTAACTTCCCAGTGTCCACACTGGCAAAGCCGCTCAGAATGTTGGATGTTTCATTCAATTTCTTCATCATTCTTCGAAATTCCAATGAAGTCAAGCTCAATCAATCCATCTCTTCTCTTTTTAAAATCCGCCCATTCTAATATCAGCCGAATCTAATATCAACCCGTCCAATGCAGGAATACCTTTCCTTATGACACTCATGCTGTTCAGAATATTCTACGTGTGGTCTGACTTATACCTTGTATAGTTTTAGCAAGACCTCCCTATTTCTAGACTCCATTCCCTTTGTAATAAATGTCAGCATTTGATTTGCCTTCTTTATTGCCTGCTGACCCTATAATTACCTTTTTCAGCTTGATCCACAAGGATTCCCATTACTCTTTGCGCAGTCAGTCAGAAACCGAACGGTTTACCCTGTTTAATGCAGTGATGAGCAATGAAATGCTGTTAGGTGGCTAAAACTGTCCTGCTGCTTGTGTCCCTAACAAGTAGTATGCAGAAGTTACATTCAGGCTGAGTCTATTTTATGATGTGAGGTCAAAGGCTTGCTCAGTAATGCCTTTGTTACCCATTACTGTCAGCGTTACCCAACCCTGTTTTCCTATTCTGCCTTAGATGCCGCAGGATTGTGTCCCGTTGTATATTAATGTCCCACCTCTTTTTCGCCCTGTAACCATTTCTCTCTGGTGTCTAATCTCCATTTATGTCCGTGTCACAAATCCAGTTACCTTATTGATATACTTTGTCCATTCCAAAAACAATACATAATTTAACCTTTCCCACAATTTCCTGTCACAAATCGATTCCCTGATGTACAGTTTTAGTTAAACTCTGTCCATTCCTGTTTCGTTCTGATTGTCTTCAGTCCCATCCCTGTGCTGTTCCAATGTTTCACTTTTTCTGTTTGGATTTGGAAAGCACCTTTCACCTGAATCCTGTCCGTAAATCCTCCATGTCAGCTTAAAACCATGTCCTTAAACTTCCTGACATGATTGGCCAAGGCACCGTACCTAACACGGTTCCATTAGTCCTAGTTCAACGGGATTATTATTATTTACTCGTGGGTTGTGTGTGTCTCTGGCTGACAAGATTTCTTGCTAAGTCCTAGCTGCACTTGAATGAATGGCTTGCTCTTCCATCTCAGAGGGCAATTAAAAGGCAAACACTTTGCTGTTGACATGTCATGCAGACCACTTGAGAATGGCAGATGTCTTTCTCTGAAGGACAAGTGTTGCATTGATGTACAAAGGACCTTTTTGGTACATCTGCAGTGGTTTCGTACTTAATTATGGATTGTTGATTGCATTTTTTAAGAATTATTGATTTCAAATTCCACCATTTCAAACCTGTCTCCCCTGAACATTAGCTGAGGTTTTGGATATATGGTCTCGCAATGATACCACTCGGCCATCACCTCGCATGTTCACAGGTTGCTCATTCCTGACCAGTTATACCAATGTAGCATGAAGCAAATCTCTCTCTCTCTCTCTCTCTCTCTCTCGCTGAAGCACAGAAACAGTTCCTTCGATCCAACTAGACCATGCTGACCAGAGTCCCTGAACAACTCGCATTCACCTGAATTTTATCCCATATCACTTCAAACCTTCTCCACTCCATGTACCTGCCCAAATGTCTTTTACGTGTTGTTATTGTGATTTTCTCTACCACTTCCCCTGGATGTTCATTCCATACATGCACTATACACTATGTGAAAAATGTTCTCCTACGATCCCTTTTAGGTCTTTCCTCTCCCACCTCATATTTATGCCGCCTAGAACATAGAATATGACAGCGCAGTTCAGGCCCTTCTGCCATCAATGTTGCGCCAACCTATGGAAACAACCTGAAGCCCATCTAATCAACACTATTCAATTCTCGTCCATATGCTTATCCAATGACGATTTAAATGCCCATAAATTTGGCGAGTCCACTACTGTTGCAGGCAATTGATTCAACGCCCCTACAACCCTGAGTAGAGAAACTACCTCTGCCATCTGTTCTATATCTATTACCCCTCCGCCTCGGCATCGCTATCCGAGGGAAAAAGGTCTCACTGCACAAACGATCTAACCATCTGAACATCTTATTTGTCTCAATTAATTGGCCTGTTAACTTCCTGAACTATGGCGATATCACTCAATGTCTCTCCATGAGGTATCCATCACTGCTTAAGTCTATTTGTTGCCTCTGTCTGCGCCTTTCGCTCTTGTAGCTACTCCACATCCTGAGCCAACAGAAATCTCTAATCCAGAGAGACAAGGCAGTACACGCCAGGGATGGAGACTGGGATTTTCCAGATCTCTGTTGGACTCAATGCTACTGCACATGAGTCATCCTCACTGCATCAGTCCATTTTCCCATTCTGACTATTTCTCCATCTCCTACAGGTAAACAGGATGTTCCTGACTCAACTGAATTACTAACTCCTGTCTCGTCCATAACCACATCAGAGACAGTTGGTCAGCCAGAGAGAGATGGAGATGGAAATCTGGAACCTTCAGTAAATCCTGCAACCCACGAAAGAAACATCACAGTAAACAGCATAGAGAGGATTTAGTCGACTACAATATTCGTACCAGGAAGATAAGATGTTGACACACTGTTGGGCAAGGAACAGCTACATTCTATGCTACATTCCCACTATCTTGTCAGGGTTCTGCTCTCAACTCTGATGTACTGATCCTCACTGAGACAGCGCAGGAGGTCCCAGGCAACGATCCTGACTCATGCTCTAGTAGTGATCTCTGTATTATCCTCCAGTTCCGATAATCCTTCCTCTGTTTGGAATCTCCTACAGTCCACACAATGCTCTCTGTCTCTGTCAGGTTCTCCAATCACTAACACCCTAATCTCGAAAATTCTTCAGTAGATAATAAATTCCGTCTTACCTGTGAACCCCGACAAACCAGCCTCTCCCTGCATGCTCCATTTACCAATACCACCTTCCATGTCAATGTATTTGGCTTTAATCTCTACATGCGTCCCTATCTGGGTAAACTTCTCCAGATCCTGCAACACTGCCGTATCTGTGAAAATTTCTTCAGACAATTGATCTGTCCCAACCTGTGTAATCCCTTCAAGATGTGAAATACGTCCCTGTCCTTGCAACTGTGTCAGGCTCCTACATGAGAATCTCAATAGCTGTGTAATCTTTCAAGGAACTCCTGACCTTAGGAACTCCCTCCACCTGTTAACATGCTCCATGTATGTGTATCCCATCCAGTTCTACCGATCATATGACGGAAATTAGTTTCTACAATCCTAATGATGACGATGAGCTCTTCCTCTCTGAAACAGTCTCAATCGCTGAAAACTCTGCTGGTCCCCACCACCCTCCCTGTAATCACCTTCAGTCACTACGAATGTTTATACGTCATCCCCATATGAGTACAATATTTTTTTTCCATTACTATCATGAGTTGCTGTAATTCTCACTGACTCTCACCACGTTCCATCCCGACATTCGTCAGTCTCTTTGAAAAGCCCTTCTTATTCTTAAAACTCTCCCGACGTATGTTAACTGATCCAGACTCCAGAACTCTCCCTATCTCTGTCGGAACTAGACAGTCAAAGCTGCTCCAATGACTTCAAATCTTCCTGATCTTTCTAACTCCCTTTCGTTGTGAAGCTCTCCCCATATCTGTAACGTAATATCCTACAGGGTCGAAAGCCCTACCTATCTTGTATGGTCATCCAATCCCTACAACTGTCCTTATTTTTGCAATATTGTCCTGAGTCTTGAAACCTGTTTGTTAACCCTCTTCAGGTACTGCACTTTCTATGTTTCTGTTACTTTCCCTTGCTCTGAGAAATCTCCCTATCCCTATGATCCCCTGCAGTGTCTGCAGCCCTCCCTATCTCGAATTACCAACTGCCTGCACAACCCTCACTACATCATTCACCTCTTCCAGTCCCTTCAGCGCATTCTATATCTGCAAACTTCTCATGTTCCAAGGCTACTCCAGCTCCCACAATGTTGGTCAGAATCTGAAGCTCATACTCTGTCTAATCTGCAGCTCTCTCTATAATCCGTTAACATCTGCAGCCAACACGACTGTCCGTGCCTTCCTCCGGTCATCCAGTCCCATTAAGTTTTCTATAGAACCCCTTTAATCTTCCTTTGTTGGGTAATCCCTGGAAATACCTACCAATTTCCCGATCTTAGCACCAACCCCAATCTTTGTGACTCTCCATGTCCTATAAGACTCACATTCAATGCCAGCGCGTGTAGTCTCTAAATCCATCAGCAATCGCCTTATTCTTCTCCAATTCTTAGAAACTAATCTATTTCAAAATCACCCCCCAACCTCCTCACAACAGGAAGCTCTTTCAATTTCTCCAACGCTCCCATTTTTTGAACTGTCTCCAAACCAGCAACATGGCATCCTCCATTGCCTTTCTATCTAAACAGCCTCCAGAACCAAGAAGCCTTATATCAGTGAACATTTTCAGTCACTACAATCTTCCATATCTCAATAGTATGTACAATACTCTTCTCCCTGAAGCACCCCTGTATGTGCCACTCAGTTTGCCTGCCTCTCTCTATATCCATCCCTATCCCAATGTTTAGAATTTAATCCAGCTCCCTCTACCTCTGTAAATTCTTCCAGTCCCCAAATCCCTTTGTCTGACATTCTTGACTAGATGTAACTCTGCTAAATGATAGCGTCTTCGAGCCCCTGTAAGCCTCCCTGTCGCTGTAACCTTTACCCACCGTTCATTTCCACTCCCCCAACTAAGGAATGACTCCCTACATTTGCCAAAAGGCAGATTCTTTTATAGGCACCAGACGGTGATGGTAATGTAAATATGGTTACAGTCAGGACACTGAATGTACTTGCAGCAAGGGCAGTACTATAACGATGCATGACAGTGGTATCCATGCCGACTGGATAACTATTGAGTGTGACTGCTGTAATTGATAGAATCCTGGAACTTATAGGAGACGGTTTTCTCATTCATATCAAGAAGCCATGAGAGTTCAGGCCATGAGACGTAGGAGTAGAATTATGCCATTTGGCCCATTATGTATGCTCTGCCTTTCAATGGGATCCTGGCTGATCTGATGATCCTCAACCTACTTTCCTGCCTTTTCCACAAAACTATTGTTCCGCTGATTTATTAAAATCTGACCATCTCTGCTGTAAATATTTTCAATGACCCTTCCTTGACAGCCGTCTGCCATAAGGAATTCCTACATGGTAATTACCCTCTGAGTGAAGACAATCCTCCTCTTCTCCATCTTAAATGGGGGAGCACTTGCTGGGATTTCATGTCCTCTGGTTACAGATTCTCCCAAACGTGAAATAAAAAGCAGTGACAAAGATAATTATTGCAGATGACATGAAAATTGGTGGAGTTTGGGTGAATGTGCAAGGATATCAAGGTTGCAGGAGGTGACAGATTAGTTGGAAAGATGTGCAGAGAAATGACGAATTGAGTTTAATCTGGACATGTGTCAGATGATGTAGTTTAGGATGACAAATTCAAGAAAAAAAAGGATACTGAGGTACAGTATTGATGTACAGAATTATCTTGGTGCAAGTCAGTAATTCCGTAAAAATGGCAACAGAAATGTTTCAGATGGGAAAGAAAGCAAATGGCACACTCCCCTTCGTCGGTCACAAGGTTGGGTATAGTGGTTTGCACTTTATGTTATAATTGTATAAAATGATTGTTTAGCCACATTTGGAGTACTGTGTGCAGTTCTCATCTCCACACAATAGGAAGGATGTGGAGTGTTGGAGAAGATGAAAAAGGGTTTGGTCAGCATTGTACGTATGTTCGGATTTTTTAAGTGTATGTTAGGTGTAAGAGGAAATTCAACAACGTTGGATTGCTTTGCGAGAGTATTAGAGGATTAGAGGCGACCAGGTACAAGGATACAACATTAGGACATGGACAGATAACGTAGATAATCAGAATCTGTTTTCCAATGTGTACGCTTCAAATATTAGACTGTATCGTTTCAAGGTGAGAAAGAGAAATTTTAAACGAGATACGTGAGACAAGTTTTTTTTAACAGAGACAGTGAAATTTACTGAGAGAGGTCAGAGAAGCAGAAATGTGAGTAACGTTTTGAAGTGACATTTAGACAGAAACATGAGCAGGCAGATAATACAGGTATCTGGATCATGTCCAGGTAGATGGTATCAGTTGAGTCATGGTCGGTACAGCTATAGTGAGATGAAGGGCCGATTGCTGTGCTGTAGAGTTCGGTTTTCTAACCTCCCAGCATCTACCCTGAATCGTGGATGCTTCGTTCAATTTCTCTCTCATTTTATCTAAAATTCAATGCGTTCAACCTCAATCTACACCACCTCCTCTCATTGAAAGTAAGCCTCCATTCAGCCGAATGAACCTTCTCTGGCCTATTTACAATGCGACAATATCTTTCCATATGGTACTCATAGAGTTTATAACATTCTGGGTGTGGTCTGACAGGGATAAGATAGCAATTCTCGAGATGTTACAGCGATAACAAAGCAAGGCTGGAAAAATTACAGAGATAGGAAAGCAAAGCTGGAAAGGCTATAGTGTTAGGAATGCAATACTAGAAATGTTACACAGACAGGCAAGCAAGGCATCACTAGTGATAGGAACACAATGCTGGCGATGTTGCAGAGTGAGGAAAGGAAGGCTGAATATGCTATAGAGAAAAGAAAGCAAGGCTGGAGATGGAAATGAGTGAGGAAAACAAGGCTACAGATGTTACACGGAAAGGAGATCAAGCCTGGAAATATTACAGAGAAAGGAAAGCAAGGTTCGTGATGTTCCAGAGAGAGGACAGAAAGGCTGGTGATGTTGCACAGATAAGAAAGCAAGGTTGGAGATGCTACAGAGAAAGGAGAGCAAGGCTGGAGATGTTAGAGAAATAGGAAAACAAGGGTGGAGAAGTTACAGAGCGAGGTAACATGGCTGGGGATGTTGCATAGATAGGAAAGCAAGGCTGGCGATGTAACAGAGAGGGGAAAGCAAGGCCTAAGATATTACAGAGATAGGAACGCAAGGCTGGAGCTATTACAGAGACTGTAAACCGAGGCTACAGATGTTACAAAGATAGGAAAACTTGGCTGGTGATCTGAGAGAGAAAAGAAAACACGGTTGGCGATGTTGCGGAGAAAGGATAGCAAGGCTGGAGTAGGTACAGACACTGAAAAGCAAGGCTGGAGATGTTACAGAGATACGAAATCAAGGCTGTAAATTTTAAAGAGATTGGAAAGCAAGGCTGAAAATATTATAGTGATCGGAACGCACTGCGGGAGACAATAGAGACATAAATACTCGGCTGGACATACTACAGAGATAGGAAAGCAAGGCTGTACAGGCTCTAGGGATAGGAAAGCACATCTACAGATGTCACCGAGCTAGGAAGGCATGGTTCAATAAGATACATAGATCGGAAAGCAAGGCTGGAGATGTTCCAGAAAGAGGACCGGAAGGCTGGTGATGTCTCAGAGGTACGAAAGCAAGATTGGAGATGTTACAGAGAGAGCAAAGCAAGGCTGGAGATGTCACAGAGAAAATAAAGCAAGGCTGGAGATATTACAGAGAAAGGAAAGCAAAATTGGAGATGTTGCAAGGATAAGAAAGAAAGGCTGGAAATTTGACAGGAATTGCAAAGAATGGCTGGAAATGTTATAGTGAGAGGAACGCAATGCCGGAGATGCGACAGAGATAGTGAAGCAAGGCTAGCCATGTTACAGAGACGTGAAAGCAAAGCTGGACAGGCTCTAACGATAGGAATGCAAGGCTGAAGATATCACAGAGGTAGAAAAACAGGGCTGGATATGTTGCAGAGATATGAAAGTAAGGTTGGAGAGGTTACAGAAACAGGAAAGCAAGACTGGAAATGTTAAAAGAGAGATAAAAGCAAGGCTGCAGATATGACAGTGATAGAAAAGCAAGCCTGGAGATGTAACAGAGAAAGAAAGCAAGGCTGATAATTTTACAGAGATAGGAAAGGAAGGTTGGAAAATGTAATGATGATAGGAATGCAATGCTGGAGATGTTACAGAGATTGGGATGCTCGGCTGGAGATGTTACGGAGATAGGAAAGCAAGGCTGGACATGCTCCACAGATAGGAATACAAGATTGAAGATGACACCGAGATAGGAATGCAAGTCTTGAGAGGTTACAGAGAGAGGAAAACAAGGCTGAGATGTTACAAAGATAAGAGACCAAGGCTGCAACTTTTATAGAGGTAGGAAAGCAAGGCTGGAAATGTTATAGTGAGAGGAATGCAATTCTGGGCATGTTACAGAGATAGGGATGTAAGGCTGGAGATGTTACAGGGATAGGATAGCAATTCTGGAGATGTTACAGAGATAACAAAGCAAGGCTGGAACAATTACAGAGATATGACAGCAAAGCTGGAAAGGTAATAGTGTTAGGAATGCAATACTAGAAATGTTACAGAGACAGGCAAGCAAGGCATCACTAGTGATAGGAACACAAAGCTGGCGGTGTTGCAGAGTGAGGAAAGCAAGGCTGGAGATGGAAATGAGAGAGGAAAGCAAAGCAACAGATGTTACACGGAAAGGAGATCAAGCATGGAGATATTACAGAGAAAGGAAAGCAAGGCTCGAGATGTTACAGAGAGAGAGTACCGAAAGGCTGGTGATGTTGCACAGATAAGAAGGTAAGGCTGGAGATGTTTCAGAGAAAAGAGACCAAGGCTGGAGATGTTACAGAGATCTGGAAGCAAGGCTGGAGATGTTAGAGAAATAAGAAAACCAGGGTGCAGATGTTACAGAGAGAGGTAACATGGCTGGGGATGTTGCATAGACAGGAAAGCAAGGTTGGAGATGTAAGAGAGAGGGGAAAGCAAGGCTTAAGATGTTACAGAGATAGGAATGCAAGGCTGAAGCTATTACAGATTCTGGAAACGGAGGCTACAGATTTTCCAGAAACAGGAAATCTTGGCTGATGATCTGAGAGAAATACGAAAATACGGCTGGAGATGTTGCAGAGATAGGAAAGCAAGGCTGGAGTAGGTACAGAGACTGAAAAGCAAGGCTGGAGATCTTACAGAGATACGAAAGCAAGGTTGTAAATTTTACAGAGATTGGAAAGCAAGGCTGGAAATATTATAGTGATCGGAACGCACTGCGGGAGACAATAGAGACATAAATACTCGGCTGGACATGCTACAGAGATAGGAAAGCAAGGCTGGACAGACTCTAGGGATAGGAAAGCATTTCCAAAGATGTCACTGAGAGAGGAACGCATGGTTCGATATGATACATAGATCGGACAGCAAGGCTGAAGATGAATCAGAGAGAGGACAGGAAGGCTGGTGATGTTTCAGAGATAAGAAAGCAATTTTGGAGATGTTACAGAGAGAGCTAAGCAAGGCTAGAGATGTCACGGAGAAAATAAAGCAAGGCTGGAGATGTTACAGAGAAAGGGAAGCAAAATTGGAGACGATGCAAAGATAAGAACGCAAGGTTGGAGATGTTACAGAGATAGGAAAACAATGTTGGAGAAGTTATCGGGATAGGAATGAAATGCTGGCGATGTTACAGTGATAGGAAAGCAAGACTGGAGAGGTTACAGAGACTGGAAAACAAAGCTGGAAATTTTACAGAGATAGGAAAGCAAGGCTGGAGATGTTATAGTGAGAGGAATGCAATTCTGGACATGTTACAGAGGTAGGGATTCAAGGCTGGAGATTTTACAGTGATACGAAAGCAAGGCTGGACATGTTACAGAGATAACAAAGCAAGACTGGCAAAATTACAGAGATAGGAAAGCAAGGCAGAAGATGTTACAGAGAGAGGTAAGCATGGCTGGAGATGTTACAGAGAAAAAAAGGCTGGTAATGTTGCAAAGAAAACAAGGCAAGGCTGGAAATGTTACAGAAATAACAAAGAAAGGCTGGAAATGCTATCATGATCAGAACGCAATGCTGGAGATGTTACAGAGATAGGAAAGCAAGGCTGGCCATGTTACAGAGATAGGAAAGCAACGCTGAACAGGCTCCACAGACAGGAATACAAGGCTGAAGATAACACAGAGATACGAATGCAAGGCTCGAGATGTTACAGACAGCACAGCAAGGCTGAGAAGTTACAAAGATAAGAGACCATGGCTGGAAATTTTACAAAGTTCGGAAAGCAAGGCTGGAGATGTTATAGTGAGAGGAATGCAATTCTGGCCATGTTACAGAGATAGGAAATCAAGGCTTTAGTGGTTACAGAGAGAGGAAAGCAAGGCCGGGATGTTACAATGATAAGAGAGCAAGGCTGGAAATTTTACAGAGGTAGGAAAGCAAGGCTGAAAATGTTATAGTAAGAGGAATTCAATTCTGGACATGTTACAGAGATTGGGGTGAAAGGCTGGTGACGTTACAGAGATAGGAAAGCAAGGCTGGAGATATTACAGAAATAGAAAAGCAATTCTGAAAAAAAAAAAACAGAGATTGGAAAGCAAAGCTGGAAAGGTTATTGTGTTAGGAATGCAATGCTAGAGACATTACAGAGACAGGAAAGCAAGGCATCAACAGTGATAGGAACGCAGTGCTGACAATGCTGCAGACTGAGGAATGGAAGGCAGAATATGTTACAGAGAAAGGAAAACAAGAGTGGAGATGTAAAAGAGAGAGGAAATCAATGCTTGACATTCTCTAGGGATAAGAAAGCACATCCATAGTTGTCACCGTGATAGGAAGCATGGTTCGATATTATACATAGATCGGAAGGCAAGGTTGGAGATGTTACAGAGAGAGGACAGAAAGGCTGGTGATGTTTCAGAGATAAGAAAGCAAGATTGAAGATGTTACAGAGAGAGCTAAGCAGGGCTGGAGATGTCACAGAGAAAATAAAGCAAGGCTGGAGATACTACAGAGAAAGGGAAGCAAAATTGGTCATATTGCAAGGATAAGAATGCAATGCTGGAAATGTGACAGGAATAGGAAAGAATGGCTGGACATGTTGTAGTGAGAGGAACACAATGCCGCAGATGATACAGAGAGAGTGAAGCAAGGTTGGCCATGTTACCGAGACAGGAAAGCAAGGCTGGACAGGCTCTAGAGAAAGGAATACAAGGCTAAAGATATCACAGAGGTAGGAAAGCAAGGCTGAAGATGTTGCAGAGATAGGAAAGCAAATTTGGAGATGTTGCATAAAGCGTAATGCAAGGCTGGAGATGTTACAGAAACAGGAAAGCAAGGCTGGAGATGTTAAAAGAAAAATAAAAGCAAGGCTGCAGATATTATAGTGATAGGAAAGCAAGGCTGGAGCTGTTACAGAGATAAGAAAGCCGGGCTTGCTAATTTTACTGTGATAGGAAAGCAAGGCTGGAAATGTAATAATGATAGGATTGCAATGCTGGAGATGTTAATGGGGTCTGGATGCAGGGCTGGACATGTTACAGAGATAGGAAGACAAGGCTGGCTATATACAGAGATAGGAAAGCAAGGCTGGGCAGGCTTGGGAGATAAGAATGCAAGGCTGGAGATGTTACAGAGATAGTAAAGCAAGGGTTGAGAGATTACAAAGAGAGGAAAGCAAGGCTGAGATGTTACAAAGATAAGAGAACAAGGCTGGAAATTTTACAGAGGTAGAAAAGCAAGGCTGGGATTGTTATAGTGAGAGGGATGCAATTCTCGACATGGTACAGAGATAGGGATGCATGGCTGGAGATGTTACAGAGATAACAAGGCAAGGCTGGTAAAATTACAGAGATAGTAAAGCAAAGCTGGAACGGTTATAGTATTAGGAATGCAATGCTAGAGATGTTACAGAGACAGGAAAGCAAGGCATCACCAGTGATCGGAACACAATGCTGGCGATGTTGCAGACTGAGGAACGGAAGGCTGGATATGTTAAAGAGAAAAGAAAACACAGCTATAGATGTTACACTGAAAGAAGAGCGAGGCTGGAAATGTGACAGGGAAAGGAAAGCAAGGCCTGTGATGTTACTGAGAGAGGACAGAAAGTCTGGTGATGTTGCACAGTTAAGAAAATGAGGCTTGAGATGTTATAGAGAAAGGAGAGCAAGGCTGGAGGTGTTACAGATATAGGAAAACAACGCTGGAGATGTTAGACAAATAAGAAAACAAGGGTGGAGATGTTACAGAGATAGGAATGCAAGGCTGGAGCTTTTACAGAGACTGGAATCCGAGGCTACAGATGTTACAGAGATAGGAAAACGTGGTGGACATTTGAGATAAATAAGAAAAAAGGCTGGAGATGTTGCAGAGATAGGAATGCAAGGCTGGAGTAGGTACAGAGACTGAAATGAAGGCTGGAGACGTTACAGAGATACGAAAGCAAGGCTGTAAATTTTACAGAGATTGGAAAGCAAGGCTGGAAATATGGTGACAGGAACGCACTGCGGGAGATATTAGAGGCAGAAATACTCGGCTCGAAATATTATAGAGATAGGAAAGCAAGGTTGGACAAGCTCTAGGGATAGGAAAACACATTTAAAGATGTCACTGAGATAGAAAGCATGGATCGATATGATACATAGATCGGAAAGCAAGGCTGGAGATGTTCCAGAGAGAGGACAGGAAGGCTGGTGATGTTTCAGAGTAACGAATGCAAGATTGGAGATGTTACAGAAAGAGCTAAGCAAGGCTGGAGATGTCACAGAGAAAATAAAGCAAGGCTGGAGATGTTACAGAAAAAGGAAAGCAAAATTGGAGATGTTGCAAGGATAAAAAAGCAAAGCTGGAAATTTGGCAGGAATAGGAAAGGAAGGCTGGAAATATTATAGTGAGAGGAACAAAATGACGGAGATGTTACAATGATAGTGAAGCAAGGCTTGTCATGTTATGTAGACAGGAAAGCAAGGCTGGACAGGATCCAGAGATATGAATGCAAGGCTGAAGGTATCACAGAGGTAGGAAAGCAACGCTGGAGATATTGCAGAGATAGGAAAGCAAGGTTGGAGAGGTTAGAGAGAGAGGAATGCAAGATTGCAGATGTTACAGAAACAGCAAAGCAAGGATGGAGATGTTAATAGAGAGATTAAAGCAAGGCTGCAGATATTACAGTGATAGGAAATCAAGGCTGGAGATGTTACAGAGATAAAAAAAAGCAAGGCTGGCAATTTTGCAGAGATAGGAAAGCAAGGCTGGAAATGTAATAATGATAGGAACGCAATGCTGGAGATGTTACAGAGATTGGGATGCACGGCTGGAGATGATACAGAGATAGAAATGCAAGACTGGAGACGTTGAATAGGTATGAAAACAAGGCTGCAGATGTTACAGAGAGAGGAAAGCAAGGCTGGAGATGTTACAGAGATAACAACGCAAGACTGGAAATTTTACAGAGATAGGAAAGCAAAGCTAGAAATGTTATAGTGTTAGGAATGCAATACTGGTGATGTTACAGAGACAGGAAAGCAAGGCATCAGTTTTGAGAGGAACGCAATGCTAACGATGTTGCAGACTGAGGAAAGGAAGGCTGGATATGTTACAGAGAAAAGATAGCAAGGCTGGAGATGTTAGAAAGAGAGGGAAACAAGGCTAGAGATGTTACAGGGAAAGGAGACCAAGGCTGGAGATGTTACAGAGATAGGACAGCACGGCTGGAGATGTTGCAGATATAAGAATGCAAGTCTGTAGATGTTGCAGAGAAAGTAAAGTAAAGCTGGTGACGTTACAGAGATACGAAAGCAAGGCTGTAAATTTTACAGAGATTGTAAAACAAGGCTGTAAATGTTATAGTGATAGGAACGCACTGCTGGAGATGATAGAGACAGAAATACTGGGCTGTATATGTTACAGAGAAAGGAAAGCAAGTCTGGACAGGCTCTTGGGATAGGAAAGCACATCTACAAATGCCACCGAGTGTGTAAAGCATGGTTTGGTATGATACATAGATTGCAAAGCAAGGCTGGAGATGTTAGAGAGAGAGGACAGGAAGGCTGGTGATGTTTCAGAGATAAGGAAGAAACGTTGGAGGTGTTACAGAGAGAGCTAAGTCAAGCTGGAGATGACACAGATATGAGAAACAAAACTCACCCAATACAATAATGTCAGTCCGAGACAAGATCTGAAGCAATCAGTATGTTTATTATCTGCTTGCAAGCGTGGTGCCTGAAAGAGACACCCAGAATTTAGCAAGTACTTATCTTATGTAGGATTCACTATTCCAAACCCGGTGCCCATTATTATTGATTATCTCTTGCCTGATTCAGCCTTGTGCACAACAAAGTACACGTTTTACTTGGCCATTTGACCGCATCATACTGTGGTCTATTGTGAGGTATATCCTCCTTTACTACTATCGATTCACCCCCTCCCCACCTTGTGACTTTTCCTCCCTTTCCCCAAACATATTGATCCTTAAGACCTTTCAATTGGGATTTGTTTTTTTTTGTTTTTGTTTTTGTAGAAGTGGGAACAGATACTTATAACTACTGCTTGTACAAGCATATCTCTCTTAACCGACATCCTCACAGCACCTTATCTAGTTGTCTGTAACATCTACCATTGTTTGCAGGCACGTTTCATTCTTGTATGCACATTTTAGCTAATACAAAAACAATTATATATTTCCTTCACATTAGTTTTCATTCTTGTTGACTCAGCTCTTGGTTGAAACGATTATACACTGGTGTGAGTTAATTTACCTTGCATAAGTAATTATGATTGCAGAAGTAACACTACTTTGCTTATATCCAACAATTTCACCCTTTTCCTTTAATTACCAGTTATTATCTACTGCATTTTTATTTTAAGCATCGCCCCCAAAATTCGCAAGCATCATTCCAGAGATTTCATCCATCTTGGTCTCACTCATCCCCTCATTTTTTAATTGATAAAGTTCCTCTGCCTGATTCCCTTTTAGGGACATCTGTTTCATTAAGGCTGTCTCAATCAGTCTTTTGTTGGGTCCTCGTACACAGGGTACGATGCAACAGCCAATGGCTCCCAATACCCCGGCTACTACTATCAGGGAAGTACGGATGGAAACCACCACCCCCTTCCATTTTCCAAACCATGATTCAAGCTATCCCGTGAGAGATGTGTGTGCTCCTGAATTCTCAACCCGTGCCTCTGCTACCGTAGTCAATCCCCTAAAGGCCCGAGTAATTGAACTGTCAGGCGCAGTGTTATTAGGAATAAAGGTACAATAGCTTTCTCATAACATTATACACACACACACACTTTTTCTTCTAAAATCATTTCAAGGGCCATTCTGTTTTCCCATACCATCATACTTGTCGCATCAAGCTGTTCTGATATTCCTTAAACTGCATATTTTGTATAATTTATAAATCGTTGTTGATTATAGAAAACGTGATTTATCCAATCTACATTTTTATTCATTCTAACCCAGCAAAAGAGAGCCGACTCAAAGCCTTCTGCAATCTGGTTACGAGCCTTGCCTTGAACTCATCTGGTCCCTCCCTACAGACTCCGACAGAATCGAGATAAATCCTGCCATCGAAAGAAGTGTCTAACAGTGATCTCTTACACCTTCCCTTTTTCCCTACTAGCTTTTCCATCGCAACTGCCAGGGTAAATGGAAAAGACAATTGTACAATTGCAAATATCCCTCTCCAATCCAGAGATAAAGTGGGTCTCAATATTTTGCCTCCACAGTGCCACCATAGATCCGCTCGGGGAACATTTAGTGCTGAGTAGTTCCCTCCCTTGTCCGTTTCTGTGACATTCTTAATCTCTGTATTAGCTCCCCTAAATCTCTTGACCGATTTGTACCTCGTCTATGCACACACGACGTGTGATTTACGACTCCAGTTGAAAACGTAGGGGGCTTTTGAATCTCTCTTCTACAAGAAAGGGAACAATTAGAGATAGGGAGGTACAATTCCTATCATTCCATGCAGTCTTATCCTGATACAGGGCTATCATACATTTCATGCCCTTCCTGTCACGCTTCCACCCGAGCGGAAAGGGAACCACCTGGGCCACTGGTCTACCGGAGGCACATGCATAGCAATTGCTCTTGTTCAGACTTTTTACAGTATACTTTACTCATTCAACCCAGGCATTTGCATTCCCATACCCAGTTTCTATTTCAACGGTCTGTTTTAAGTCCTTTACCTCTATAATTTTGTCTACTTTAAGGTCATCGGGAGGGGTGAAAGGTTGTACCTTATTATCTAGCAGTTCTGCTCGTTTTCCCTTTCCTCCGCTAATTCGCAAACAACAGCCCGAGAAATCATTCCCGTTTGTTTTCATTTCTATCCAAAATGAATCATTTAATTGTACCTGATAGGTGCCGCACCAACTCCCCAAGCCACGCCCCCTCCACCCCCAGGATTGATTCGTGCCATGTGGTTTTCTTTATCGTTAGGTATATTGGATTACACTTTTTATTGGGACAATCGCGAGATGGTTGGAAGGGGGTCCCGTGAACTGTGACGAGGCCATTATACCAAGTACCATCCCTCAGGCTATCCCCATAGGAATTAAGATGTAGCTCTGAGCTGCGGTACTGTCTCGGATTATCTACATCCCCACAATTTACTAAGCTGCATGCATCAGCGTCTATTACTTGTGGATTATCAGACTCAGGAACCTAGAAAAACAAGTATGAAAATGATATTTGACAACATTCCAAAACTAAGAGGGCTAGCATCATAACTCTCAGCATTCCCAGCATTGTAAAAATGGTGTTGAAGCACGAAAAGACTTAATATACAATCCTACAGAAATCATCCCGCAGTTACTCAAACTCTCTTTAGCCTGAGTTTCAGCGGGTCTTGCGTTGATTCGGCTGTCCAGATTTCTTCCTCGACTGGACATTCCTCTGGCCCTTTAATCTAAGTATAGTGAGTCCAGCCTTTTTCCGCCGTCCTTATTGCCGTTTCGGTCATATGGCCCTTCCCACTCCGGGTGCAATTTAGTCTCTGTACATGATTTTACTAAGACACAATCTCCCGTCCGGATGGGATGAACGGTGAGTTCAAGGGGTGGAGTCTGTGCCAAAAAACCCTGTTTCCTGAGAAAGACAATAGGAGGACAAGCCCAGTATATACTTCTTTAAGAAAAGGTCTTTAGTTTCGGGAATTGGCAATTCTCCGTTCGTTCCCAGGTAAGGTAATCCAAATAGGGGGATAGTCCCAAATCTTTCCTTGGGGCTGTTCGTACTCGCAAGAGAGCTATAGGTAAACATTTGGTCCAAGGGAGCGTGGTTTCTATTATCAATTTAGAGAGCTGTCGTTTGAGTGTTTGGTTCATTCTCAAAATCCTTCCTGGTGATGGCGGGTGCCATGGAGCATGGAACGCCCAGGAAATTCCCAACCCTTTCATTATCCCCTGTAACATTTCAGTGGTAAAATGAGTTCCTTGGTTGGAATCTATACGGTTCACTCGCCCATATCGATGAATTGTGTACTCTAATATTGTTGTAGACACCCCACTCACAGTGGCGGTAGCTAGTGGGTATGCCTCAACCCAACCAGATAGATGATCTACTATGACCAGCATATATTTTCGTCTTCTTACTCTGGGTAGTTCAGTATAATTTTCTTGCATACTCTGGAAGGGTCTCAATTCCGTGTCTTTTCCTCCCGGGCTCTGTTTTCTCAAAACTTTCTTATTTAGCTTTCTGCATATTATACATGCCTCATATATTTGTTTTGCAATGGTATAAAGACTTTTACCTCCATATTCCCTAAGAACTAAAAGACACGTTGCTTGTACTCCCCAATGGCTGCCTCATGTAGGACAGCCATAATTTCTCACATCATCATTTTGTTTAGCATTTCCCTTCCATCAGGTAGTATCCAATGCCCGTCTACTGTCTTTGCAGCCCCAAATCGTTCAATTATTTTCCCTCTCTTTCAGTAAATATAGGAGCTTCCCGAGGATCGGGACAGTAGGTATTAGGGAATGAATCACCACTCCTTGTGGTTCCAGGCCTGCTTCCTTAGCCACTTCATCGGCTAATCTATTCCCCCTAACTTCTGGTTCATTTCTTTTCTGATGACCATTTACATGCACTATCGTTATTTCTCAGGGGAGTAATAGGAAACTCCAAGACCCGTTTAATCAACTCCTCATGTGCTAATTTCTTCCGCTGGCGATTGATTAGTCCTCATTCCTGCTATATCTTTCCAAAATTGTGCACAACACCAAATGCATATTTACAGTTAATGTATACTGCTCCCTCTTTATTTTCTAACGCCCTCAGTGCCCTTCCCAATGCATAGAGTTCGCAGGTCTGAGCTGACCACCCATTCGGCAACCTTCCTGCCTCTACCACATTACATTTCGTCCCGTCTACAACTGCAGACCCATTAAGTCTTTTCCATTCAGTCACATGGGATGATCCGTCTATAAAAAGTCGGGCCCCTGCATGAAACAAAACATCTCTCAGGTCCATGCGAACCTTAGTTTGGTATTCTATAATGTCAAGGCAGTTCTGAGGAGATTCTCCTTCCCCTTTCCAAAGAAAGGCAGCTGGATTTAAACAATTGTCTGTGACCAACACTAGATCATACTTTTCTCTTAATATTGCCTCATATTTCAGAAGCCGTGAGTCTGTCAACCATCGCCCAGCCTTTTGGTTTAGGATCTATCTCACATGATGTGGGGTGCTTATTATTAGGGCTCCCTCAAATATCAGCTTCCTGCTTTCCTCCACTAACAGTGCAGTGGCAGCCACGGCCTGCACACACTCAGGCCATTCCCGGGATACTGGATCCAATAGCTTCGAAAGATATGCTAATGGCTGTTTCATTCCTCCCCACCTCTGGGTTCATACTCCTAAAGCCGCTCCCTTGTCTACGGTAGCAAAGAGCTGGAAAGGTTTACCTCGAGAAGGTAAGGCTAACATGGGGGCATGGATCAGATCTCTTTTGCATTCCTCAATAGTTCTTTTTCCTCTTCTTCCCAACTCAAACACTTTGGTTCCTCCTCTAATAGTTTGCGATATAATTTATTCGTCTTTTGAGCATAAGAATCAATCCACAATCTGCAATATCCCGTTAAACCCAAAAAATTACGTAATTCCCGTTTACTCCTTGGCAGCGGAATCCCTACTGTTCCCTCTAACCGTTCCAGGCTTATCTTTCGCTTTCCCTCACGAACTAAATGTCCCAAGTATTTCACTTCTCGCTCCACATATTGTATTTTGTTTTTAGATACTCGCAGTCCCTGCTGACCCAGGAAATTCAATACTTTTTTAGTGCTTTCTACTACTCTTTCTCTTCTCTTTCCTGTTAGTAAGAGATCGTCTACATACTGCAACAGAGTAGTTCCCTTGGGGCTGCTAAATTTCTCCAATATTTGTTCTAACAACTGTCCAAATAAATTCGGGGATTGCGTAAACCCCTGGCGGAGCACGGCCCACCGCTATTGCTGTTTCCGTCCTGTCTTGGGGTCTTCCCATTCAAATGCAAGCACATTCCTACTTTCCTCCGCCAAGGGACAAGCCCAAAACACATCCTTTAAATCTATCACACTAAACCATTTGTGGTCATGAGGGATCTTACTTAATAACGTATAGGGATTTGCCACCACTGGGTGCCTGACCTGTTCTATTCGATTCAATGTTCTCAAATCCTGCACCAAATGATACATTTATCGGATTTTCGCACTGGTAGAATTAGGATATTATAAGGAGACATACATGGCTCCAACAGTGTATCTCTAGCCCCTCAATTACTGGCTGCAGTCTTCGTTTACCTTCTATGGAAATGGGATATTGTCGCTCATAAACAACGTCCCCTTTCCTTTTTAAACTTTTTTCTCGGGGACAGATCTGTATTTTTCCACGATTCCCTTCTCTAGCCCATATAATAGAGTCTACCTCTCTCTCCACATCTTCTGTCAACATTGCCATTTGTACAACTGATTTTTTTTTTCCCTGAATTCAAATCTCCAGTCCTAAGAGAATAATTAAATCTCTCCCTAGTAAGTTACTTCCTATATCAGGGATATACAACAGTTCCCTGTGACTGTATCCTTCGGACCTTCTATCATCATACATTCAAATACTGGAACAGTAAAGCCTTCCCCTTTTACACCGGAAACAGTAATTGACTGTGTTGACATTCCTACTTTCTGTGTTTTAAAATTCAGCGATGACTGTGCTATCCCTGTATCTACTAGGAAGACTATCTCTTCCCTACAGGGTCCCACCTTCAAGTTTATCAAGAGTTCCTGGTGGCTCCCCGGGGGCAGGAACCCCTAACACCCCTATTCTTCATCAAAATTCAAAAGCGGAATTGCCCTTTCTTCCCTTTGTAGATCAGGACACTCCCGCTTAAAATGCCCGAGTTTCTGCAATAAAAGCATCCCGCCTGTGGAGACTTCCATCTCTACTCCTGTCGCCCGAACCCTCTATCAAATGCTCCCCCTCTTCCTCTCCCGCTCCCTCTTCCTCTCTGTCCTACATGCTGCCACCAGCCTCTCCGGTTGCTCACTATTTGTTCCATTCTTTTCTTAACTACCTCATCAATCGTAGCTACCATCATTTTTGCCTTCTGTTTTTGTCTCTCATCCTCTCTCTTTGCAAACACGATCTGTGCCTCTCTTAACAATTCATCTAATGTGTTTCACTCCTCTCTTCTATCTTCAGTATAGTTCTCTGTATCAGGCCATACCTTTGTCACAAAATGTACGTTCAAAAGACCCTGTGCCACTGGGTCCTCAGGGTTCATTCCAGAGTATTTCCGCATTGAGTCTCTTAATCTTTGCAAGAAAGCTGAGGGTGTCTCATATTTCTCCTCTTTAACTTCAAAGGCTTTAGTCAAATTCTGCGAGTTCGGAACTGCCTCTCTTATTCCTTTTAGAATCAGGTCTTTCAATTCCATCATTTCTTCCCTCCGCTCCGGGTTTTGATTTTCCCACTGGGTGTCTCTGAGGGGAAACTCCGTTTCTCCCTGTCCAGTATCCCCACCCCCAATGGGAAGTTCCCAGTCCCATATTTTAATGGCTGCTCCTGGCATAAGTCCCCTTTCTTCCCCAGTAAATAGTACATTCAAAAAAGACATGAACTCAGTCCACGTATACAGACTGGACCCCAAGAACTGATCAATTTGTTCAGACAACCCGACCGGATCCTCAACCAGGACCTCATCGCCTTTTTAAATGTTCTGACCTCCCCACTGGTGAAGGGGACACTTACAAACCCAATCTCTTTGTCCCCGATTGGTACCTCCCAAAGGGGATAAGTCTTTATATTCTTCCCCTTTTTTGTTTTTGTTTTCCCCTCCCTTAGGCTTTCGTTTAGATACTTCAGAGGCCTCCTCTACATCTACTTTATCTTCCTTTCCTTTTGATGCGGATTGATGGTCGGGAACAACAACATCCCTGTCCACCGCCCCTTCGTTCTCCTCTTGCGGGTCATCCGTTCCCTGTCCCTGTCTGTCTGTCTCTCCTCCTCCCCCATTTTCACCTAATCTGATTTTATGGTACGGGGGGCGGGAGTGCAAGCAGGTAAAATGACCCCAGGGACTGGGTGGGGCAGAGGGGGAATCCTTTGTCCTTACTACCATCATTCCCAAACTGCCCTTCCAACAGGACGCATAGTCCGCCTCCTCTTGACGAAAAGTTTGTTTTTATTCACATACAAATCTAAATACTGACAGACCCAATCCTCATCCGAATCATACTTTGGCCAGAAGGCAGCTGGATGGAGGATTGGTTCTTTAGTCCACACTAAACATTTTCTTTTTATCGTTTTCCCTTGTACAAGTGTCACTTATCCATTCCCGCAACATCTTCCCAAACGGACTTTCAGGAAGAATGTTACCAGGGACTTTTTCTTCCTTTACTCCGTGACAGTTCGACTTACTCTGCCTACCCCCTCCCCCCCATTTTTGGGGCCCTCACCAGTCCCTCAGCGATTAAATACCCCTTTTCCCAGCCACCAAGTTAATACTTAAAAGTCAGTTTTCGGACGTTGGTCTGTGAACAGAGTTGCCTGACCCCTTTTTTTCCATATTTTTTATCGATCTTCTTTCACTGTCTGATTCAGATGTCTCTCTTGTGGGATTCGTACATGTCGCCCAAGGGAGCGGACAAAACCGGGACAAGAAACCGCTCCTCAATTGTGAATGGGAGGCATCTTCCCAGTGTCCATGCCCAGCCACTCCCCCCAGCGTTGGAAGAATAACATGGACGATCCCCCATTTGTGAGAAACTAAGCCCACTCACTTAAATAATTTCATGCGAGACAAGATCTGAAGCAATCAGTATGTTTATTATACGCTTGCAAGCGTGGTGCCTGAAATAGACTCGCAGAGTTTAGCAAGTACGTAGAATTCACTCCTCCAAACTCGGTGCCCATTACTATTGTTTCCCTCTTGCCTTATCCGGCCTTGTTCCGAACAAAGTACAGGGTTTACTTGGCCTTTTCACCACATCCTGGCGGTGGTCAACTGTTAGGTATATCCTCCGTCACTGCGATCTATTTTCCCCACTTGTGACATTTCCTCCATTTCCCCAAACATATTGAACCGTACGACCTTTTAATTGGGGTTTGTTTTTTGTTTTTGCAGAAATGGGAAACAAATGCTTATTTTTACTGCTTGTACAAGCATATCTGGCTTAACCTACATCCTCACAGCACCTTATTTATTTGTCTGTACCATCTACTATTGTTTGCAGGCACCTTTCATTCTTGTATGCACATTTTAGCTAATATGAAAACAATTATATATTTCCTTCACATAGGTTTCATTCTTGTTGACTCAGCTCTTGGTTGAAACAATTGTACACTGGTGTGAGTTCATTTACCTTGCATAAGTAATTATGATTGCAGAAGTAACACTACTTCACCTGTAACCCACAGTTGGTAGTGAACAAAGAAAAACAAAGAATACAGAAAATGTGCAGCCCAGGAACAGGCCCTTTGGACGGTCAAGCCTGAGCCGGTCCAAATCAATATCTAAACATGTCGCCCAATTTCTAAGCATCCGTATCCCTCTGCTTCTCACTTACTCATGCATGTTTCCAGGCGCACCTGAAATGAATCTACCATGCCTGCCTCTACTACCTCTGCTGGCAACGCATTCCAGCACCTGCCAATCTCTGTGTAAAATAGTTTCCATGTCTATCTCCCTTAAACGTTTCACCTCTCTCATTGAACGTGTGACCTATCATTATTGAATCCCTCATCTTGGGAAAAAGCTTATCTCTATCCACCCTGTCTGTACCCTTCCTGATATTGCAAACCTCAATCAGGTTCCCTCAATCTAGATTTAGATTAGATTACAGTGTGGAAACAGGTCCTTCGGTCCAACAAGTCCATACCGACCCGCCGAAGCGAAACCCGCCCCTACCCCAACATTTGCCCCTTACCTAACACTACAGGCAATTTAGTATGGCCAATTCACCTGACGCTGCACATCTTTTGGATGGTGGGAGGAAACCCACGCACACATGGGGAGAACGTGCAAACTCCACACTGTCAGTCGCCTGAGGCGGGAATTGAACCCGGGTCTCTGGCGCTGTGAGGCAGCAGTGCTAACCACTGTGCCACCGTGCCGTCCACAAATCTCGTTTTTTTCTGATGAATGCAAAAGTAAACTACTCAACCTCTCATCAGAGCTAGCATCTTCCATACCAGACAAAATCTGCATAAACCTTCTGCGCATTCTCTCCTAAATTTCCACATAATTTTGGTATTTTAGCAACCAGAACAGTACAGAGTATTCTAAACGCGGCCGAACCAAACTCTTGTACAATTTTAGCAGGACTTGCCTGCTCTTATACTCAAAGCCCTATCCAGTGATGGCAAGCATGCCATATGCCTTCTTGACCATTCTATCCACCTGTGCAGTCACCTTCAGGGTACAAAGGACCTGAACTCCCAGATCTCTCTTCTCATGAAGTTCACCCAAGGGTCGTCCGTTTACTGTATACTTGGCTCTGGAATTAGACTTTCCAAAATCATCACCTCACATTTGCTTGGATGGAACTCCATTTGCCATTTCTCTGCTCAACTCTTCTGTCTATCTATATTCCCCTTCATTCTTTGACAGTCCCTTATGTTTTCTGGCTGCTCCACCAATCTTTGTGTCATCTGCAGATGTGGTGGCGAGATACTGGGCTAGCAACCCTTGGAGATTGGAACATGGCAGTTGTTCATCCCATGCAGCAAGGAACCATGTTTGGATGCTTGTTCCCAGTGAAGTACCACTGTTTCCTGATGTAGATCCACAATTCAAACTTTTGTTTTTAGGAGTCATGATTTAGAAATTTACTGACGATACATTGTCGTGCAGTTCACTATGATGAATAATGTCAGGGACCGCAGGCATGTATCCATCAGGTCGAAAAGAAAATTGGCGAATGGAATTGAATCCAGACCAATGCGTGCTTGTGCATTTGGGGAGTTGTAACAATAACAGTGAGGATTCTGAGTGTTGTACAGGAACAAAGCGATCCTGGAGTGGACATTCACAGATCCCTGAAGATTGTTGGACAGGGAGATCAGTTCTTCGAGAGGTTTTTAGATATTTTCTATTGTTGACCACAGACTGTGGACGATATTCGATCTTTCGCAACCGCCAGTTTAGGAAACAACTAAAGGAATGAGCACAAGTCTGGTCCATGCAATAAAAAATGAAAGATGAAAGATAGAGGGCTGAAGTATCAATCTTTGCCCATCAAACTACTTCACCACTCCATGAATTTACCACTGATTCCTCTCCAGGCATGCTGGCATGTGCCTTGGAGAGTAATTTACAACTGGTGAAGTTTCAGTGCATCTTCAAACTTGTCCTTATAGGCGGTACAGTTTTTGAGCTTTGAAGGTTCTGCCAACAAAGCCTGGATGGCTTACTCCAGTGAATCTTCTAGGTGGTGCACTCTGCTGTAATTGTGCCTTGGCAGTTAAGGGAATAAATATTCAGGTGTTGAGCAATATACAGTTAAGTAACTGTATTGTCGTAGAGGGTTCCTTCAGTGGTATTGAAACTGCACGCACCTAGGCAAATGGACAGAGTATTGTTAAACATCTAATTTGTGCGTTGCGGACGATGTAGGCTTCACGGAGACGAGAGTTGAGTGAATAATCAAACAAAGTCGACCCGACGGATATGTTTTTGTCGTCACCTTCTTTATACGGGCGGTCAGGTTCCATTTCTCCTAAATACTAGCTCCTAGGACGATTACACAGAGGAATTCAGTTACGTTGAAGCCATTGAATGTCAATCGAATATGATTAGATTCTCATTTGTCACAGTTATCTTCGCTGTATTTGGTCTTTCTGTGGATCAATCCGATTCTAATCACTTTCTGATTTCAAGTTCCAATTCCCGTCTGCGCCTGAAATTTCAACCCGTTTCCTCACTGAAATTTCTCCACCTGTTTTATTAATATGTAAGGACGCTGTAAGAGACAGCGCAGACTTTTAAACATGTTGCTAACTCTGTATACAGTAGGACTTCGTGGAATGATTGGTTAGGTTGGGATTATTCTCCTTGAACCAAAGAAGGAGGAGGGGAACTTTATAATCACATAATAACAATTACAAAAGTTCAATATTCGTAGAATCTTGACAGGGTAGATACGGGCAGGTGGCTTGCACTATGCTCTGAGGAGAGCACCAGAGGACATAATTTCAGAGTTAGATATTGTCCATTTAATTCAGAAATGAGGAGTAATTTCTTTGCTCAGGGGTCAAAGAATCTGTGGCATTTTCCAGTAACCGCTGTTGAGACTGTGCGGTTGGGTATTTTAAAACTGTGCCAGATAGTTAATCAGAAAGATGATGAAACTTTGCCGAGCTAAGTGAGCAGAAAGGAATTCAAGATTATCAGATCAACTATGTTAAAAATCACACAACACCAGGTTATAGTTCAACTGGTTTAATTGGAAGCACACTAGCTTTCTGAGCGACGCTCCTTCATCAGGTGATCGTCAGGTGACTATCACGTGATGAAGGAGCATCGCTCCGAAAGCTAGCGTGCTTCCATTTAAACTCGTTGGACTATAAACTGGTGTTGTGTGATTTTTAACATTGTACACATCAGTCCAACACCGGCATCTGCAAATCAGATCAACCATGAGTTCATTGAATGGTTGAGCAGCCTCCATGGGCTGAATGGCAAACTTCCACTTGCTTACCCCACAGCCTTATATGTCTTGGCATCAAAAGTTCACATTTGAATATTTATTCAGGCTATAAGGGTTTCTGCCGCTCTGAAAAATGCAGACAGTGTATTCCAAATTCCAACCAACAGATTCTTTGACCCCTGAGCAAAGAAATTACTCCTCATTTCTGAATTAAATGGACAATATCTAACTCTGAAATTATGTCCTCTGGTGCTCTCCTCAGAGCATAGTGCAAGCCACCTGCCCGTATCTACCCTGTCAAGATTCTACGAATATTGAACTTTTGTAATTGTTATTATGTGATTATAAAGTTCCCCTCCTCCTTCTTTGGTTCAAGGAGAATAATCCCAACCTAACCAATCATTCCAATCTGTGGCATTTTCCAGTAACCGCTGTTGAGACTGTGCGGTTGGGTATTTTAAAACTGTGCCAGATAGTTAATCAGAAAGATGATGAAACTTTGCCGAGCTAAGTGAGCAGAAAGGAATTCAAGATTATCAGATCAACTATGTTAAAAATCACACAACACCAGGTTATAGTTCAACTGGTTTAATTGGAAGCACACTAGCTTTCTGAGCGACGCTCCTTCATCAGGTGATCGTCAGGGGTAAGCATTGTGAAATGGGATTCTTTTCATAAGGCAGGTGTTTTTGACAAGTGTGGCCACATTTAGTTGAAGGGCCTCCTTTGACACTCTGTCCTCGGTCGTATAATGGTTAGTGTCCCCGCCTGTCACAGGGCTCAATTTTCTGCTGGGGACAGTGTAAACGTTTTAAAACTGTCGCTCCATTCCCAAGTGCGGGTATTGATACCTGTCCTTTCCATTCTCGATGGGGCATATCACACGAAGGACACTGCTCCCTGAATAAAGGCGGGGAAGGACTGCAGCTCTCAGGGAGGCAGAGTGTCATTGAACGGCCAAACACGTGACTTCTTCAAACTTCACCTTGTGACTGTGTTGGAATGAAAAGCATCTGACAGACTTGTTCCGGATTGAAGTATTTACTAGAAGCAGGAAGCTGAGGAAGAAACAACATAAACACATTCAAATAGGAGTGCAGAAACATTTCCCTCAGCACGAATGAAATTGTAAAGGACAGAGTAGCGTTTCGATATATTGAATTTGGGTTCATTTGTTTTGATCAGTTTTACCAGGGTATAAAGCCATTAAAAAATGATACAGCATTTGCTCAGTATGATGGAACATTGTCTCAGTAATTAGCACTGCTCTTCAGAGGGAGGGTTAGGTTGATTGGCAAAGTTAAATTGCTCTCTCGTGAATTTAGTGAATTAAGTAAGTTAGGTGAATTAGCTTTAGGTAATGCGGGGATATGGTCAAAAGTCACAGGACGTCAGGTTATACTCCACCAGGTTTATTTGAAACCATAAGGAGGGATTCCCCTTCTTCAGGTGAAATATAAGGAAATAGGGAAGGGAGCTAGGTCTGGGTGAGATGCCCTACAGAGATTCAACACCGGCTCGATTGACTGAAATGCTCTTCCTGCACTGTAGGATTCTGTGCTTCTATGAATTGATAATGACGGTATTTAGTGGGGTGTAAAGCCATTAGATAAGATGCTGATGGAGGTGTACTGAGGATGAGATTTTATTCACTTGTCTTCTTGAAAAATTGAGAACCATTATCCCTGAACTAAGGAAGACATATTGGGGTTTTTTTTCAGCTTATGAAATGTTTGGACAGAGTAAATAGGTGGAAAATTCCCTCTTTCAAGTAAGTAAATATCTAGATGTGACAATCATGACATAATGGGATTCAAGCCCGAGTACGCAGACTTTTACCTCGGTCTCTGGATTATCAGACCTATGATATTATCACAAGACCAACGCAGAAAGCCATAAAAGCTGATCTTTTCCAATAAAATGTCTTTTCACCAAAACTGCCCTGAGTCTTTTCCATGAGCCTGACGCTCCAATTGTCTCGGCCTATGTCAGTAAAAGCTGCTACATGGGGATTGATTTTACAACCGCGGTATCCAAATGGATCGACTTGTTTGAAAGTCCCGATGCTGGGATTGGGGCACGTACACCCAACAACAGTCACCGCAGCAGCAGTATAAACAGAAGAGTATGAATGTGAAAGAGAGTGATAGATTGTGCATTGCTTCAGAGAAATGGGGGGAGGGCGGAAAGGGCGTTTAATGATCATGGGAAGGAGAGAAATCTCCGACAACGGGTGTGTTTGAATCCTGATATATGAAACGCAGAGATGTAAGAGAGCGGAATTTGAAGGTAAGACAATTAATTTCTTAGCATGTGTCACAAAAAGGACAACGGAGAGAACACTTAGTGTCGTGATTTGGTTTCAAGTCGAGGTTGCTGTAGTCACAATGCAAAATACTGACAACCACGATCACAGTAACCACAGAAGAGGATGCTTGCAAGCAACAATAAGTATACTAGCAGAGGAAATGTTCGGAAGAACAGCAAATGTACAGTATCAGTACTAAGCGAACAGTGACAGACATGTGGGAACTGAGAATGAGCTGAATCTTTCAGTTCGATGTCCTCAGAGGCTGTGGAGATCCGTTGAATGAGAATGTTGAAAGATGAGATTGATCGATTTCGACAAAACATCAAACACTCGGGGGAAAGTACAGGATATTGTTGAAATGTATGCTTCAATAGCATTTTAGCTTAACATCGGCACAGCCACCCAGATCCAACCGGAAATGGGGATGGGAATGAGTGCACAGACTTACTCTCTGGCTCCAGTGATGCAATAGGTGAGCGCCCTGTCATTCCGTGATGGTATGAGGAGCAAGAAATTCCTCGGTTGAGTGAGCTCCTGCTCAAGGGAATGGTTGTCCCCATTTATAGTATCATATCGATTTCCGGTGCATCTTTCTAAGACAGCTGAGTGGCACAAGTGGAGCGTGTTGAGCCCTTAACTTCGCAGTGGTGGGTTTAAAAGATGATTTTGCTATTTGGATCTGTGTTTCCGACACTGGCGGTGGCAGCTACATTTGCTCGCATCAGCTCAGTATCAGTTTCTTCCACACAGTCAAGACTTCATCCTGGAGAAGGTGGTGTTGGGGTGATATTTTAAACTCACCCAAGTCACCCTTGGCGACTGGAACACGGAAACGGTGATGTTTAACTTCGAAGAATAAAACCTGAAGTAAAAGCCTGACCTCAGGAACAGAGATCATGACTTTAATTTCCTGCAAACTCATTCATTTATGTACCTTATGCAGGGGATTCTACCATCTTCACCCAGTCCTGCCTATGAGAGACTCCAGGACCAGAAACAAACATGAGCTGACCCTTAGTTGAAGAATCCCCACCATGTGGGGATGGAGGCTTGTCGGCCCTTCCAGTCCACACGGTACTTCGGAAGCGCATCCCACCAGACCCCAGGGTGTTCCCTGTCCCATAATCCTGCATTTCCCATTGTTGATCCCTGCAACTGGCACATCTTTGGTCAGAGGGAGAAATAAAAACGCAAACACACAGAGAATGTGCAGACTGCCCACAGACAGACACCCGAGGTTGGGATCACACCCGGGTTTATGGTGCAGCCATACAGCAACGAACGAGGGGCGAAGAATAAATGTTGCCCTGACCAGTGATAATCACACCCTGTGGGTGAATGAGGAAGAATGAAAACACATTAACAACATGGAAAACGGGATTTGTATCTGTGTGGACCCAATTTGAAAGGATCGTTTACCCTGGGTAGAAAATAGGACACTGTTACCACAGAGAAAGCAGGGCAATTTGGGAACTGCTGGAAGGGATTCAATTAACGACAGAAATGGAAACTCGTTTAATCAGTAACACTGGGGAGAGACCGTTCACCAGTCCCGTGTGTGGGAAGGGGTAACTGAGCAAAACAACCAACGGAGACTTCAGCAGGATTATATATCCCATCAGGTGTTCGATTATGCTGTCAATGCTGCTGTTAATCCCAACCAGCTATTTGTCACATAGCGTCAATCATAGAGTCATACAGCATGAAAACAGGCCTGTCAGTCCAACCAATCCATGCTGAACATACTGCCAAACTAATCTCGTCCCATCTGCCTCCTGCTGTACCCGTTGAGTGGTTATAATGCCCTTGTAGTTTTATTACTGTGTTGTTAATCCAAAAAAACAGGTAATATTTTGGGGACAAAGAGTTCAGGTCCTGGCATGACAGATGGTGGAGTTTGAATTCAATAAGCACCTGGAATTGAATCAGCTGCGTGGAAAATCCCATCAGATTCATTCATGCCAGTTTGGGAAGCAAAATGTTATATTCATCTGCTCTGTCCCACAGGAGACTCCAGATGGATAGTGCAGTGGTTGACTCTTAAATGTCCTCTGGGAAATAACTGATGAACTAGGCATGAATAAATTTATTTTAAAAATCCCACTTTCCCATTCATGTTTCGAATCAATTGTCCATTAAATGTTGCAAACGTACACTCATACATCACTTCCTCAGCAAGTTAATTGCACACGTAAAACACCTTCCTTAAAAAAAGCCTCACATGATTTTCTTTTTAAAAATCTCTCTCTTTTCATCTTAAACATATGCCCTCTAGTCTTGAAATCCCCATCCTGGGAAAAGGCAGCTATCGTTAACTCTAACCTGCCTCTCAATAATTGATAAACTTGTATCAGGTCGCCGTTCAAACCCCTAACCTAGAGTGAAAACAGTCTCAACTAGGAGAAAGTGAGAACTGCAGATGAGAGATCAGAGTCCAGAGTGTTGTGCCGGGAAAGCACAGCAGGTCAGGCAGCATTTGAGGAGCAGGAGAATCGACGTTTCGGGGAAGAGCCTGATGAAGGACAGTTGCGCAAAAAAAAAAAATATTCTCCTGCTGTTGTGGTTTTCCAGCACCCCGATCTCGAATCTGAAAATAGTCTCAGCCTATCCAGCCTTTCATTATAACTCAAACCTTCCACACACGGCAACATGCATGCATACTTTTATGAACCTGCTCCAAATGAATAATATCATTCCAACAACTGGGCGACCATAACTGGACATAATATTCCAGAAATGGCCTCATCAATGTCCTGCAAAGCTTCAACATAACGTCCCAACTCCTATACACGAAGGACTGAACAATGAAGGGAAGTATGTTAAATACCTTTGAACCATCTTGTCTGTAGGTGATGCAAACTACAAGGAATTATGCACCTGCACCCCTAGCTTCCGTGTTCTCCAACACTACGCAACTTGTTGTTGTACCAAAATGCAATACCTTCCATTTATCCAGATTGCACTCCATGTTACATTTTTCAGTCCAACGACTCATTGGATTAAGATCCTTTTGAAACTTAGATAATCTTCCTCATTGTCTACAATTCTGGCGTCGCCTGCAAACAGACAAAGCATGCCTGCAGTGAGTTCCACTGTTTTCTCATATAGATCAATGATTCATATTTGCTTGTAGTGGCCGTGATTTAGCAGTGTGCAAAACATACAACAGTTAGTCATGCAATTAACCATGAGGAAGAAAGCCGCAGACTGCAGGGAGATATTAAACAATTGGAAAGAAAAAAAAAGTGAAAGCAATTCATTCCAGGCAAGTTGGTGACAGTGAAGCAAGTTCAAACTTCAAACCAGCCGCCCACGCTCCAGTTGTGGCACCAGCTCACTCAGCAAGATGCTCTGTAGATTGCTATAAACGGGAAAATAATTTCCCTTCTGCCCCGCCTTTGACCAGGAGCACACAACCTCGGAATTGCTTGCGCCTCTAAACCGTCATAGAAATACCGTGCATTCACCGGTTGTGTCACTGGAGTCCTCGAGAATCTGTGCGACCTCATTCCCATCCCGACTTCCAGTTGGATCTTCGCGACTGCGCCACTCAGTTCCTCTGATTCTGGAGCGGGGGAATTGGGACTATGTGGCAGCAGTGGTTACTGCCTTGTTGGAGGAAACTGGTGAAATAGCCGATGTTAAACTGCATTACTGTTGAAGCATACATTTCAGCCACACCTGCACTGTCCCCGGAATTTTTGATGTTTTGGAGAAATCTATTTATCTCAGACTTCAGCATATTAATGATGGAATCACCACAGCCTCTGGGAGAACCGATATTAAACGGTCAGCCCATTCTGAGTTCCCACAGATCTGCCACTGTTCGCTAAGCACTGATATTGTGCTTTGGTACGCTGCCTAACATTTCCTATGACACTGTACTTATTGCACGCACTCACTGTGCGTGTTTGTGGAATGCCGTGATTGTATAGTGCTTAGTATTCTGCGTTGTGGTCGCAACAACCTCGCTTCGAATCCGAGTCACGGCAGTAATTGCTCTATCTGCCCCAGTTTTTGTGAAACACAAAGGAATCAGTTGTTTTAACATGGTAATTTTCTCCAAGGTGATGATCTTTTCCCTTCAAATTCTGTTTGATCACATCTCTGTGTTTTATATGTCAGAATTCAAATCCACCCGTTCTCAGAGATTTCTCTCCCTCCTTCGATCACTAACTGAACTTTCCGTCCCACATCCCCATTTCATTAATTTAGAGATGACGGTGGTAGACTATGGTGTACAAAGTTAAAAATCACACAACACCAGGTTAGAGTCTAACAGGTTTAACTGAGCACAAGTTTTCGGAGCGCTGCTCTTTCATCATGTGGAGAAAGTGAGGTCTGCAGATGCTGGAGATCAAAGTTGAAACTTTATTGCTGGAACAGCACAGCAGGTCAGGCAGCATCCAGGGAACAGGAGATTCATCTCTTTCATCATGTGGTTGTGGAGTCATTTCCTATTTCATTAAGGCAATGCAGAACCTAACACTGACTCTCACATTGATATCGTTCACTCTGTGCTGCTGCGGTCACTGTTGCTGGGTGAAAGTGCCCCAACCCCACCATCGGGACCTGCAGACCAGTTGATCCATTTGCTTATCGCTGTTGTGAGGCCAATCCTCAGGTAGCAGCTTTTACTGATATAGACTTGCGATTATTGGGGGTCAAGCTCAGGAAAGTGACACATTACAATATCGAGGAAAAGCGACTTCATTGAGAAAGATTAGTTTCACGGATTTTCTGCAATGGCTGAGCTCTATTAAACTGGACTGTTAACTCAGACACCACACAAATGAACCAGGGACCCGGGTTTGACTCCAACCATGCCAGGTGTTAGAATTGAGATTCAATAAATATCTGGAATTACGAATCTAATAACACCTATAAATCCATGGTCAATTGTTGAAAAAACAAAACCATCGGGTTTACTGACGTCCTTTGAGGAAGGAAGATGCTATTCTTACCTGTTCAGGCCTCCAGGTGACTCCAGACTCACTGCAATACGGTTGAGTCTAAACTGCCCGCTGTGCAATTAGGGGTCGCAATCAATACTGCCGATCCAGCAACGCCCTCATACTGTAACAGAATAGGGAAAAAAAGTTAATTCGGCTCCAGCTAGATTACTGTGTGCAGTTCTGAAATTCACAGTATAGCAATGATGTGATCGCAATGAAACATTGCAGGACAGATTCAATGGAATATTGTCTGGGCTGAAGAGTTTCAGTTATGAGGAGAGATTGGACAGACTGGACTAGTTTGTCGCCGAGCAGAGGAGATTGGAGAAGCCACGACTGAAATGTACAAAATAATGAGGGATATGGATAGGATAGACTGAAAGAAGCGTTTGTTATTGATGGAGGGATCGAACACTGGGGCCAAGAGATTTCGGGAAAAGGCAGAAAGTTTTGAGTAGATGTGCGGAAAGGGTCAGAGAGGAAAAAAAATTGAGATGTTAATTTGCGATGCCAAAACATATCAGACTATGGGCTAAACAATGGAAGACTTGATTCAGGTTGTTAAGCAGTTGCGTTGGACAAGTGCAGCCACAACAGGCTGAAGGGCCTCCTTCGATGTTGTCCTCCATAGTATCGTGGTTAGTGTCCCTCATGCTTGGCCTTCCATTCTCGATTGGATATGTCACAGGAAAGACAGTGCTGTCTGAATCAGCTGGGGAAGGACTGCAGCTCCTGGGGAGAGAGAGTGTCAGTGAAAGTCCAAACACGTAACTTCAGCAAACTGCACATTGTGTTTGTGTTGCAATGAAAACCATTATATAGAATTGTTCCTGACTAATGTGGTTATTTACAGCAGGAATCTGAGGCAGAAAACAGAGTAAACCCATTCAGATCTGAGTGCAGAAACATTTCCAGCAGAACGAATGAGGTTGTCCAGCACAGAACCACGTTTGAGTGCATTGAATTCCGGTTGATGGGCGCAGCTTGCTTTCACTCGGCTGAGTTGCCAGTGTGTAAATGATACAGATAGTGTTCAATGTGATGCTACATTTGCTCAGTGGTTCGAACTGCTGTTAAGTCTGTAGGTTAGGTAGATTGATCATGTTAAATTGCGCTGATGTGTCCAGAGAGTGAATTCAGGAAGTTCAGTGAGTAAGCCATGGGTAACACAGCGATAAGGTCATCAGTCTCACGATGTCAGGTTTTATTCCAGCAGGTCTATTTGAAATCACAAGCCAGGGGCCTGCGGGGATAGAGACGGGAGCTAGATCTGGTTGAGATGCTGTTCAGAGTGTCCCTACAGACTCGATTGGCTGAACTGTACTTTCTGCCTTGCAGGGAATCTGTGATTCTATCAGAGAGGACACTGCCAGCGTTTACTGGGGTGCTAAGACATTAGAGACGATGCTGACGGCGTTTAGTGGGGATGGAATTTTATTTATTTGTGTTGAAAAAATTTGACACTGAACCAAGGAAAACCGAATGGAAGTTTTCCTGAGTATTTTAGGTTTGGAGAGAGTAAATAGGTGGTAAATTCACTCTTTAAAGTTCGTATATTTCTGAACGTCAGGCTTTCAAAACCATCGATGTAGGACAAAGAAATGATGGGAGCAGAATTTCTGTCACTCAGAGAATCCGTTTCCAAAATATTTGGAAAGGCACATTTAGAGACGCACAAGTAGTGAGTTTCACCAGGAGAGAGACACCCTGTGGCCAGGTAAAAGTGTAAAAGTGTGGTCTGGGGGGTAGAAGGTGCGAGGAAACAATGTCTAATTTGGACGACTTCAGATGCAAAGAAATATCGGAAACGTATGCAGCTGAGTAAGATTCAGCAAAAAAAAAACCTCAGAGTTTTGAAAGATTTCTATTAATATTCCACATGAAGCATTATAAATGGAACTGACCAGATTTTGTATATTGTCAAGGAAAGCTATTCGATAATGTACAGGAAGTGACCCGTCTCTTGGAGATCGATTTCCTGCTTTCATCCCATGGCTTAAAGGTGGGAGGACAATCGCCATGATGTTGGGTTCACTTGGCAACCACTGAAATCTGCCAAAGTAACTGAGCATCAAAACTGGCATCTTGCTTTGTAGTTTAACCTTCTGTTTCTCTCATCAGTATTTTCTTTAAGCTGAAATAAATTCGGAGCAAAATTGAATGCAACATTTAACGTTCCAATCACATAAATCAAATTCACTTCCGATCATTGCAATGAACAGAGTGAAATTGCAGCAAAATTAATAAAATTAAACAAACAAATCTGCATTTCCGGGAATTTTACCCAGTTCAGGTTCAGCCATGTGAGAAAGACCATCGAGCTAAAACATCACCTTCACTTCTCTTTCCATATATAAGTCTTCACGTGAGAGAGAAACTGTCTGAAGAAATTATACGTCAAGACTAAATGTGCGTGTGAATGTGACGGGAATTTCATGTTAGCTGGTTCATTCTGAGACAGTTCCGACTCGGAATGAATCAATGACAGGTATTCCTTCCAAGGACGAGGTCAACTCCTTCGATTTTGCTGGTAATATTATTCCACTGAAAGCAGAAAAATAAAGGTTCGATTCGATTCAGCTCAGGGAATGTCTTATTCCCTAGGTGCACCACATGTAATCTTGATGTGGTCACATATGAGACCCTTTGACAAGGGTTTCGCGGCCCAGAGGTTAAAGCTCTGTCACTGTGCACGTGTGGATTTGAATCCTACTCTGGCTGTTGCTTCTATCAAACGCAGCTGTGGTTTCCCTTTGTGCCTCGCATCTTTAGTATACACTGGATGGAGATTCTTGCCCATGCCCTTCGTTGCACCAGAGATAAATCGATATCATATCAAAGTAGAAATACACCAATTTGTTTTTGTTGTAAGTTAAATTGGGATAATGAAAAGGAGTGCAACGTTACTTTCCTACTTTCATTCCATCTTGACGTTCTATGAATTTATATCGAATGAAAGCAAAACAAATAAGGAGAGATCGGGTGCAATAGTTTATCCAGTGGGATTGTGAATCTTAATGCAACACTCCACACAAAGTTCTGATCAGTATTTCAAACAGTCAATTGGAATTGGAACTGCAGAAAACTTCTCCTATGAAACGAACCTTTCATTCTTTCACAAACTACTGCTGTGTGGATCATACCACAATCTATCATCCAGCGTGATCACCAAATTGTCAACAACATTTGATCCACGAATTTTCTTTAGCAATCACACCTTCTGCACATATCCGTCTGTGGTCTGACCAGTGCCATTTGTTGTCTCCAGGCCACAGCACATTCCTTGTTCATCAGTTTATGAGCCGAGTTCCTGATCTGTCTGATCAGTTTGATAAACTTTACTATCACATCATCCCATCCCCTCAGAATTCTAAACTTATCAATAAAATATTGAGTTAGACCAAATGATATAGCATTGGAAGTCGGATATTCAGCCCATCGAGACTGCACCACCATTGAACGAACTCATGGCTGATCTGATAATCTTCAACTCCATTCTCATACCTTACCTCGACAGAGCTTCATCGTCTTTCTGGTTAAATATCAGTCTGGCACAGTTTGAAAATACACAACGCAGCCTCAACAACAGTCTTAGTAAAGTGTTCCACCGATTCACTGGTGCCTGAGCAAAGTAATGACTCCTCATTTCTGAATTAAATAGGCAATATCTAATTCTGAGTTCATGTACTCTGGTGCTCTCCTCATACCAGAGGGTTAACCACATGCCTGTACCTACCCTGTCAAGATCCTATGAATAATGAACGTTTATAAATGTTTTTATGTGATTATACAGTTCCCCTCCGCCTCTTTTGTTCTAACGGGAAGGTTAGAACTGGCGGAAGATGAGGGAGTGGGGATGAGGAAACTGATGAAGTCCACATTGATGTCATGGGGTTGAACGGTCCCGAGAAAGACGATGAGGCGTTCTTCCTCCAGGCATCGGGTGGTGAGAGAGTGGTGATTAAAGTGGCTCAGGGCCTACATGTCCGTGGGAGAGGGAGTCGAAATGTTTGGCCATGCGTCAGTGGAGTTGAAGCTTGCAGTTGTCCTGAGATGTTCTCTGAAGTGCTCTGTCAGAAGACATCCCCAATTTAGAGGCGAACGCATCTGGAGCAGCAGATACAACAAATAACACGTGTGGGAGTGCAGCTGAACCTTTGATGGATGTGGAAGGCTCCATTGGAGCCTTAGATAGAGGTGAGGGGGGAGATGTTCGTGCAGGATTTGCAATTCCTGTGGTGGCAGAGGAAGGTGCAGGGAGCGAATGGTGGGTCATTTGAGGGCGTGGACATGACTAAGTAGTCGCGGAGGGAACGGTGTTTGTGGAAATCGGATAGGTTTGGGGAAGGAAATATATCCCTGGTGCTGGGGTCAATTTAGAGGTGGCTAAAATGTCGGCAGATGATGTGATTTATGCGGAGGTTGGTGCAATGAAAGGTGTGGACTTTGCTCTGTCCTTGTTCCGTCCATGTTTTGTTTGGAGATGTGGGGTTCATGGATGGAGTGCGGGATATGGATGAGATGCATTACAGAGCATCTTCAAACACATGGGAGGGGAATTTCCGATCTTATATGAAGGAGGCCTTCTGGTGTGTTCTGTGGTGGAACTGGTCCTCTGGGAGCAGATGCAGAGGAGGCAGAGGAGTTAGGAACACAGGAAAGCATTTGTGCAGGAGGTGGGGTGGGAGGAGATGGAATCCACATATCTGTGGTTGTCAGTGGGTTTGTTAAAAATATCAATAACACAGACCTCCAGGGATATTTTTTCCCTCCCACCCCTATCCACTTTCCGCAAAGACCGGTCTCTCCACGACAACCTCGTCAAGTCCCCGCTCTCCAATGATCCACCCTCCCCTCCTGGCACCTTCTCTGCCACCACAGGAATTGAAAAACCTGCGCCCACACACACTCCACCTCTGCCCAATGCCCCAAAGAAGCCTTTCACATCCATCAAAGTTTCACCTGCGCTTCCACACATGCCATCTATTGCATCCGTTGCTCCCGATGCAGTCTCCTCTACAGTGGGGCCACCGGCCATCTTCTCACAGAGCGCTTCAGAGACCATCTCCAGGAGACTGGCAACAATCAATCCCAACGCCCCGTGACCGAACACTTCAACTCCTCCCCGCCACTTTCCCGAGGACATGCAGGTTTTCAGACTCCTCCACAGCCACTTCCTCACCACCCAACGCCTGGAGGAAGAACGTCTCATCTTCTGCCTCATGACACTTTAACCCCATGGCATCAACGTGGATTTCACCAGTTTCCTTATTCCCCACCCCGCCACCCACCTTACACTCGCTCCAACCTTCCAGCTTGGCACTGTACTACTGACCTGCCCCATCTGTCTATCTTCCTTCATACCTATCCGCTCCACCCTCTTCTCCGAACAAACACTCTTATCCCCACCTCCATCCTCCTATTGCACTCTCAGCTAAATTCTCCCAAGCCCCACCCCTCCCATTTACCTCTCCAACCTCGAGACTCCCAGCCTTATTCCTGATGAAAGCCTTTTGCCCAAAACGTCTTTTGTTTCTGCTACATGTATGCTGCCTGACCTGCTGTGCTTCTTCAGCACCACTCTAATCTTGACTGTGATCTCCAGCATCGACAGTACGCACGTCCATCCAACTGATTCCCCTGTCCATTGATCTTCAGCGATCATGAATGTCCACGCCAAGATCTCTTTGTCTGTCTGCACCACACAGAATACTCACTGCTATTATTTCTTCTCCCTAATTTCGTTAACACTCCTTGATCTGGATTCAATTCCATCCGCCATTTTCCTTTCCACCAGATTGATACTTCCACCAGATTGATCTCTGACATTCGTCGTCATAGTCAACTGCACGACCAATTGTTGCATCATCAGCAAACTTCTGAATTTTGGCTCCAGCAACTAAGTCTACATCACGGATCTACATCAGAAAACAATGGAACTCCGCTTGAAACACGCATCCAAACAGGGTTCATTGCTGGTTGGGATGAACAGCTGCAATAACAGCAGTTTCGATCTCCTGCTGTCATTTGTAAACTCACTGTTGACTCTGTCAATTGGTCTTCTGAGGGATCAGTTCTCACATATGGAAGTTGTGAATGACCTGTGCGCATTGTGACTGAGCAAGTGAGTTTACACCTAAGCAGGTAATTGAATCCCTTCCTGCAGTCACCCCATGGCCCTAACTTCTTGGCGCCGTGGATATCCTTGTGTCTCTTTAGTTTGATAATCAGTTGAATTCGAGTCCACACAGACACGATTCCCATTTTCCCTGTTGTCCATGTATTTTTATTCTTCCTTATTATCCCACGGAATGTTGTTATCCTTGGTCTGAAGAGCATTTGTTGTTCATTCTTAATTCACCTTGAACTGAGTCAGAGGGCATTCATGGGTGGACTACATTTTTGTGGGTCTGGAGTCACATGTTGACAGGACTCGTTATGGTCGGCAGATTTCCCTTTCGAAGGAACATGAATAAATGAGTTTTCAGCAATATAAAGTTATTGTCTCTGTTGCTGAGATTGGTGTATTTTCCAGATTTTACTCATCGAATTTAAGTAACAGCAGCTGCCGCATTCCAGTCTCCAAAGATTACTAGCTCAATACATCGACGCTGCACTAACAACTCCCTGCTGCACTTCTCCATTCAAAGAATGAGATTGTCAAATCAGGTTATTCCAAATGGAGAGAGAATAGAACGTGTTTCTGTGTTGGAATGGAAGCAATGTACGCTGGATTGGAATGTTTACTGGAGCAAGAGAATGGTGTGGAGACGATGTGAGCAAAAGCACTTCTTCCTGTAAAAGTAACAAAACACCGCTTTGTTGAGGAAAATCTCTTAGAATGCTTTCAATACATCGACCTCTCTCTTAAGGCTCCAGCACGCTTTCTCTGAGCCAACCCTCAGTGCGGGTTAATGCTGCTGCTGAATTTTAACAATATAATAAATTGAGACTAATATGCCCTTCCACCTCGCCTTTGACCAGAAGCACTCCCAGCCTCAGCATTTCACGCGCTTGGATAAATAGACAAAGTCTTTTACCTGTTTCGGGGAGTCCAGAACGAGAGGGCATAGATTTAGGTTGAGAATGGAAACATATAAAAGAAACCTAAAGGTTTTCTTTTTTACACAGAGGGTGATGCGTGTATGGAATGAGCGGCGAGAGGAAGTGGTGGAGGCTGGTACAATTTCAACATTTCAAAGGCATTTGGATGGGTATGTGAATAAGAAGGGTTTGGAGAGATATCGGCCGTGTGCTGGCAGGTGGGACAAGATTGGGTTGGGATATCTGATCAGCATGGACGGGTTGGACCAAAGAGTCTGTTTCCATGCTGTACATCTCTATAACTCTATGACTCTATGACTGCACCTTTACCAGTCATGTCACTGGTGCCATAGAATAACTTCACGTGCTCATTTCCACTCCCACTTCCGGTTTGGTATTCGTGGCTCCTCCACGAAGTTTGTCTGATACCAGTTCTCAGAACTGGGGTTATGTGACTGACTTCAGCAATGGGTACCTCCTTGTGTGGGCAAGTTGGTGAAAAAACTGTTATTAACACACTGTTATTTAAACATACATTACACTAATATCCCGCACTACCCCCTGAACTTTGTTGTTTCTAGAAATCTATCAAACTCAGTCATCAACATGCAGTCCTCGATAGAACCACCACAGCGTCTGGGGATATCGAATTTAAAGATTCAGCTAATTTTGAATTCCCAAATGTCTGCTATCGCTCGCCGAATATTCCTGTTGGGCATCTGCTACTCTTCCTAACATATCCTCTGTCACTGTGATTATCACTGTTTTAAAAGCGTGTCTCCTCATGACTCAGTGATTGTTTAATTGTTAAAAGATTCTGCATTGTGGCCGCAGTAAGCTCGTTAGAATCCGAGTCACTGCATTTTCCTCCTTGTGACTCATGCTGAAGAAACACGGAAAGGAATTAGTTGATTTTACATGAAAGCATTCTCAGAGATTACGATTTTTCCCCATCAAACCCACTCTCTCACACACATCTCTGCGATTCATATTTAAGGATTCAGACTCATCCATTCTCAGAGAATTCCCTCCCTCCCGCAATCACTTACCACCTTTAAGTTCCCCCTCCTATTTCCCTTACAATCACTTTCACATTGACCCCGTTCAGCCTGTGTTGCTGTGCTCACTGTTGCTGGGTGACCATGGGTAAGTCTCACCATCGGGACCTTCAAACCAGTTGATCCATTTCGATACCGCGGTTGTGAGATCAATCCTCAGGTTGCAGCTTTTACTGACATGGACCTGCGATTATTGAAACATCAGGCTCAGGAAAATGGCACAGGGCAACATTGAGGAAAATAAACTTTATTCCAAAAGCACCAGTTTCTGTGGACTTCCGCATCATTTATTTCACTTGTTCATTCGGCTCTAGCGAGACTATTGTGTGTAGTTATGCAATTCACATTATAGCAGGGATGCGACAGCACTGGAAACAATGCAGGGGAGATTTGCCAGGATATTGTACGGGCTGAAGAAGAGGGATTGGACAAACTGGAGACATACAAGGTTATGGGTCAAGTGATTTTAAAAAGGAGTTAAGCAATTCTTATTGGGCAATACAGATATTCCGTTCCAAGTACGGGTTATAAATAACTGCCCTTCCATTCTCGAAGGGAAATGTCACAGGAAGAACTGTGCTATCTGAATCAACGTGGGTGAGTACTACTGCTCCCGGGGAGACAGATGACAGTGCAAACACGTGACTTCTGAAAGCTGTACTTAGTGTCGGCATTGGAATGAAAATCATTTGGCAGTTTTGCTCCATTGTGAGGTGTTTTCTTATAACAGGAAGCTCAGGATGATATGCATTCTACTGCCCTTTCTTCACTAACCCATACAGCTGAATACCGGCACTATGCAGGACAATTTCTCTCTCTACACCCTCGTCCAATCCTCCTTGACCCTCCAGCACTTTCCCATATGACACCATTCCACGAAATCCCAGGAGGTGTAATGCTGCTCGATTACAATGTTCTCCTCACTGTGTAATGTTCCAGTGATTTATCTTCACATCACTCAATTTAGCAAACTGCATTCCGGCTCACAATGTGATATCGTCTAGACTGGGGAGAGAAAAACAGAGCGGGTGACAAACGTGAGTACAATATACGTTCTACCTGCAAGTAAGAAAAGGTACTGAGCTTCAAGGTCCCTGTCACTGCAACATCCCACTGTGTCCCCATGCCTCTATTTCAGTTTGGTCTGCTGCAGAGCTCCCGCATGGCAAAGCGCAAGTTGGAAGAGCGGCACTTCATTGACAGACCATCCAACATCAAGTTCAATCATTTTAGACCCTGTGCACCTTCTTTCACCTTCCTGCCCCACCTACACATATCATTCGTTCCAAAGGCGGATCGTTTGGCTCGAAAATCTCTCCCTAGATCCACTAGACCTGCTGGTTTTGTTCAGATATTTCTGCTTTTCTTTGGATAATTTTGTTCTGTTCTGATCGCCAGCCACAGGCAACGTGTGTTTGCACGGGAGGGTGGTCAGAGGAGATTTACCAAGGTGGTGCACGAGCTCGACAATTCCCCCTGCGAAGATAAGCGAAAGTGAGGGCTGCAGGTGCTGGAGCTCAGAGTCCAGAGTGTAGTGTTGGAAAAGCACAGCACGTCAAACAGCATCTGAAGAGAAGAGAATCGCTGCTTCGGGCACAAGCCAACACCATTCCATTACCAGCCGATGCCTGGAGGAAGAACGTCTCATATTCCACCTTCGGATCTTGCAACCACACGGGATAAATGTGTATTTCACCAGTTTCATCATTTCACCTCGTTCCCCCATTATTCCAGTCCAAAGCCCCCAACTAGGCACCGGTCTCTGGACCCGGCCATCAATTCCCCCCCCCCCCGGAACTACCACCTTCTCCCTCACCTTCATCCACCTCTCGCTTTCACCAACCTGACCAACAACCCCATTCCTCTCCCTCAACACCGACCCAAAATTCTCATTCCTGATGAAGGGCGTATGCCCGATACATCGATTCTCCTGGTCCTCGGATGCTGCCTGACCTGTTGTGCTTTTAAAGCACGACATTCTCGCCACTGCAAAGATAGATGCGCTCGACTGGAGCTCTTTATCTGAGAGCGAAGAAAGCTGAGAGGAATTGTTTAACGTGCACAGAAAGGGGATAGATATGTGATACATGAATAAACTTCTATGGGAAGGGTTAATAACCAGGGATATAGATGAAACGCTAGAGAGAGGATGTTCAGAGAAGATTTAGGAAGAACTTTTGCATCCTGAGAGTGTCGTTTGTCTGGAACTCACTATTTGAAGGTGTGGTGAAGCGAAGGGTCATTAAAATGTTTCAGGAGTACTGAGCCGATCACTTGAGGGGCTAGACCATACACGGATAAGGACCAAGTACTGTAAACTGGGGCGAGAATAAAGAAATGCTTGATGAAAGACTTGAGCACCGTAACTTTGGGTGCAGTAAAATGGAGGCTAGAACAACTCTGTGTCACATTGAAAGACGTGTTGGACTTCTACTGAATTGTTAAGATTGCGATTCAAAGTTTGTGGGTTTGAATTACAACAGAATCGGAGTTTAGTTCAGATTTCTGCTGAATAAATACTGATTCACCATCAGTTCCTGTCGTCTGGAGGTCTTCTCCTTGCTACTGAACAGAGAAGATTCCTTACTTTCTGGGTGGTGAGTTTTAAGGGAATCATATCACTTGAAACATGATCACCCCAGAATCGAATTCTCATTCGCAAAACCCACTGCAGAAGCCCACTGTCTATGAAGACATCCCCCTCCCACTTTTACAGAGTTTTTCAGCTTATTCTGTGCCTTTTTTTCCCTTTGGGCGATATATTGATGTGGATGTTCTGGGAAAAGACATTGATGTGTTTGGTCAGTCATGGTGACATCAAATGGTGGAGTAGCGCTGGCAAGCGAAATGCCCCCCTCCTGTTCCTCTCTGTCAGTGCTGTTTCTGACAGAGGGTTTTAAACAATAATATGATGAGGACCCTGTGAATCTACACTACGGAATACCATGGACCTCCCCTTTATCCCACTGCTCTTACAGCTGGAATACACAGCTCCTGTTGCAGCTTTAGATCAGACAGTGGAGGATTTTCCTAGGCGCTCTGTCAAACTACATGCCCCTTCACACAGGTTTCCAACTGGACACATGGAGCAACGGCAGTGTGGATATTGGGGATTCAGGGACAGTTCTGGCCCCGGTAATAATCCTGAATTTGGGAAATTCAGTATCTCACTCTGGATTCTTAACACGTTACAATTTCAGTATTCAGGAAAACCGTGCAACATGCCCTTGGATGTAGCCATGGTGAAGATTAGTGATGAGTGCAGTATCTTTCATGCTGTCAGTAGGAACTTGCAGAAGGAAGTTAATGAAGTGTCTTTGAATCGAATTCTGTGCTAAATTGAAGCAGACCGAATGAGAAGCCCTGTGACAGCGATAATATAACATTCTCTATAAACAACGCTGCGACCCACGGAAACCCAATTTTCACTCAAGTCTATTTTGCTCAACATTTTCCTGTGTCCCATTTCCTGAACCTGATGCTCGAATAGTCACAGGTCCATATCAGTTCCTCCTCCTCTGCCTTAGCTTTAATTTCAGAACCACAGCAAAAGTAGAACAGGCGGGTCAATGGTCCCAGAGGTACGAGTTGGGCACTTTATAGGCTTGCTGCCGGCGGCTCCAGTGAAGCAACTGATCAGCTCTTGGCACTGAACAGTGTGTTAAAATGCCGCAGTTGTAATTTCAATCCTTATCTAACGCTGGTTTTACAGGCGTTGATCAGGAATTATTGGAGCATCAGACTGAAGCGTAGTTGAAGAATAATGTCGAATAAAGCAGCATCGATTCTAAAATTCCAGTTTCTGAATTGTGGGATTGTTCTGTCTTTGGGTAAGGTATCAATTATTAACCATAAAACTGCACATATCCCCCACGTGACTATCCATCTGTGGAGCGAGAAACAGAGATGATATTTTAGCTTGATGACCTTTTTCAAATCTCTGACACTGCACTGGATTACATTCTTAAATAGGCTCTTAAACTCGTTTCAGATCATCCTGTTTGCTGCAAACTCACACAGCTCATTAAACAGTTCGAAAGAAATTCGATTTATCTCTTAGGGTAGATTGAATGTTGTCAGCGAATCTGGTAAAGTCATGACAAATAGTTTTGCTGCTGTGCAGAACAGAGGGTTCCAACAAGAGTAAGGATAATTCTTGTCGCTGGATTTTTCGGGAGGAGATCAGTGAGTTTTAAAAGGTCTCAGTCCCGTTCCTGGTTACTGTGAACAAATGTCCAAGGCAACAGATGGCAATGATAATGATGCTTGACATTGACAGGTCCATTCCTACTCACTAGAGTCACAATTGTATTACAGATCACGTGATCGGAGGAGATAATGATCACTATGGTAACCTGAGACAGTGCGACAATTAATCCCACGTTCTTAGTCTCACTCTATACCATAAACCATTTAGCCAGTGGACTGAGGTAACCGGCTTCCAATTAATGCAAAGCTAAAACAAACAGCTCAGTACATTAACAATTTGTAGTAGTTCACGTCGAATCAGCTGCTACACCTTTCAACACCACCAGCTCTTCTTACACTTAACATGTCCAGTTGCAGGTATGAGGCAATTTCTTTCCGATGAACGCTGAACAATTTGTGAGCGTATCACTTTTGCCTCCCCATCCAGGTAGCCCAGAATCCCTACCCCTATTAAATTCCCTCTTTGTGTGTCTGCAACTGGCCTTTGAAATGCTGGAATCATCTTCTATTTTTTTCTGTCTGAAAAGTAATCTGCGATTTCAAAATCTCAGAATAAAAAGTACCTGCTGCAAACTTCGTTGTCTTTCCTCGCTGGTTTTGAAGCTCTAACCTCTCGTTATACATTCACCTGAACGAGGTAATTTTCCTCTTATTTACCCTTACCAACCTCACATCCACTGCAAAATCTCCATTAGAACACAACTCAGTCATTCCTGATTTATGTCGCATGAATCTTCATCTATTCCACCATCTTATTAAATCCCTTCTTTTCTTTTCTCGTGGCTATACCTCCCAGTAAATCTCATTTCCATCGTCTCTAACGATTTTGTATCAAGGGAACTCTGACCATATCCTTCCAAACCAAATTGCACCCCCCGAACCCCCGTATATTTCATCAGTAAATCTCGCCCTGAGAAATGATGCTGGGTCTAATTCAACTCATGAAAACTTACCACTATGCTATGCAATCTCATTACTGGTACAGGAAAGAGGAAGGCTATTTCACTTACAGCTGAATCTGTTGGCTGCAGCAACATTGGATCAAATCGCAGTCACATAGGTGACTGTTGTTCTCATTTTTATTTCTTCTCAACGTGTGCTGAAGTAACACAGTGCGAAATAAATTAATATTGTTAGACAAAAGTAAGGAGGCGTGTTAAATCTGAGGTTATGAGAATAGGGCAGTTTTGATTAACATAGACCAGAGATTGTTCAAATCTCAGGCACATGAGATTGATAGACAGCGATGTTGAGAGAAATAGACTGTCTTGGCAAATGCCAGTGTTATGAAGTTGTGGGTGTAACGTAATTTTAATGGTGTTGAAATGTCTGGCGAACACAAGGAGTCCAGAACAAGGAAACAACATAACATTTGGTCAAAACAATTAAGAACTGTGTTACATGGATACAACAATCAAATTTGAATTCGGCCAATCAGTTTAAATTATGTCCCAATCAAGTTGAAATTTGGTATTTTTACAATGTTAAAACCAATGAAACGATCCGACGTTTTGAGAGACAAATATCGGACATTTTGAACAGTTACCCAGAGCTGCAAAGAACAGCAAAGAGAGCAGCAAAAAGACCAACAGATGTAGGATGTCAGTAAAATCTCCAAGAAGTGCCTACCTGGAGATATAGATTGCATAGAAAAAAAGCATCAACACCGATCTGAAGAAAAAGTCTACAGAGGTAAATACAAAGAGAAGATTCGACAACTAGCTGTTTTTTAAATTTAAACTTTTTTGTAAAAGTTATTGGGGTCGGAGTGAGGGAAGATATTGTAGAGCACAAGGTTTAGAGAAAAGAGTTGTAGGTTGATTATTCTCTGTTAATAAAAAGCAGTAAAGTTGTTATTTTAACTTTAAGTAGCGATTTTGGGTTGGTTCTTTGCCTCTGGAATTTTAACAGAATACAGCACGGGGAGAACCCATTCTGTTTTGTTGGTTTACATTAGCAGATGGGGTTTACCCCGTCACGTAACACCAGATTCTGTGGTGGCTTTGTTGTTTCGCTCATTTGTGCATTTTGCCTCAGTAACGATTTTGAAGTTGTCCCCTCCACACAAAAGGTCCGTGCTTTTGCACCATTGTACAAAAGGTGCAGTGTATCTAAGCGACAGGGCTCCGTCCAAAAACATTTGACGCTTATTCAATCTATCTATCCTGATATTGACCCATGAAAACAGCACTGCGCACTCTCCTCGATTCTGGAAAATGATCCTTCCACAGATAATGTCACATCCCGCTCTCAAGGAGCTTTTCATTCCATCGCTTTCAATTCCTCACAGAATCCGTTTCAACAGAATTTGTCACTGAGTCATTTCTTTGTTTGTGTTCAAACCCGGTGAGCGGAGGGTCCCAGTTGGAGCGTGCTGACCCCATAGCCCAGAGATTAGACCATACTCTGTGGACTGTAGTCTGCTTTTCATCATTTCCCTAACAGCATGTATCTATGCTCTGCAAATGTTCACGCCTGTTTTGAGAAGCAAGATAAACAGTTCCTGGTTCCTGCTTTTGTTATCACACAGACCAAGATTGTAAATGCTGGGAACATGCACTGGTCGTGACTGTCTGCTCTCCCACATCCGTTTTCTCCCCATTAGGTGGTAAGATGATGGCCTGAATCGCTTTCTTCTGTTCCCTGTCACTCGAGGATGATGTGAGCTGTGAAATCTGTTCTCCGAGCTGGCGGTAAAGTGAAAAAACTTATACACATCTGGTGCGACGTGCCTGAGCGACAGGACTCGCTGCAGTTACATCCCATGCTGATTCAGACAGCAGATTCCTCGCTGTGACTTCGAGAAGGACACAGACACAGATTACTGGGAGAGATTCTCTCTTTCCCTGCAGTTCTTCACATTTCTATCTGTCTCAGATGGCGTTATTTGCACAAGGTTCCCTAAAGAATATTAAGTCCTGTGCATGCACGATCTCTCTTTTGTACAGCTTTCCAGAATTTCCATAACTCCCACTACCTCTAACCCCCTCCCGCGCTCCACAACCCCTTGTTTGATCGTGGGCTGAAAAGCGCGTTCATGTTTCTCTCCCATAACACTAATTGCCAATTGAAGATGAGTTCGTCCAGCTGCCAATGATGGGAGCCCGCTCGCAAAAGAAGTGGCTAGCACAGCCTCCGGGGAAGCGGAAGTCAGAATGACAAGGAGCTGTTATTAAAACTCAGTGCGGCCTTCCCTCCGAAACAACAGAAAAACCCTATTTTTTAAGCAAGGAAACTCACCTGATTTATGGATCATGCTTCTGTTGCGGTTCTGGCTTGTTTGTCTTGGGTGTGATATCGCCTCCGATGGTGATGTAGGTGTGAGAAGTCACACTTGAGCACTGGAGTTTTGCATTTGGTTGTATTTTTGACTCAGAATGTATAATTTTGATGAGCTCAAGTTCAGAACAAGGTACCAAAGCTTGGAGGTCGTTACAAGACTGAGAAATAGATTCCCTCACTTCAAATTATGCTGATCCTGTTAATGCGAACTTTGCCGAGTGCACATCCTGTGCGGAATAACCTGAAAGCCTTAATCTGTCCAAACTTTTGTTTTACTTATGCTGTGATCTACATGTCCTTGATTAGTATGATCTGCCTTTACCAATCGCAAACAAAAGTTTTCACTGTACTGAGGTTCATGTGACAATCAATCAATCAAATAAAGTCAATCAATTGACCGACATAAACATTTCCTTACAGTTTGGGGGCGGCATAACCTCACTTTGCACTGTGACATATTTTGTGATTCTGAGTGAAATCACAGTTAAACCAACAGAATGTGGCAAGTTAGTCACAGGTTGTATTGACACAGCCGGGACACATCTGCGCCACAGTGTGTCACATAATAATAGTGTAGACCTTTTGAAATCATTCTCTGAGGTACATACCGCACGCCAGACGAAAAGCTGAAGACTGTGTGAAACTGCTGTGGTCAGCGCTAACAGAGCGGCCCAGCGGGAGTGTATTGGACTCATAACCATGAAATTAATGGATTGAAAACATCCTCTACTCGTTGACAATTCCAAGTTTCAGTTTGTGTGCTGCCCGCTCCAGTGTTTCTCTATAATAGATCTCCATTCTACGCATTGTGTGTTGTTTTACTTTCAATGTATCTGAAATGAATATTTCATACGGGAAATTTACACAAATAAGGAAACACACTTGTGAAGTTCTGGAAGCTCTTTTCCTGTTCTCTGGCGGTGTGCTCTGATCTGATTCGCAAAATCTCTTGCCAGAGCTGGGAATAAACTGATGAAGGTGAGATACATCAGTTTTAGAGTGCTCTATACGCATGACGCCCTGCAGTTATTCCCCACGCCGTTTCACACAGCAGTGTCCTCCCCGTGAAATGAAAAGCTGTGAATTACAATTGGATCAATTTGTTGGATACAGAATTGCGATACAGGCACAGCTCCGCATTATTAGGACATACATCACCAACTATGAATAACTACAGGGATATACAAGCGTCAGAGAGTCGCTATGGACTCGATGGGCTGAACAGCTTCTGTCGGCGCGTGAGTGACGCTACACATTGATGCTGTCCCTCTTCCTGTCTCTGGGACAGAGTGGCTGATGGTGAAACAAAGTCTCATTGTTAACCGTATCTTCTGCGTTAAACTGTCTGCAGCTCCGCAGCTCAGGGACGTAGGGTAAGCTCTCAGTGAGTGAGACTTTCACTCGGATTGTCTTTATCTATGAATGTTGGGGCTCAGATGTTCACTGCTGCCCGATTGCAGCAAAGAAGCCGATGTTACTGTTACAAAAGCCTTTCTGCAGGATTGCTGTGTGAAGATGGATTTTGAACAGCAAACAGGCTGCACAGAAATGCCCTCACATGACTTTACCTGAGTGTAGAGAGTCTGGAGTACATTTGTGTCTTACTTACCAGCTCAACATCTTTATCGTTGGCTCAGATAAATGATATTTGCAGGAAGCTCCCAATCAAACTTGCTGATTCCCAGCACTTGATGGAACTGGCCGTGCCGATGAGAGCGAGCTTTAGAGTGTAACCACACTTGCCTCTCCTGACACTGCTTGCCGGTGGAGGGAAATAGCTGAATACTCTACCGATTGAGACAACTTAGTCCAAGCAGAAGGGATAAGCAGTACTGTTCTGTGAACAAGGAGACAAAATGACAAGGCGATATTCTTAAAACACTTTGACGCTTAGAAATCTGAGAACAAATTGGGATGTAGTTGGACCTGACCACATCTCAGCTGATTTGGTGTTGGCAATGTAAGAGTGTCTAGGGCATGATCTTCGCTTAGCAGCTTGTGTTAATACTGGCATGGGAGAATGTCTTACTTCAAGTCGCCATCGCGCCTTGATTGTTTGGTTTCACTTTTGCCTGGTCGTCCTATCAACCCTTTGATAAAAAGATGTAAATCATTAAGTTGTACCCTTAAAATACCTTTGCGTTATGGGGTCAGAAGTGTCATTGTAGTGGGCATAGCACAGTACCACATGTGGCGAAAGTCAAACAAGCGTTAGAGGATGTTCACCCACAGAATCCCACTCTGAGTAAATCCACCATCTGGATATTCGCACAGTTCTGGGTGTGAAACTTTAGGAAGTGGGGACGTGAAATGATTGAAAACAGTGCTGGACAGGTGTGGTAAATGCGGAATGTCAACAATAAAGGTGATTTGGAAAGTTGGGACAGGTCTCCTTGGAGAGCAGAAGGCCAAAAGCTGGCCTTGTTAAACCTTTCCAAGACATGAGTGTGTTAGACAGAGGGAATAAGGAAGGGGGAATGCTCCCGAAGCCTGAAAGGATCGAGAACGATTCGGCAGAGTTTTAAAGACATTAGTAGAAGAAGAAAAATGTACGTGAGGAGAAATGTTTTCACAGAGGGAATGGTTAGGGTCTGACATTGACAAAGGCGCAGTTTCAAACGAGTTGTTGAAAAACTAATTCAATGTTCATGTTGAAAGTAAAAATGTGCAGAGTTATAGGGAGAAGGCAAGAGAATGATACGAAAAGAGAAGCGCATTTACCTCTGTAGAGAGCCAGCACAGCTAAGGTGTTTTGTTACACATTTGTGATTCTGACTGGAATCACAGTTCGACCAACAGGATGAAGGGAAATGTGCCTCAGGTCCTTTGTCAATTTCAGCCCACTCACCTTAAACCTACGCTCTCGAGTTTTCAACTCACCCCACTTGGGTAAAACACGGAAATACTCCGTTTACAAACCTTCCATAAGAGCATGACACAGCCGTTACGCTGCCGGGAAAGTCGTCCCACCCTATTCCACCTCACCCTCCGGTCCAAATATTGACGACATCCTGGTCTATATTTTGTCATCAATTTCAGGTGTCTCTTTTTTATGTTTTCAAGATGTAAATTACGCTGGACAACAGCAAGCTATTGGAAAAGGAAAGTTGAAACGTAGAATGCCTACAACTTTCAGTGCTGGACGCCACTGAGCTGCTGCAAAGGCGGCTGTGGCTTATTTCTGTAGCGTAGTGGTCATCACGTTCGCCTAACGCGCAAAAGGTCCCCACTTCGAAACTGAGCAGAAACTGCTCTGCTCTTCAACTGCAGCCTTTTACATGGACAAGAACGGAGCTTTCTTGCTTGCTTTCCCATCTGCAAACCTGCCTTCGAATTTGCTGGAACAAATCTGCTCTCGTAGTGAAATGTAATGCAATTCCATTTAATTACTATGCAAAGCATTGTAAAGTTTTTCTCCAATCCCGTTTTGATCATATGCCATTCCGTTTGAGAGTATAGTTACCGCCTTCTGATCCTTCCACGAAAAGCAGTACCGCATTTGCATTCCTTGCGCAGGCGGCTCGGTTCAAAGACAGGGAAGAAGCTGATGCGCTGGTGTCACAGCGCACCACGAATTCCTGAGCTTGTCTGTCTGTCAAATGCACCCCAAAGTCGTCTCTGAAAGACCTCATTTGGAAGCTGTCTGTCGTTATTCAACGTGCGAGAGCTGGCACCAGAGGTCCTGAATCATGTTTTGGAGCAGTTCGCACGTTAGTGGCTCATTCAATCAGCAACAGCAACGAACGAAATTACACTCTCAGAGGAACCTCTGGACCTGTGCTTTCATAGCGTCGCTAGTATTAAGGTCCGCCCGAGATCTAAGCCACGTCGGAACTGAAACGGAGGAATCGACCGAGTGGCTACAGAATGACATCGCATCCATTTGGTTTTCTTTAAATCACTGACGAGCAGGAAAATGTAAACGGGGAGGGCGAGTGGGGAAGTGAGGCAGTTGCAGCTCTGGTGAAATTCCTTCTTTGTGATTCACTCAGCAACCAGAGACGTGAAGGTGACGCAGGCGTGAGAGCTCTTCACATCGAGAACAAAAAGCACTCAAGGGCAGTTAGCACCTCTTCCGGAGTGGGGGTGGGGTGAAGTAATTACCTTTTGACTTCTGTTACTATGTTCAGAAACTGCCTTTTTGATTGACGTGAACAGAAACTGCATTTCTGTGATCTGTCCTTCTCGGATTGTAATGCTACCTCCACTTTTCAGGTCGAGAATATTCTTTGGGACGTTAAATCTGCAAAACAGATGTCGTACCCGTAACTATGCTGCACGGTATGATGTGGAACACGGCCTGCTCAGCTTTGTGCATTTTCCCTGTTGTCCGGTATGTTTCATGTTCCGTGTAAACCAACCTTTATCTTGCAGCAATGGGCGAAATCATTGACCAGGCAAGAATCGCAATTCCAGTTATGATTAGATTTGATTAGATTATATTACAGTGTGGAAACAGGCCCTTTGGCCCAACAAGTCCACACCGACCCGCCAAAGCGAAACCCACCCATACCCCTACATTTACCCCTTACCTAACACTACGGGCAATTTAGTATGGCCAATTCACCTGGCCCTGCACATCTTTTGGACTGTGGGAGGAAACCGGAGCACCCGGAGGAAACCCACGCAGACACGGGGAGAACGTGCAAACTCCACACAGTCAGTCGCCTGAGGCGGGATTTGAACCCGGGTCTCTGGCGCTGTGAGGCAGCAGTGCTAACCACTGTGCCACCGTGCCGCCCACATGCAGT